>NC_092350.1:56610093-56935070 GCF_963676685.1 Mytilus edulis | reverse complement strand
CAAACACACTCGAAATATCAATGTAATAAAGGTCTAATAGAACATGTAGAAACAAAAAAGCAAATTGAGTAAAAATCATTGAAGTGGTCTAAATGCGGAAGTTAAATCCGATGATATGTTTAAGGAGAGTGTCATGTTCTCTACACGTTAAGAACCCTTTCAATAATTCTTTAAGATGACCGTATGTTGTTTGCCGCAAGGCCGAATTTCTGTCAATATTCAAAACACCCGTATTTTCTGTTACAAATTAAATTTCCCGACCTTCGACACTGGCAGCTTCTTTTACAAAACCGACAATTGTATGTATTGTTAATTAGTTCTAACCCCAAACATGAACAACATATTTGTAATACCATTAAACAATCAACTATCTAGCATGATTTCAATGATATGGGCCTTTCAAATGAATTCGGATCTTGAAAAAAAATTATATTTTTCAACATTTCACTAGCCTTGTATTTGAAATGAACACTTAAAAATATTCATTAAAATAGTTCACTATGTTTCGATATATCCAAATGCTACATGGTCGTCTTTAGTCCAGCGTTTTCTTTTTATTTGTACGACGCATAAAGTACACAGGAACTTCTGATGGCAATGATACTACTAGAACTAATGCCTACTGTTCTGAAATGCCCACGTTTTCTTCCTTCGAATGGCTAAGTCAACTACATGTCACATAACTAACTTATTTCAAAATTACAATCTGGTTTCCCCTTTCACCCCAAGGACATCCTTTAGGAAATATTTTAAAGTTTTTGTTGTTAATATGTTATGTAAATATACGATTTGTCTCTTCAAATGTATTCGTCTTTTTTTTTTTTAAAGTCAAAGCTTAATTGGTATCACTATACAAATCTTACATATTCCATCTACCTTATCCCGTTGGTATGCTGGTATGTTGGCATCCCATCCTAAATAGAACTTGTCTGAGTAATATTTGTTATTGGTTTCCCAGTCTGAAATGTAAGGTTTCTTGCTTACTTGGCTTACAGCAAAATGTGTAAAAAGTAAAAAAGATAATGTGTGATTCATCTCTGATTAATACATTCGCGTATAAATAAATTCTGAAAAAGAATTTTTGTATTTATTCCTTCTTGCATTTGACTCTTAATTTTTGGCTTTGAACATTAATGATGAATTAAATCGAGAAAAGCACATCAGACGTATACAATTTATATGTGTCCAGTTATCTTCATCAGTATAACGGATTACCCTTTCAACAGCGTCCTGGGATCAACTTAACTAGATGGCGCTAGGTATTCTATTCGATACAATAGTCCTGTAAGCCAAAAATACTGTTAAGAACCATGTTACAACCGTTCTTTTTAGGTTGAATTTTAACTTCATTTGTTTCGCTCTTTGTGACGGATATGTTACTTGTTCATGTTAGGTTTGTTCAAGATTAGGAAATAAAAATATATTTGGAAAAATCCTCTTATTTGTACTTTCTTTCATCTTTAATATAACGCAACTTTGTTACTTTTTTCTTATCTTTTAAATTCAGTGACATCTGTGGTGTCTGCGCGCCCGATGATATTGTGCATTACCAGCGTATTAGCAATTTTATAAACATATAATCGGTCTTAATATTGTTTTAGTCTTCCGAAGGGACAGAAAAGATAATAATTTCTTCATAAGTTCCAGAATAAATTTAAAATTGCAATTCCATGATTTAGCATATTGAGTCATTTATCTATAAAACAATTCCACCATCAGGTTCATATTCAGTAAAATTTTATCAAAATGAAAAAAGTTTTGCTCCGCATCCTTTGCTGTCTGTTTCCTTTAAACTCGTATATTTCTAATTATAAAATATTTCCATTAATCAAAATTAGCTATTTGTAGACATTTGCGAAATCACCAATCATTTGCAGAACTGTCAAAATTGCGGTTTCCCTTGGGTTCGACAAACATTATGCTCTTCAAATTTCTACGTGCTTGGCTTTATAACTATTTTGATCTGAGCGTCACTGATGAGTCGTATATAGACAAAACGCGCGTCTGGCGTTTTAAATTATTATCCTGGTACCTTTAATAACTATTTACATACAATCACAATATAAGAGTTAATCAATGTATAAGGAAAATTTTAAGAAAAAAGCATATTATGAATTTATGCATACAGTATTATCCGAGTATTGCTTTCTTGAGTTTACCATTGACAGGGAAGCAAAAAAAAAAAATAGGTGCGCGTATACATCTGACTCTACCGTAAGTTATAATTTGATATTGAAAAAAACGGCATTTTTCTTTGGAATTTGATTTTGTAATTGTATTACACAACTGTTAATCCGTCGTAATGGTTTAACATATTGAAATTGATAAAAAAAATATATATATAATACACACAAATGGATTCAACAAAAGATAATAAAATCTTGGTTCCATAAAACTGAAATACATCAAATATTTATAAATATTGTATTTTTTCTGTAATTTTTTTTTATAATCTGTTTAACTATTTTGTGACCTAATATAGGTGCAGTGAAAGTATTGCACAATTTTATAAGGCAGTATGGTAACCTTAATATGCCAATATTGTTACCCTCTTACTAATAAAAACGTACTTAAACTTTGTTAAACAATTTGCCAGCCTTAAACTAAACACAGAGATTTTGTCTGTATATTATGTTACAAAAGCCATAAAATTATTTCAAATTCAATACACACGGTTCGGAATTCAATCTGCAAAATATGCATTTGTGAAATAAACCCTCCTTCAATAAAAGTCGAGAAAAATAATTCATCAAGCTTGATCCATTAAATGTTTCGAGGATTTGCCCGTGGTTATAAAACAGATGTGAAACGAAAAGCTGTCATTGGAAGTTGAAAGTGCTACTTTTTTAAGTTGAATTATAAATCAGATTATTATTTTGTGCTTTTAACCTTTCCAATATTTCTGAAGGAAAAAATATAGGAGTAAACAATAAAATATCATACAGTTTTACCTTTTGTTCTAATTTTACCAATACCATCAAGGTACAACCAAGTGTCGCCGTTGTAATTTTGAAAATTTCTCAGATCAATGTCAAATTTTTTGATGTATCCATTAGTGCAGTAATGATTTTTAGGAATTCGCATGGCACCACCTGTAAAGCAACAAACTAAACATATGATAGACAGTAAGCATGTTATATACTTATGACCTTTTGAATATGATAAAAAATTGTCTTCATCATCATTTGAGTTTGTTAAAAATTGCAAAAATGCAAAAGACATATGGCCTAGTTGAATCTTTAATATTGTTTTGACAAGATTTCAAAACTTACCAAGTAATGCAGAAATACTGAACGTTTATTGATGAAAAGTCAAACAGTAAAATGTGTTTATATTTATTCTGTTCTGTTAGTTTTTTTTTAATTGTGATGTATATCCTCGAACGCACAGCATTAACCATGTTTATGAAATACCTTCAGCATGGAGTCCATCACAAAATCCAGCTTTAAGTGTTTTCGTTCGACCACCAACTCTGTGTTGAAGCTCAACAATTTGAGTCTAAAATAAATATCGAATCAGTTCATTTTACGGAAATCATGAATATATTACAAACATAGCACTAACAATGAAACTTCTTCCTGATTACAACCAATCAATATATCATTTGATCCTTTACAATATTCTGAGTTTGTAAGAGAAAGATTATCCTGATCTTCATTATACATATATACATATTTAAAAACAAATCAAGATTTTTTTTTTTAATTTTGGTGTTTTCCATGGAAATACCAAAAACAAATGATAAATTGATCCTTCATGGTTTATTAAAAAAAACTGACATATATACATAACATTTTTTTTTTCATTTTACATTGATATGCTCCAGATCCGGACGATGTGAGATAACCTATGACATAAAATTAATGAAAAATTGTTCAGAAAACAATTTACCATGTTTGCACATGCATTTTCTAAATAATTGGTAAGAAGCTACTTCCCGTTTGGTTAAAGTCTCTTTTGACTCCCAATCGTATGTTTCGTCACAATGATTCAATAAGTATATGTTTTTTATATACTTTTGACTGAAATAAGGAATATGATTGCAAAGTTCCGGTAAATAATGTCCCTTCTGGGATCTCCTGATAGTTTTATTTATACTGATTACGAAAATATATGGTTTCTATATACTTTTTTAGAAATGCATATTACTTTTATCAGATGGGAATTATCTTATACGAAGTCTCCAAAAAAAGTCTATCAAAACCAAACTCAACATCCTGAAGAAGTAGCCAGCAATTTTGTAAATTAAATTGGTCGGTTTCTTTAACGGTTGCGAAGGAGTAAAGTGGCCACAATAAAAGAGTGTTTGGAACAGGGTAAGTTTTAAAAGCAATTAACCGGTAAATATATAATTTCAATCCTGGTATCTATGATGAGTTTATTTACCACCACTGGGTCGATGCCACTGCTGGTGAAGATTTATGTCCCAGAGGGTATCACCAGCCAGGTAGTTAGTACTTCTGTGTTGACTTGAGTTATCATTCATATGTTTATATTTATAATTTAACTGTTAACAAAACTTTGAATTTTTGAAATATATAAAGGCTTTTCTACTTCATGAATAGATAACATTAACTGTATTTGACAGAACTTTTAAGGAATCTGGGTCGTCGATGTTCTTCAACTTTGTACTTTTGTTGGCTTTTCAAACATTTATGATTCGAGCGTCACTGAATAGTCTTTTTTAGACGAAACGCGCGTCTGACAAGCATATAAAATTTCAATCTTGGTATCTATGATGAGTTTATTTACAGCCATTGGGTCGATGCCAATACTGGTGGAGATTTATTTCCCGAGGGTATCACCAGCCCAGTAGTCAGCACTTCGGTGTTGACTTGAGATATCATTCATATGTTCATAATTATAATTTAACTGTTAACAAAACTTTGAATTTTTGAAATATATTAAGGCTTTTCTATCTCATGAATAGATAACCTTAGCTATATTTTGGCAGAACGTTTTAGGAATTTTTGGTCGTCAATGCTCTTCAACTTTGTACTATTTTTCGCCTTTCAAACATTTGTTGATTCGAGCGTCACTGATAAGTCTTTTGTAGACGAAACGCGCGTCTGGCGTAAATATAAAAATCCAATCCTGGTATGATGAGTTTATTTTCGATATCATTTACAAAATACAAAATCGACATATTTCGGAACAATAATACTACGCAAGAAAAAATAACAGGCGGAACAAAAACATTAATCAGAATAAAAGCGATTGCTCTTTCCACGAACAGGACCTAAATGTAATTTGTTGATACAACTTAGATTCGTAATTACTATACAACACGTTCTTACAGGACTGTGTTTAGTATATAAATATGTGTAGGTTCAATAATTTCGATAACATTGACATTATATTAAATATGATATGTCATATGACTCTACAGTCTAAGACTCAGACAGTAATTAACCGACAATTTAATTTCGCTTTATAACAACATTTCTTACCCTGCATATAAAATCCAACTTAAAATTTCTAAACGAAAAATAAACTAATATTTTAAAAAGCATGATATTTTGACTCAACTCCGCTCAAAATACAGCAAGTTTTAGCAAGAGCATAACGGTGGAACACTGTTATTAGAGCTAATTGAATAACTAAAAGAAAAAAATAAATATTTATAAATATACATATCAAGTTATAAATTACATGTATCTTTATATATTTGCTAAATATAGGAGTTCATACAGAGGTAATAGCAATATATCTTACATGGTATCCTACTTTTTCTAATTCAAAAGCAGCAGATAATCCAGAAACACCGGCTCCCACAATAACAACTGATTTGTCTCCTGTTGTATTACCACTTCCCGTACATATACTTGGCCCATATTTCTCGAATGTAGACCTTAAGCTGCCATTAATTATATTCATATAAAATTCTTTACCACAATCATCTTGCTGCACAGGTTCCGGCTCTGGTGGTGAAGGGTTATCTTTTACGTCAGTCGAAATCGGACTTTGCATTTGTTTCAAAGTCAAACTTCCAATGTAAGGACAGCTGAACGTTGGGTGTGCTGTATTCACAAAGTGTCTATCTGTTTAAGTAGTAACGTTAAGAAGAAACAATACACACACATGTACAAAGGGATATTACAGGCTATATTAGACTTTAATGAAAGTAATCTATGTGTTTATGGAAAGTTATTGAGTCATGTATTTCGATTCCACAATTTATTAAAAATTATACTAAATTAAGATTTGGTTGGAGAGTATTGCTATTCACGAAAAAGACTTTCTACAAACGGGATAGCACATCCTGTATTGATAACCATGCTATTGATAACATAAATTAAGATCATGGTAAACTTAACGATCCTTTATAAAATCGCATTCTAAAAGGTAACAAATTCAACACTGTAATAAGGTCTTAGAATATTGTTTTTTATCTGGTAAAAAACATATACAATTTCCGGCCGGTATTTTGGGTAGATGCTAGTACGTATCAAAGGTACCAGGGTTATATTTCGATACGCCAGACGCGCAATTCGTCTCCATACGACTCACCAGAGTTGCTCAGATCAACATAAATAAAAGGCAAACACGTCTAATATTGAAGAGCATTGAGGACCCAGCATTCCAAAAAACGTTTTACCAAATACGGTTAAGGATATATATATATGCCTGGGATGAAAAATCCTTAGTATTGCTAATAATGTATACTTTTGCAAACAGTAAATTTAGAAAAATGACCATATAATCTTGCTTTTTATCAATCTCATGAGTTTAACCAGCTTCAATTGTTTTTCAATTTCTGTAGAGTGTCTTACATTGTACGGTTACGCTTTGCTTAAAGTTAAAGTTAAAGGAAGGAATTGAGGCCTTAATGTGGGATAATTTTTTTTTAATTGATGAACATGCGGTTACGTTAAATTGTAATATCGTATTGACGACTGCTGCATCTCCGGTTACATGAAGATTTTTTTTGTATTGATAATCACACAGTAACTTTGAGGTGATATATCTTGTGATTGATGATCACGTGATAACCGTCATGTGATATATCATGATGATGATTGATGATCTTGCGGTAACCCCAAAATGTGATATTTTGTTGGTGATTGATGAGCGTACGATAACCTTAAGGGATGTAAAAAATAATATGATTGTTAAGCATAATACGTTAAGGTCTGATATCTTGATGATGTTCATGCGATTATCTTAAGATGTAATATCTATGTTGGTGATTGGTGATCAGACGTTAACCTTGAGGGGAGTTATTTTGTTGATTGATTATTTATGACCATGCGGTTCAACTAAGATGAGATATATTGATGATGATTGATGAGTAAAAGTTTACCTACTTTAGATGTAATATCTCGATGTTAAATCGCTTTGGGGATTAGTGAACAAACAGTTACCTTAAGGTGGGATATATATTTTTAATGAAGAATTGTCGTTTAATAATCTAAAGTGTGGTCATTTAAAAATGCATTTATACATGAGATAATGCCAGATTACATATATCATTGGGTCAATCACAGCAACAACTTTCCATTCCATATCACATATGTACTGTAACAATATAAATGAGTAAAAAATAACTTTAAATATCGAATTAACATATGGCAGTAAATCAACCTGATATACGATAAGGATGTACAATGTATAAAGTAAGGATGCGTATTTTATAAACAGATATTTAAACTATGGGATTTAAGAATCGATTGAATTATATTTGCTGGTTAGTGTAGGTTTAAAAAAAACATGATCCCTGAGTATGAAAGCTAGACTGCTTGAAATGAATATATCAAGAATTGCATGCATAAACATATTTTATCAATTAGATGAAAATTAAAAAATCAAGAAGGCGAACATTGTAAAACTTCAAAATAAAACAACTACATTGAATTCGAGGTTAGTATTTAATAATTCTATAGGTATAGTACACCAGTATTGGTGATTATTACCTATGTGCATGTACAACCGTAAAAGTTTGATCCTTTATTACATATTATACGAATGGGTTTTTTTTGTATTAAAGACACACTGATCATACTCAATTAGCTTTTATGTATGTTCGAAATATGATACCCATACGTTAATTTTAATTCTCCTTAATGTTAAAAAGACTTCGTATATTATTTATTTACCCTTCTCTTTCTCAAGTTCCGTTTGTTTTCTTTGTAATTCGTCCTGAAGTTTTCTCTTCTCATTTTCTATTCTCTGTTTTCTCAAATTCTCATCTGTAATTTTAAGTGATTGCTTTAGGTTAAAGAGCTCCTCATCCTCTTCGTGTGACTCGTAATTGATTGACCGATCTAAACTGATAGCATCGTCTAGTTTTGTCCTTGCGCTGAGTTGCCTCTTCGCCTCCATTTCTTTTGCACGTTTACATAAGACCTTCAAGATACATGGTTAAGCAGTTTGTTGTGAATACTCTTAATAAAAAAATATTGAAAGGTGTTTATTGTAAAACGATGTGCGAATCGCTCAGAGTGATCAAAGGGTTTTTCAGGGTTGTTTTACTTACTTGAAACATAAAATGGATATTCTTTGCTAGACCTAACAAAAAATTTAAGTTCAATATTATTGTTATTTAAAAAGAAACGGAATGAAAGTTGTATAAAAGATTGGCACAAAATACCAGAGCGACATTCACACTCAATATTAAATAATAACTGCATGTTGACAAATAAAACATATCGCCTTTTAAGCTACATTAAACAAAGCATTTAAAAAAAGATAATCTGACATATGGAAATAATTTTCCCAATTTACAAATAATTTGTTTTTGCATGAAGAAAAAAAGAAAAGCAGTTCAGTTCCAAACCATCCGACAGTTGAACGTTTAGTACGAGTTATCATAAATTCTGGCATTAAACTCGTAATGAAACCAGTAAAATCTCAGTAAAATAAACTGACAACGTCAAGGCAAAACAAATGCAACAAAAAACTAAACACACAAAACAAAAAAGGTAAAGAACAATAAAGAACACACAGAACAGACTACACTACATACTTGGGTGATTTATTGTGTTCCTGAATGGAAAGCAGATTCTGCTTCACATGTAACACCCGCCTCGAAAACAACCAACAGAAATCCTATAACAAAATGATATTTCTTATGAAAAAGTAAAACAACTTACCTTATCAGTTTTTACTATGTTTTCTGCTGTGTTTATTCGAAACAATTCTGATTTTAGTCAATGTAACATTTTGTTCAAATATACACAGTACTACATTTCTATTTCTGTTATATAGCAATAGCCTTAACTTTTTTCTTTGACGCATGCCATTAGATAGTTGAACTTACCTATACATTTGTGAAAGAATATGCTACATCACAAGAAAACAACATGTATATGGCATTGGGATTGTTTAGATTGTTGCATGGAAATAACAAAATTAATATGTTAAAGTAGTTGAACACAATATACAAGCGATTTATTAAACGTAGATACTAAAGTTTTGTATTTTTTCTGTTTTTTATTGAAAGAGAAAACAATAAATATTACTTGTTGCTATCATTTGACATCCTTGGCGATTTTCTATTTTTCACGAATGTTTTCTTCGGCCATTGTTCGAAATAACATTTAATTATAATATACGGTTTACTTCCTCCTATTGGACAATTAATACATTATCATGATTACAAAAGAGAAATTCGGTTACGCTTAAAATATCTACATAAACATGTCAAAGTTAAATATTTAAAGTCCAAATTTCAATCTTTATAAACATACAGTTTAACACATAAAGATCAAATTTCGCATAATGTTTTTGAAATATGTTGTATCGCCGATTATACTAGTATCTTATATCATTCAAGGCAATTTAATTTGACAATGAACCGGATTTGAAATACGAAATCAATGTGAAAGTCGATACTATTTTTTTAAAGCAACTTTTTAGTAAACATATATAATGTGAATAATTTGAAACGTAACTTTAAAATAATTTTAATTATATTTGAACATAAGTAATACCGTGGTTAAAATCCGTTTTCATATTGAAAATAAAACGTCAGTAAAAACCCAAGACACCCTTTAATATACGAGAGATGCACTCATATACATTTATAAATGAATCAATTCAACGCAACTGGCAAAGTGAATTTCAAATTTGAAAATTGATACCATTGAGAGAGGATCTAGAGTTATACAAAAGTCTCCTCCTCCTAATCCAACATGTCCATTATGACTAAGTTTATAAATAGATCTTATCTTATGTGACCAATCGGCAAATTGTGGCACCCTCATCGACGTTTCTGTTTCTTTTTCTTTTTCCCCCCACCTTTTTTTGTCCTATTATTTCTTGGTATCGAATGAACCAATGATAATAGAATTTTCAAAATAGCCACCGTTACCATGGAAATAGAAAAAAATGTCCAAATTTCAAAACGCTCCAACATTAATGAAATTTTACAAAAATGTTTAATTGCCTTTGGCATTTTAAAAAATGTCTGCCGTTACCCTGTTAATTGGGGAAGAGGGTGCAATCTGTTATTGCTCGCAATTATAAATCTAGATTTGAGTGTTCTTTAACACACAGAGATACTTCATTTAAGATTTACATATTCAATTAACAATTTTATTCATTATTTCATACATTGTTTAGTTACGGCGACACTATGAGTGTTACAAAAATGTACAAGGCTTTTCATTTAACAAGTTAAAGGAACTTTATTGACACTATCAAATATTTTAATAGTAAATTTTTCCTATATATTTGCATACTTTCAAGATGGAAAATGTTATCTATTCTAACGGCACTTCCTTTCATAGTTTATAACACCCTCCCCGAGGTAATAGATATTTGTTTTCCCTTTTACATTTCACGTCTATTAAATTATTCGTGCATACATGTGTGGCTATCTGATTCTGTTTTATCTTGAGACCGAAAAGAACAATGACATCAATTTGGTAGATCCCATGTTATTATTCGGGGAAAATGATTACGAAAAGATTTAAACAGAAGAAAATATATTAAAATATTTGATTTCCCTGTGTCAAGACTGTAATATTATTTATACTTTATAAAGAAAATCGATTAGGTTCTCTTTTGATAAAGTAGATTTTTTTTTCAATTTCTGTAAGTATGTATATGTTCAGTATAAAATGTCTTCAAGATCATATATTTGGTATCCTGCGCACATGATGAATGATATTCCAATTTCAACATAGAAAAAATGTATGTGCCAAAACATAACAGTACTTTCATGTAATACGGTGCAAAATCCTGATCAAAATAAGTAGTCATATGATATAAACATTGGGGTCAACTTTTACAAATCAACTTACATCCTGGTAGTTAAGTATACAAATACAAACAACCACTATTGTTTATAATCATGCCACGAACGGCCATTAACTTGTATTAAAAACTTTCCCGAGCAACTCTGTCGGCTCTTGACCAACCTTCATTGTGCTCTTTGAGAATTATGGTCATTTTTTTTTTAGATCAGATGGCCAGGTGTTCTTAAATGACGACTTACGGGTATGTCAGGCTTGCAGTTGAAGCATATGTAACAACTTGTGATTTTACGGCAAATATATTCTAACCAATTATGAGCAACCAAAAAAACGTCAATCGTCTTTCTTCTATCAGAAATAAATAAAGTGGAAAAAGGATGATCGTCTATGAATATAAAACATCTAACTCAAACTGTAGAGTGCATCATATTAGGAATGCTATCTTCACAATTGGTTTGGGAATATTCTTTTGCATTGCGTTATTTTGTTTTAATCAACTAAAATCGTGGACTATTTAGCTTTTGGCAGGATATATAGTCACGATAGATCATGTGAAATATAATGGCAATCCGATGGTAAAAAGTGGATATTAGGCATGTTGGGCATTGCGACAATTAACACACATATACACCTTCACAACCATTTCGGATTTAAATGTTTAATTAGATAGAGTTAAACTGTCCACGAAACAACAGCCAACCCAAAATAGATAATGATTATCATCATCACTGAAAATAAAGTTGTATATGAAATTTGCATAGTTCACACTGTATAACAAGCATCAAATGGTAAAACAAATAAGTAACAATCAAAGAAAAAAATGTAAACATGGGTTTCTGACTAAGCTGTATATAATAGACGAGTCGAATATTTATAATAGGAAGCTAAAAGACATAGACAAACTAATTACATAGGTTTATTGGACACTTTAAAACAGTGAAAATGTAACTTGAATATTTATGACAAAACGCAATCATACGTGGAATGAACGGTTCCGTATGTGAGCCTATCTCGGGGGTTTTGACACATCACAAGGAGACAATGGGTAGGGAGAAGCGGAGTATTACAGTAAGCTATAATTCGAGCCCCGGCATACTGGGATTTTGAGGTCTTATTTTTTATTTTACTTTTGTTGGGGTTGCAAAATTTTGATTTTTAGGGAAAAAAATATGAGATAAAAAAAAAATGCATACGGCTTGGTATTTTATAACGTTAAATAATGCAAATATGCTTTTTTTCATTTTGTTGGGGTGGGATGGATGATAAAAGGGAGGGGACAACAATGTTGATGTATATGTTTTCCTCTGACGATACTTTTATTCAGGAAATTTAAGAGTGGTATATTTTTCCTCAAAGTTGTAAAATATTTTCTTCAGTCTATAGTTTTATATTTATTTTTCTTTTTTAAGCCAAGGCATTGTCAGTTTAAATTCAATTGACGAGTATGAATGTCACTCTTGTATCTTTCTTTCGTCTGTTTTTTTAAAAGCAATATGATTGATTGTAAAAGAGGATGTATCAGCTGATTTGTATAATGTCATATGAAATAATGCACTGGAAGAGAACTTGGAAACACGGAATGCTGACCCCTATCCGGAACCTCATTATTTGGTAATTTGTGTTGATCGATCTATATTTTTGGGAAGTGTTTTGTGTTGCGTATTTTTCTGTTATCAATGGTACGGTGCAATCAAATTTTCCAAGCAGTATAATGCATGTTTTCTATACTCCTCCATTGTGTTGATGATCAAAGTAACAAGTTGATGCGATACACTTGAATGATTTTTGTTAACTCGGCTATGTTCTAAATTCTAATAAGATTTATTTTTAAATCATTCTGTCATTGGTTGGATAAATGGATATTATGTTTACATTTATCAAATATTTAAGTCGCTGTCAGTGTTTATATCTCCTAAGTTTATCTTAAAATTTCCATGCGGTGCTGATTTATGAAATTTTATAATATCAATAATGCAAGTTTATAACGAATACTTTAAATGTACATCAACTGGTACGAAAAACAAATGGATTTAATTCAAATTCTACTCTGGATTAAAGCAAGAGATGCTTTTTTACTTATTTACACACCAACCTACTTTGTACCTTCATCGCATTGAAGAATAAAAAAAAAACATCAAATCAGAGACAAAATTTTAGATCTAATGATATCCAAATGAGTTAAATACATTGTTTAAGTTTTGTTTTCATTTGTTCCCATTTGATTAGTCGAGTATTTGATTTTGAAAGATTTTATGGGACTCCCGTTTACCATGATGCATGGTATTTCTATTCATCAAGTGTCTTACAAGTATATTCAGACTGATTGGTGGTCAGTAAGAACAAACTAGCTAACTGATATAATATTTATTCCATGATCGATAGGAAATAAGTGAAACAAGAAAGTTTGACAAATATTAAAAATTTCAGTGAACACAATGGGTCAAAAAGTTATTTCGTTTAGAAGAGAAATCTAATGGTACAGATTGTAACCGGGCAAATCGAAAAAAAAAGTAGAGTTTTGAAGAATTCAAGCATAATGTTTACATGATGTATGTAGCACTTTCTGAAAACATATTTCTGAATTTACAGTACTTTTTTTTCTAATCAATTCAGACACAGATCAATACCTAACATAGTATGATATCATCCATTTACATTTTATGATTTGATATCATATATTAAAGATTGGCTTATAACTCAAATTTATCTCTATCAACAATTTCAGTGCTATTGTTTACATAGTTCGGTGGTCATTGTTTACTCCTAAAGTGTTTAGAAATATTAATTAGCTAGAAATTATCATATATACACGGAGACAGATTATGTTCCTAAACATAGTAAATCAATTATCAGTTAACATGAAAGTTAGATGACACATCAATAATACTTGACGGTACACCTGAATCTCTAGATGCATCTCTTCGCTTACTCCAAAAATATGCTGAAATGTCTGGTCTCCATATGAACTTGGACAAAACAAAGGTGGTGTGGATAGGCAAAAAAAAATATAGTCAAGACACAATGTGTGTAAAATGGGGATTGGAATGGGGTTCCAGTAGGTTTACATTACTAGGAATAAACTTTTCTGTCAATTTGCATGAAATGGAACTGTTGAATTATGGTCCAAGAATTAAAGAAATTGAAAATATAATAAAAATTTGGTCTAAACAAACATTAACACCAGTTGGAAAAATAATTATCATTAAGACACTAATTATTTCAAAATTGAACCATCTGTTTTTAACATTACAAGCACCATGCAAAAATACTTTAAAACAACTAACTGACAAAATTTATTCATTTATTTGGGAAAACAAACCTGACAAGATAAAAAGAGAAATATTATGTTCTGAACACAAATTAGGAGGGCTGAAAATGATAGATATTGACAAATATATAAAAGGATTGAAACTAACTTGGATAAGACGGTTGTTGAAAAACAACCCAAAACTAAATAAGCTATTAGAAAGTACTGAAAAAATTAGTATTGAAAACCTTGTTTATTTAGGCCCAACAAAAAGATGTAAAAACCCTTTTTGGGAAGAAGTTTTTAAAGCTTGGACAGATTTACAAAATAAATTCATACCAAAAAATGAAGAGGAGTTTTTATCAGATTCGCTCTGGAATAATGAAAACATAAAAATAGGAACAACATCAATTTTCTATAAAGACTGGATAGATAAAGGGATCTTTTTGATAAATGATTTATTAAACGATGAGGGAAAACTAATGACTTTTCAACAATTCCAAAACATTTATAAAATTAAGTCAAACTTTCTTACTTATAATGGGGTCATTTCATCAATAAAATCATATAAAAAGGCTTTAAAAAACTATATATCCATAAACAATTGTTATAAAACACTAGGACCAATTATGCCAAATAATATAAGAATATTTTTTTTATCAAGAAAAGGCTCGAAAGATATGTATAATGTTTTATTTGAAAAAAGCAGTACTAAACTTAGATGTGAAGAAAAATGGTCCTTAACACTCAACAAAAATTTTGATTGGAAAACTGTGCATAATATGTCTTTTTACTCCACAAAAAGCTCAAAACTCCACTGGTTCCAATATAGAATAATACACAGAATATTGGGCACAAATAAATTTTTATTTAAGATAAAAATAAAACAAAGCGATAAATGTACTTTCTGCAGTGAAGTTACTGAAGATATTGAACACATATTTTGGACATGCCATAAAATAGCAGATCTGTGGATAAGACTCATGGACTGGATTTATAACCAAACACAAATAATTATTCCATTTAACATGGATATAATTTTATTCGGAAATTTAGGAAAAACAGAAAATAATAAAATAAAAAACTTAATAATACTTTTATCAAAATTCTTTATCTATAGAACAAAACTGTGTGAAAATCAAGTAAATTTTGCAGGGCTGAAAAACTATCTAAAAGAAAATCTAATACCAGAAAAGAATATATTTTTTAAAACAAAGCCTCTTCACATTGCCAACCTCTACTGGGACCCCTGGCTTCCATTATTAGAATAATTTACACTTAAGCAACTTAATTAGCATTACCCTATGTAATGTTATTGTGCATTTTATTTTAGCCTTCTCACACCAACATATATGTTTTTATTTAATATACTGTTAAATGTTGTTTATTGTTTATTGTCTTTTGTTCTTGTTTTGTGCCTAAAATGCATATACATTCTCCAATATCTATTTTGTGTTTGTATGAATTATTTACAATGGAAAACCAACTTTGCCAAATTTATTTAATGTTGTATCTTAAGAAAAAAATACTGCTGCCAAATTCCAAATTTCAAGGACTTTCTATTTTTTATTTTTATTTTTTTTTTCTCTAGTTTTTATTTTTTGTTTTTTGTTTTGTATTTGTGTTTTAATTATTTATTATTTTCTCTTCTCTTCTCACATTCTCTCTTAAATAAAATTCTCACTTTATTGATCAGTATTGAAATAATTGATACACAATAATATACTGTATATATATTTTGTAATTTTGAGTACTAACAATTACTAACAATTTTTCTAAATATACAATCTAATGTTTAACGAGGCCGGGATAAGGTACCGGTACTTTCTGTATCAAACTAACAAATGTGAAATTTTTCAATAAAGTATGTATAATTTAAAAAAAAAAACAAAAAAAAACATGAAAGTTAAATTACCTTAAGTAAATACTAAATAGTTATTTTCTACAATTAACATGTGAAGTCAAACACAATTCCCGATTAATACATGTACATGTAGGTCTCGCCATAAAACCATGTTAAACCCAATATTTTCTGTCTTAAAATGCCCTGTACTAAGCCTAGAATGTGGCAAATGTTACTAAAAAGTTCGTTTCTATGTATGTTGGAGTTTGTTTTCGTTACACCACAGTGTTTCTGTTGTTCTGATGTTTTTCTTCTAAAAGTTGATGTGCTTGACTCAGTTTTAGTTTGTAACCTGGATTTATTATCTCTCAATTGATTAATGCCTTTTGAACATCAATATACTACTGTCACGGTGGGTATGGTTGTCCTGCGAGAGAACGTTCTGTGCTGGTGATTCGGTCCTGACGGGTGCTGGTGATCAATGAAAAAATGTAAACAAAGACGAATATGATGATTTTTGACGTTTTCACTCATAAAAAATGGAAGAAAACAGTTGAGATTTTTCAATTTTGTGTCTTATGGGTTCATATGTAAACCATTAAAAAGTTGACTCTCTAAACTGTTTCAGTAAGCGTATCAAAAAAGTGCTCATTTTCAGAAAATCTAGAACTGAAAAAATAAAACAAAAATGCTCATAGAGTCCGCTTTCCATACCGCAATCCACACGGCAAAACTATTTTGTGAAAAAACATTGCAATTTATTAAAATTTAGCATTTTCTCAATTTATTCATGTCCTGATACTGTGCTGGTGGGTCCTGTCATTGTGCTGTTGGGTCATGATACGGTGCTGGTGATTTTGGATAAGAAGTTGGTCATATTTGTAACAAATGATACAAAATCAATAAAATTGGACAGATAATTGTTGTCAATAGGATCTATGACTCCTATTTTAGCTCTTGTGCATCCATTTGGCTGTTTAATATGTGTTTTCAAATGATCGTAACTTGTATTACATAATTACATAAAAGGGCAACATCTTTCGTCCAATATCAGATAACAATATATAGTATCTGAAATAAGAATAGTTTTATTAAGATATTAAATGCCCCTTACATTGATGCTTCAACAATGATCAAAGCCCATGTCGCATAGACATGTTTGTTAGCGCTCCGCATACCCCTCCCCACTTCAACCCAACCAACCCTCCTCATTTCCTCCTTCATTGTTACAGTGGTGTACCAACACAACAATTTATCACATAAAATAATAACACAAAGACACACATTATTGAACAACGAATGCTCAGGTACTGAAAGCTAGTTCAAAGCCGCATTTTCAACTAATAGATAAACCATGTTCTCATATACAAAAATTCCAATCGTGTCGATTAAAAAAGTCTCAAAACTTAAGTTCACATTTTAATGTTTGATGAAGCAGAACTTTAAAAGTGTGCAGTAAATCTTGTGCTCACAACAGTTATTGTCATAATTATGTATACATAAGACTTATAAAGGAATTAAGAAGGTACCAAGAAATATTTTACAGTTCAATTTAATGATCATGAATGGAAGGAAATGGTACGGAAGTTTACATAGGACAAAAAGAAATTGATAGTATTTTTTGGCGAAAGACTTAAACGCTTCTTTGCATTATATAGTACAGCTCTTCTATAAAAGCATGCAAAAAAAAACCTTTGATTGACTCGATTGCTATGTTTGCTTGGATGTTTTGAGGTAGGCGGAGTTTCAATACATACTGGGATTTGATTAGACAAATACAAACTGACAGGAATTATAGTTAATGTTTATTGTCCAAAAAAATTTTAGTATATAGTAAACAGACTACTTACCTGTCGTTTACAAACATCCAAACAATCATAGCAAGCAATTTGATCAATGGTTTGCTTTGCATATATTTATAGAAGAGCTGTAAATTCTAAAAAAAAATCTTGTTGTCGTAGATGGTTAAATCCTCAACAAAATCTCAATAACTTTGTTGGAACGAATAAAGGTTTTAAATCAAATTTTCGTGGACTTTTTAGCTTCCATCCTGACGAGACATGTTAGCTGTTCGTATGCTGTTGCACCTGACGCACGGAAACTATCACATTTCCATCTTCTTTTCTGAAATATTTTCCCCAGCTCATACTTGACAGGATTGTTATCCTAGTAAAAGGTGTAACTAATAAATTGAACACAAGTTAAAAATTCCACAATACTATATAATTCATTTTATGTGTCAATTTGTTCGAAAAAAGTCGAAAAGAAGAGAGTTTTTTAATGTCATGATTATCTGTCGCTTTCTAGATCTATGCTTAGCATTTATTTCAGATGACATGGACTCCTCACCCTGGTGACCCTGCTGCCTTTCATAACTTTATCCGTATACATATATTAATAGATAAACAAAAGGCTGCAACTGGTATTTTTGTATTTAAAATGATTCGTTGTAACGAGAATATTTGTGGTGAATGGAAACTGCGAGGGTCAAAATCTTAAATTGCTTATAAATGTTGTTGGACCCAGTTTCGTTATCTGATCTGAATTTTCTGAAATGTGCAAGGTAGATAGACATTGGCCTTTTGATTTTTTTTACTCGTTAAGTTTTGCCCTAATTGCTTGAACTTTTGCAATATTAAAGCCGGTTTCAACGAGTGTCTAGACAAAGGGAATATCTTTGGTTTTCTTGCTTGCTGAACAGAAAAGTCATTGTTAGGTTATGTAAACTACCCTACTTTAAGAGTAGACTAGTCCGACAAATGACACATCTTTCTGTCTGTAGGACCAGGCTACTTCGAAAGGAGGGTAGTATACCTTACCTAACAATGACTTCACGGTTTAGCTAACAAGCAAGCTAACCAAAGATATTACCTTTGCCTACATACTCAATAGAATCGGCTGTAACTAAAAACTCGAATACATTTTAACAGACAGTGGTCATGTTTGTTGATGAATATTGTTTTTCCTAGATTCACTCTTGAAAAATCATTTGGTAACATTTGGTCAAGTAATTTCAGAGAAAATCTTTTTTTAATTGCGGACGCCAAGACAATACATGAACCTCACACAACCCCTCGACACAGGTGAGCTTATATATGATCTAATAGCGATTCGGGTTGATAACAAGTTGAAATTAAGCCAGTTTTGTGTGTGTGTAGATTTGTATTGTTTTAAACTGTTATGACCTTTTAAAGTTAAATGTAGGTGTTTAATCTAAGAATTTCTTTTTTAAGCTTATATACTTGTTTTATACTCAATTGGTAGTATGAAGCTTGGAGATATTTTAATTTTTGAAATTGAAGGCACAATTAACAAAGCAAACGGTAGTTTCAAATACTTTTAAATAGATCTTTAAGGATAATGTACCCTTGTGTTGATCCCATGCTAAACATAACAAAAATCTCTGTACAAAGGTTATCTCGTCTTCATTCTCTGACATATTCTAGTCTGCCCTTTAGTGAATGTTTTTTTAGTGTTCTATCGAACTTTCGAAAAAATATACCTGATAACCGTTCAGACAAAAAAATTATGTTGAAAAAATCTTACAGATACAGCAAGTGATTCTTAATAGCCATAAGATACATTTTTCTTTTAAAATACAACTTTTAAATCTTACGAGAAACTATGCCAAGCTTAAAACTTTCACTGTAATCTCGCTCTAACTTATCCCCCCTCCCCCCCCCCCCCAAAAAAAAACCAAAACAAACAAACCTGCAATACTATTGTCATTCTTATAGTCAGCACTAAATTGTTCACAAACAAATGTGTTTTAAGCTGCTAAAGACATATGATTCAAACGCTCAGAAAGTCCTTTGTTCTATATTTTTGCTCTCCATTTTTATGCAAAACCTTTTACATTTTTATTTTATGGGTTATTGTTGAAGGTCGTACGATGACGTATGGTTGTTAACACATACTTCCTTTGGTTTCTTATGGAAATTTGTCCATTGACAACAAACATACCACATCATCTACTTTATATAAGTATTGTATAATTTACAACGTATTTTGGTGATCTTGCAAAATGATCGTAATCCCGAAAATCGTAAACATATTTTCTTAACTTAAAAGGGTGCAAGAAGGATTCCATTAACAGGCCAATAAATAAGATAACAGCTAATTTAAAAAAAAAAAAATATAGGGGTATTTTTTCTCTCATAATAACAGTAAACAGATTCACAACAATGTCAATTTCAAGAAAGCAGACAACAGTTAATTAGCCAATAACAGTACAGCATCAATGATCTTGAATATATGCCACTTTTAACTAAAATATAAAGGCACAGAACCAGGACATAGGAGCACAGAACCAGGACCGTTTTTCTTATCACCAGCACAGCGTCAGGACAATTCCGTTTAACGAACTAGCACGACTTTTGCAATATAATATTGTTGTAATATACTTTGCATGGTACTTATGACGCATCAGAGAAAAATTAAGCAACAAAACAGTCGTTTTATTGCCGTTCTGATACAATGTAAACAAACCCACCAGCACAGAATCAGGACCCACCAGCACCTGACAGGACCAAATCACCAGCACAGAACGTTCTCTCGCAGGACAACCATACCCACCGTGACTGTTGCATTCATTTATAATTAAAAAGTAAACTTGCATTTATTATTTAAGTTCGTTTGTGTCTCATAAACATTTAAATTTGTCGCCACAAGAACGATTAATCCATCAATAATTTGAATTAAAAACATCGCATGGCAAATGTAAGCGTGTGTAGACATTTATTACGTTTGGAGGACGTTTTTTTTTAACAGACTGTGGGCATTTCAATGGGAACCAACTGTGCTCTTCTTCTCGCGGACTTGATTCTTTATTAGTATGAGGCTGACTTCATACAGGAAATTCTTAGGAAGAAATATAATAAGTAAGCAATATCCTTTAACTTTTTACTTTCCGCCTTATAGATGATGTTCTCTCACTAAACAATTCAAAGTTTGGTGACTAAGTTGAACGCATCTTTCCCATCGAACTTCAGTTACAGTTAAGTCTGCCTTCCATATAGCACTTGATAATGAGGGTCGGTTGAAAACAAACTTTTTGACAACAGAGATGATATAAGCTTCAAAACTGTGAACTTTCCATTTATATATAGCAACATTCCAGCAGTGCCTGCATACGAAGTATATATCTACAAATTGCTACGATATTCCCGGGCTTGTTTTTCCTATCATAATTTTTTTGATAGAGTGTTGCTGATCATAACATGCATAAGGAAGTTATTAAACCAAGTTTTATATGTTGTGTCTTGTGTTTGACTGTCACACTGGTATATTTTGCCCCTCTTCTATAAATATTTGCAGGAAACATGCAATCAAGTATCTAGGAAATAAGCGACTGTTCTACTAAAATAAAAAAATAAAATTAATGAGAAAAAAATTTAAATATAAATGTCAACACTCTGCTCATTGTTTAAGGCCGTACGGTGACCTATAGTTGTTAATGTCTGTGTCATTTTGGTCTCCTCTTGTGAACGGTTGTCTCATTGGCAATCATACCACATCTTCTTTTTTAAATACAGAGAAAAAAAATATATAAAAGTTTCAAATGATGTAAAGTGTGAAAATTCGCATTGCTCATATATCTATATTTGTTTTGTTTTCATCATTAATGTCGTTTCTGTTATCCTAATGGAATGAATGGAGATGCTTAAAAAAAGGTACATTTTCCATTATATATACCTAGAATTAACATCTGCATCTAAGTAAATGAAATCCTCAGAAAGAAATTGGAAATGTATTTGTACTTAGTGAATTCATTTAGTTATCTAGTAATTTTGACAGGGACATTTTTTTTAAGTAGGGGTTAGCGTGCTGAATACTAATGTTTAATTCATAAACATACTAAGTTGCACAAAGGTGTATAAAGAGAAGAACATCAGGTGAAAAAATGGATTTATCCTTTTTATTAAATTTCCTTGTTTAAACTTAATTATAAATTTTATTTTCGGTTTCCGATGTATTACTTGTTATTTAGACTTTCTGTCTGTGTAAAATTTCCGTGTTTTATAGTCACTATAAAGATTAAATCAAGTGCATGATCTATAAAGACAAATTGTAGTTCCATGACAACAGAAGCAGAAAACACAGCAAAATAATACAATGATAAATGAAAAGTTATCATCACTATAACAGACACAACTTAAGGTAAGAAGTTTTAACGTTAAACTTTTGCCTGAGGTTTAATACAATATCAATCAAAATAACATTTTACAATTAAGTGAAAATACGCGGTTCTGACTTACTAACATTAGTACCTTTTAGAACACTATGGGGTTAGCTTGAATTTCGCAATTATTGTACATACGTAGCTAATTTATACATACAAGAGTAATATTTCCAGGGTTCCTGTAATCGGAGGGGGGAAAGAGGAAAGAACACTAATTTTAGAATTTACAGAAATGTGACCAAAAGAAAGTACTGAGGATTCATTTGTTTTCGTAGGTACCAATTTTCATAGATTGAGTAATCTGTGTATGTTTTTGAGTTCGTGGTGTTATTAAGGTCTGCATACAAGCCAATAGCAAATGTGTACTTTATTGAACATTTACATTCGTGGTTCACCTGTAACAATGAAATCAACGACAATTGGTATCGAACAAATAGTAATAAATCCAAAATATAGAGCATTTTATTTTGTATGGTATACCAGTATTTAAGTTGTCTCAAATCTGGTGTCGGAAAACAAGGATGAATTAAAACTTGTCTTGTGGGCCCAAACATTGTTTGACATATGAATATAGTTATTTTGACTCCTTTTGGGTCGAAGTTTAGTTAACATGAACCAACTTTACGCCCCTGTCAAATAAGAGCATTTGAAATTTATCTAAAAAATGATACTGATATGTCAAAAGCTGAAATGGAAAATTATCCTTCGTCCACTTTACGGAGGCCATTTGGAGTTGATTGATCGTATGGACTATCCGTTACACTTCTGTGCTGACAAGAATTATTATTGATATGGTAATATTTGTAAATCAATTGTTTACAAAAACCACTAACTTTTTAAATACTTATGCTTTTCTTCCTCAGGCATAGATTACTTCAGCTGTATTTGACAAACTTTAGGAATTTTGGTCATCAATGCTCTTCAGCTTTGTACTTTATTTGGCCTTTTTAACTTTTTTTGGATTCGAGCGTCTCTGATGAGTCTTTTGCAGACGAAACACGCGTCTGGCGTAAATACAAAATTTAATCCTGGTATCTTTCACAAATGATAGCGGATATAATCCTAACTGTTTAACTACAATCCCGAACCCTTTTCACAAATGTGACCTACCGAATTAGATTTATTACTGGGTTTTAACTACCATAAGCAACATGATAAGTGCATCATGTTAAGCAGGAAATTACTTTCCCTTCATGAGAATTTGAGGTGACTCCCAGATTTAGGTGCAGTTCATGTTGAGAAATTTCACATGTTTTGTTTTGCTTGTTGGTCTTTTTTTAATTCAAGCCATGGTTTTGTACGTTTATTGGCGACATTTGAGTTTGGATACTCCTCTGATATCTTTTGCCTCCTCTTTGCGAATCATGATCTCATGTTGTAAATGGATTGATGTCTGATAATTTGACACCTGTGATTGAATTTCCGGTCATTCTAGATCTCCTCTGTTTTGGGTTGTTCCATTATTTCCCCACGAGTGTTCTCCTAAGATAAACCTGACGTTGATCACCATAATATATAATTAGTGATACATTGTAATAAAAGATGCAAAATGATTTTCAACGTTCTACCATTTTACCAAGATAACGATAATCATACATTAATGAGCTTGGTAGTGCAGAAAGTGATAAAAACTACTCAATCGGCGTCTATCATCTTTTCCATTTTCTTTTCAAAATGTAAAGAAATATATTTTTTTTCAAATATATTGTATACGAGAAAACAAAACTTTATCAATTTAATCATGTTCGTTTCTTTGTAAAAACAAAACTATTTCTGTATGACTATTATAGATTGATAGACTATAAATAAGAGAATCATCCAAATTGCTCAAAATAAAGAAGACCCGTATCCACGTTTCTGAGATTTAATCATTTGCAATTCTCTGTTTTTTTCATACCTTTAACATTGACAACTTTTTTTCTTTCAGAAACAATGTAAATTTTATAAGAATAGTATAAGATTTTCAAAAATGGTACTACATGAATACAACCGTAGCATTCCGAAATTCGGACGAAGAGTGAATAATATAGAGGGTGAATATCCTTAACATCTCGCTAAGATCGATATGAAGTTGTTTATGTGACTAAAACCCACAAGAAAATATGATTGTACAAAAATGTACAATGGAAAAAGACAACATCATAATTTTATTATAATAATAGGAAAACCGTTACATGTATACAGATACATCGATCTTAGACCAGACTAATGATCCCCTATCAAAATGCATCTGAATGTGTGTCTCTTGTTAATTCCGTCAATATAACAATATACTTAATAGTCCAACTACGGGTGTCTAGAAATATTTCTCGTGTCCGACTACTTCGACCGTTGTTTATTCCACGATTGGAAGTTTTTGTAGGTTTGTTTAATTTAGGAAATAGCCAATTAGTCAAGTGATATTTTCTGTACAATAAACTATCAAATGTCGAATACATCTTATAAAATACAAATGTATCTATATAAAAGAAACATCATACACCACAAAAGTAACTTGAATGTCCCTCTAGTATCTGTTACATATGTGTCTTCAAGCATAGGATGACAATTTGTTTAGCCTTTCTGCGGTACACAACGTTTATGAATATACACAGATAACAGGAAATCTACGTCCATTGTCAATTCGAAAGTTCTGATAAAATTAAAATAAAATGGAAGTCATATGTTAGAGCTGATAATTATGAGTTTAAAGTGAAGGTATGAATAAAAAAAAAATTAACATAGAAAAATGATAATAACAAAGTTTACACATAAAACATGGAAGTAAACAGCACTTTGCTCGTGTGCTTTTATAAGTGAAGGTTTTTTTTTATTATTATTTTCATTTAAGTAATCTTCATCAATACCTTTAACTATAGGTTAGTTGTCCAGTGTATTTTGTTTTTATGATAACTAGCTATATAGTTTGATCCTGATTTACTGTAATTTCTCGCAATTTGATTGTCTGATATTTTTTTCATAATTTCCAATTCAATTTTTTTAATAGTTAATTAGAACTGTGTGGATCTCCAGTATCAGTGTATGTAAAGTGCGGATCCTAAAATATCATTTTCACTGTATATGCCAGAAATTTTTGATGTAGAATGATAAATAAACAGACGACTTTTTTTTAATTTTTGAAGAAAATGAAGAAAATTAGTTAAAAAGTATATGTTAAGAAACACATAATACTAATAAAACAAAATAAGAGATGCGAACGGGTTTTTTTCGCGCCTAAATCCAAATAGCTGTGAAATATATACCAAAATAGGTGAATATTTAGGACATTTCACGAACAGATCGTGCAGGTGTTTTATTACTAACAGGTAAGATGTTGTTGCAGAAAAAATATTCATTTCAACACAATTATTAAAGTTGTATAACGTAGAATAGGTTTTGTCATTCAGTTTCTTCATATTGAACTGAATTCCACTATGATGCTTTCTTTATGCGAGTCATGTTTACTGTCGAATAATGATACTATTTTTTTCATTTTCACTGTAGAGCGATTCATTAGTATTGTATATGCGGCGCATTTTCACTGTATGATATATTTATTTTTTTATTTATTACAGCGTATTTTTTTAAGCATGTAAAGCAAGACTTTAGTTAGCGTGAATGCTTTTTTTTTTGTACAATCATTATGAGAACACCCAATTTAATTCAAATATAATAATTATATAAATACAGGTTAAACTATGCCGATACATATTGTTTAAAGATGTCAATCTTATTTACAAAGTTTGTATAAACAATTATCATGACAAACTAAGCAATCATGTCAACCAAAGTTTTGCTTTACATGCATTAGGAAATTAGCTATAAAGCCTTAATTTAGCCGACTTGCTCAAACAATAGATAAAGTAAGAGACGGATTTGATAAAATTTAACTTACGGAGGAAAGTTTGGTTTTAAAACACTCTAAATAAATTCAATAGAAATAACATTTATTTCAAATGTATTCCATTTTTAAAATTTCTTATGAATCGTACAGGGATCTTTATCCTTGTTTTTTTTTTTATCCATTTCCATATCCTTGTTTTTTTTATCCATTTCCATGACACTTCACCACTTATTACATACATCTTGATAAAGATTGAATCGTTGGTTTTCCCGTTTAAAAGGTTTTACACTGGGTCCTTTATAACTTGTTGTTCGGTGTGAACCAAGACTTACTTCATGTTGAAGACCGTATTTTGACGTATAAAGGTATACTTTTATAAATTGTGACTCGTTTTGAGAGTTGTCTCATTGTCACATATGACATCTTATCTATCTGTGGCTCAACCCGAAACGAGACGGGATAAAAAGGGATAAAAAACACACTTTTTTAAAATATTTATAATGGGCTTAATATGAGTCAGAAAAGAGTAGAATAGTGGGTCCCGTTGGGGTATAAGCGTGACGCGGAATTGCCGATTTTTTTGTAAGCGTAACACGTGATAGTCAAATGATTGTGTCGTGAAAACGAGAAATAAAGTATAGCGGGACACGGAAAATTTCAAAAAATGAGAACTGCATAGTGGAAGCGGGATACGGGAATCTGATAAAGCAGTAAGTGGGATCAGAATAAGATATTTTTTTTATCTTCATCCTATTGTTACAGTCATACCTTCAATAACAAATTTTAAATGTATCCCATGCATGCATTTTTATAGACAAAAGACCTTATGGATATTTGGGGTTCTTTGACATGCTGAATCTAACCTTGTATCGAGTTTGGGGATTTTTACCAAGTTACCGAAATAGCCCACATAGAGGTCCAAAGGGTCTAAGATCATCAAACATGAATTGTAGCATGCATGTTGTGTACAATTACCCAAATGTGCATTGTTTGACCTCTGTGGTAGTATCCACTCGCGGATCTAGAATTTTTTATAAGTAGGGGTCCAATGACTACCTAAGAGGGGGCCCGCTCCAGTGATTCCATATAAAAGTAACCAAATGTTTTCCCAAAAAGGGGGCAACCCCCTGTCCCCCTAAATCCCCCTCTGGTATCGAGCTGTTCATTACGGATATTTTTTTGTATCAATGGTGCTCTACTTCACGTACCAATGCAAACAAAAAAGTTCGCCCACACCTTACATTTCATGTTTTAATGACTGTGGATAATTTATGTCACATACCGTTTCACCTTATACAGTTAAAATCATGCAAGCAACAATCGAGTCAAGAACATTTGTTCTACCAAAACTGTCTTTTTCAGAAAACGGAAATTGAAGCAGTTGAGGGTACAACTGGGGAAAGTTAATCTTTTATAAGCTTTTCTGTCGCCATTGCGTTCTAAGATGCATATTTCTCTGTTCGTAAGTGTATTTATTGCGTGGAAGATAACTTCCTCAACTGTACTCGTCTGTATTTTACACAGACTGCACTTAAACTCCGCAATATCAATCTTTGACTTCAAAAAAATACAGAAAGATTTTTTTTTAAATCAAGGAAAAACGTAATTTGAAGAATACAATATGACATTTTGAGAAGCGTTTTTGTTACAAGTTTGAAAAGCTATATATTTGATAAAGAATGAATGAGGAGTTTGTATTTCAATTTGAAAATACATTTATCATAAATTCTAAAGTCATCAACTAAGTTTTTTCATTTGTTTCAAGTGCATTTATCACATAATTCTACAATAAAAATTCCTCACATCTTCGAAAATTCCACATCAGAAATGACTGCACTAACAGTGATAATTCATCGCATCTATAGTTAAAATGGATCGCTTTCAAAAATCGATATGCTATATTATGTTGCTTTTATAACACTTATTTGAACTTTAATGCTATGTTTGTACATAATAATGACATATCACAATGAAAATATGTAAAAACTTTCCTTCAAATCAATTAATTTGGTATTTTCAACACGTAAACAAATACAGTTTTCCCATGATCCTTTATTCTACAATAGACATACCCGCATATGACAGTGAAAATGAACTAGCTGGATTCGCACTTTATATACACTGAGTATATCATTGACTTAATAACAAAACAAATTTGAATTGCATTATAATCCTAATATTTTCATTTTTTTTCATTTTTCGAAACCTTAGATTAATTATCTAAATGCCTTTGTATTGTCATAATAATTCAATTTGAATTAATAAGTGGTGATATAAAAAAAATCCGGATAAATTCATTACAATGTGCATTTTTCTCTGTCGGGGTTGGATTCGTCTCACCAGATATCCAATTGGAAACGTATTTGTTGTTAATAGATTTTATTGTCTGAACATTTTGAAAGATGAGATTTCTGTCTGTCGTTAAATGTTTCAGCAAAGGTAATCTTATTTATTCAAAAGACATGCTGGTTCACACAAAAAAATGACACAGGAAATAATTTAAAAAAAGAATGTATTTAAATTTCATTTGTTAGGCTTAGTACATTCCATTTTCGTTTTCCCGTTGTTTTTTTCTCAATGTTCATTTAATTTAAAATTTCCGTGTTTCTAATTCACTTAGTAAGTATTTCATATGTTATTCACAAAAAAAAAATAAGGTGCAAATTTTATCACTGGCACAATATTGATAGTTCAATATCAACAGAAGCAGACAACATACAATAAAACAGCCGGAACACATATCAAGTTTTGGGTAGGGTTTACTATTAAACTTTCAAAAAAATTAATTAAATTGAAGTATTATATTACATTTATGGGTTCCTTCAACCGAAATTTAAACCCATCCACTTTAAACCTATTAGAATACCCAATCTCCCTCAGTTGCACTTGTCATCGAGAAATGATAATAAAAGAATTGTACAAATCAATGAAATACATGTTGAAAGACATAGCTTAACGCAGAATAATTAAACTGTCACACATATACAAGCTTAAATTTCATACATGCATCAGACTATCACCAGAAACAAATGTAAACTTCATAAATGAAAGATCACTGTTTCAATTACAGCTAGGTTAAAATGCACAAATGACTTATCATCCCTTTTCTTAATAAACCAAAAGCAAACAAATTTAAGAGAATGGTTTATCAGTAAACCATACAGATATGTCTCGGTTATGTATATAGCTTTCAAATTGCGTAAATACAATCCAAACCCCTTTATGCGAATGTGAATTACAAAATTAAACTCATTACTGGAGTTTTACTAACATAAGCCACACGATTGGGGCTAAGTGTTGAGCTGGATCTGCTATTCCCTCTCTTAGTAGCTGAAGCTGAGAGGACCCGTATGTTAAAGTGAAGTTCATGTTGCTAAGTATCAAATGTTGTATGCTGTGTTTTCTGTTCTATTGTTTGCCTGTTGGTCTTTTTTGCTATTTTAGCCATTATGTTGTACATTTATTGGTAACTTTTGAGTTTGAATACTCCTCTGATATCGTTTGTCTCCCCATTTTCAAATCATGCCCCCATGCTGTAACTGGATTGAATTTTGATACTTATACACTTGTTATTTAATTTCCAGTCAAAAATCTATGTTATGGTTGTTTTGTTATTTCACAACGAGTGCTTACCTAAAATACATAACAGCTAGGTTAAGATGCGCAAATGACTTCTAACACCTGTTTCTAAAAAAATAAATTAAGAGAATGGTTAATCAGTAAACCTAACAGGTATGTCTAGGTAATGTATATAGCTTTCAAATTTTCGGATGTTTTGGTCAGCAAAATTAATAACGAAACAATTTCATAGTGTGAATATCCTAGTGAAATAGCTTGAGATTTCAAAAATCTTTTATTACGTAATAATTCATGTTTGAAACTGTTATATACAACATACAATGTATGAACAATGAAAAAAGAAAAAGATGATGTACAATTTTTAATCATTTATGTTATCTGTGATTATTTTTTTATTCTTTAATGTGCTAATGTATAATAAAATTGTTATGCAAAAAATGTCCTGGCAATGTGATCTCTCACAACACGTCCTTCGCCTGGTCCTCGGAAATCGATGTTGATGTTCCAAAACATTAGAACTTCATCGTCAGGATCCTCCATCGGTTCTCTCATCTCTATTGAACTATTGTGCAAAACTGCACAGGCTATAATTAAGGCACACACTTTCTCTAGTTGCAGTCTTAATTCTGCGTGCAAGCAAGCAATAAAATCATTTCTTTAACCACCCAAAGGTTCTTTCAATATAGCATCTTGTGCGCGTGTGAGATGTAATAAATCTCTCAGCGGTACGGCTCTGTCGGTCTACTATAAGGCGTCATCAGGAAATTTCTACATGCGTAGCCGCTGTCACCAAGTATTAATCCATCTTCTACACACTTATGAGCTTGCTCCAAATGTCCAGATATTTATGAACATCTCATGATATGAATGTCATGAACACTTCCAGGCCACCTTGCTACAATGTTTGTAAATTTACCTACGAAAATATTAGTTGTATAATATAAATCAAGAAATACTTAAACAAAAAAATATTATAGTTTTTGAGAGCTACAAATGTAACTTGAATTTTTATTGATTTTCAAAACAACACAATTTTAATTCATAGCGAATTCCGAATTGAGAATTTTATGACAACATTCATAAAGTTTTGACATTGCCTTATCAAATGTTTTGTTGGAACTTATATCTTTCATAGATTTTTCTTTGTAAGAGCTGGTCTGGATTTTACTTAATCAGGAACGCTCAAACAGCCAAACATTCAGAAGTCCACGAAATCACAATTGGTCAAGTTAAATAGTGGGTTTATTTTCTGACATTTATCAGTGAAATGGACGAACGATCTGCATGATCTTTTGCTATGCCTACAACTGCTTGGATATGTAACTAAGTCAAGTTGAATTTGATATTTTATGGGATTCACTCGATGATATTTTGATATATTTAAAAAAATATTGACCTTTTTTTTTGGAACGAATAACGATATATAGTAATGTTATATATATACATTGCGGCTGCATGTTTATAGCTCTACATGGTTTCGTGGCATCGATGGAAAATAAAAATTATTTTATGTTGATAAATACCCTCATTATCACAAATGGCCTGCACATTTATGCTATGAAAGCCCTTTCTGTTGACAAATGATGGTTCATTACTAGAGGGTGCTGCAATTCTTACATGGGTGCTATCTACACAACCAATTACTCCGGGGAAACCTCCATTGTCATAAAAACCTTGCTTTATATCACGTTTTCTCTGTTCTGACGGCCATTTGATGTACTGGTCAGATTTAGAAGCAAGGGCTGCTGATACTTTGTTAACACATCTACTGTTGATTTGACCCATAGTATCTCCTATGACCTGTATGAAACTACAAGATGCAAAGAACCGCAAAGCAACAAGCACCTGTTAAAACATTATCTATGATGAGTTTATTTATAAAACTTGTGTATAGCTCATATACCCATATACTATGCACTTAAAATGCTGCTTAGATACAAAATTTAAAAATTATATACATACATTTTATTGCAATAATTTATTATAGAATTTAACCCTTAACCCCGAAATAAGGTACATGTATCGGGTCCGTTTCGTCATTTTCATATAACCGTATGATGTTCGAAATATTCTCGTTATACAAAAATATATGTACTTATCATATTTTCAAGAATAAACATTCAGAAACATTTCTAAGTTAAGCGATTAAATAAATAATTATTAATTGTTTATACATATATTGATACTTAATAGAGGGGGGTTGGAGGGGTCCTTATCCCGAAATCCGTGGCTTAAACTAATGTTATCCCGAGGTACCGAATTTAAGGAATTAAAATACCGGCATCCCGAAATTTGAAACATGAATTCCCGGATCCCGAAAGGATCAATCCCGAAATCCCGAACATAAAAACACTCGATCCCGACGTCCGAAAAAGGTCATGCCCCCCTCTTTATATTAATTTGTATTAATAATAACAAAGCTAGTAGGTATAAAGTTGTGCACGTTTTTAAGTTTGGTTTTTTTAACAGCGTGTCCCTTTGGTATAACTAGTAATGTCATACGACAAAGATATAATAACCCTTTTCCCTCCCATCCCAAGATGACTTTACAAAAAGTTTAATTCTTAAGGAAAGTGCATCCCATAATGAATCCCCGTCAAATGTATTACGTCCTTTGAAAAAGCGTAAACAAAAGTTGACGGTAGGAAATGTTTGACACATATTTGGGATTTCGGCATAAATTTTATGAAAGAATTTTATACTCAGTGTGCAGGTGATCTTGTGTAGCTGTTTTATTCTAGGAAAAGGGATGTCGCAAATGGTGCCTATGTTCCTAAAACACTCAAAAATAGAAACAAACATTGGCGAATGTGCTTGTTTTTCAAAACCATGTTTACAAGAATATTTAAATCTACATTTAGTACCTGCATTTCTGCGCTTAGTGCGTGACTTCTCTGGGTCGGGTGTGTAATATCATTACGAACAATGTCAGTTATCCTTTGGATAGATTGTCTCCCAAATCTATATCTGGAACAAAGCTGCTTGTCTGTCAAATCATTTAGGGTGAGTAGCCTTTCTCTATACTTTCTTGGTGCCAATGGTGGCCTTATATTACCAGCAAGGTTGCCAAAAAGCAGCATATCTTCCATATTAAATCCATATTTAAATATTTAAAATTACCTCTTTTGCACTTTTAAATTTAAGTAACCTTTAAGTGGTACTTACCTTTAATAAATCTTTGTGCAACAGGAATAACGGTTACTTCATTTTAATTAAGGGTTGATATATATTTAAATGACACTTAAATTTAAATGACGTTTGTGCAACCCTGTTTAGGGTATGAATCTAAAAATAAATCATAATATGTATGTATTTTTTTTAATTTCATTCTTTCAACGACATTCTATTCTATTTATATTTTCCCGATTTTAATTTGTCATATAACTTTCAATTCGTGTTTAATATTCTTGATTTCAATGTCACTATATTGACAAGGGTACAATCAGTAGTGTAACGACATCATAAACATGAAACATATACATGTATCAAATAATACAATGAAAAGGGTCAGTAGTTTTAACAATGTTTTATTTTATTTGCTTGGTAGAGTTATATTTAAGAAATGATTCCTTCATGTCATGCTCTATGCTCATTTTAACATGGGTAGGCATTATATTTGTCGATATTTTACACTGAGCGTTAGCGAGGTGTAAAATGTGGTCAAATATAATGCCTACTCATGTTAAAATGAGCATAGAGCATGACACGAAGGAATTATTTCGATTCTAATAGGACAAATACAGTATTTTTATAGGTCGACGCGTACGAAAATACCGTAAAAATGTTTGGCTTTTCCCGTTTTCTCCCTGAGGAGTCTATGCATTACATTCCTTATTTGATAAGTTTAAAAACTACGAGCAGGGTAAATATATGTTGTTTTATAAAAATATATAATAAAAGTTGCTTAAATGTATATATTTTAAAGGATAACGATGAAAATAACGTTAATATACACAGTAAGTTCGTGCGCATATGTCAAACATATTTTGTGCTCATTAGAACACGGCTTGTTTAACAAAGCGTAATAAGGACGTCATATTAGAATTCACAATATGTTTTTTTAACATATATTTTGTTTTGCAGATTTACATATTGAAAATGGAAGGAATATCCAAGGAAGAACGCGACTCATTGAACTTTTACAAATACATTTGTCAGAAGATTGGTTCTGAGGAGGATGTGAGAGTAAGGAGGCTGACTTTTGTTATTGTTGACAATGGAAGTGAATCATGCATAACAAGTGGAAGCCAAGGTGAAGGACTCAATTTAAACGGCAGCGATCTCGATTTAATGTTTATTGATCGTTGGGCTCATGTGTATCAATCAAAAGCAGACGTTGTCATCAAAGGCAAGGGAACCCCTATAATGATGTATACTGAAGACACACCACCATGTTTTACACAATTATATCTTATAACTAACCATCAAAATAAAACAATGTCCAGCATTTCTGTGTCACTTCTGAATATGTTAGATTCAAATCATCTTGGATTAGCAATTTCCAGTGAACTATATAAGCTCTCGCATAAATCGATTACATCGTGGTCTACAAAAATTCATGGTCCATGTTTATCAGATAATTCTGGAGAATTTGATATGGCATATTGTCTTAAATGCGACAAATGGATATGTCAAGCAAAACCATGGGTTAGTAGACCTCGTACAATATGGCCTTCACCTGAACTTATTTCCGAAATAGTATCTTGTGGTGTGCTTTTTGTTCCAATCGGCTGCAAAGGATCCGTAAATGAGAACCTTGAATGGAGAATTTCATTTTCTGTAGCGGAAAAGATTCTTATATTTTCCTTCAGCCATACACAACTATTATGTTATGCCTTGTTGAAACTATTGTTAAAAGAAATAATAGAAAACCAAGAGGATTTGAAAGGTTTGTTATGTTCGTATTTCTTAAAAACACTTATGTTTTGGATTTTAGAAGAGACAGACCCATATTTATGGCGACCAGAAAATTTGATATCATGTTTTAAGGCATGTCTACAAAGACTTCTCTACTCTGTTAGATACTCGATATTATCACATTATTTTATTCCTGATAATAATTTATTTCTGTTACGATTTAATACTAATAACAAACGAAAGTTGACCACCATACTCGAGAACTTATATGGACAAGGAATTAATTGTTTTATGCTTTCAGAAACCCTACAAGATTATCATTACCAGTGCAACGAAACCACTGAACCAGTTATAAGCAAAAACAACAGATTTTTACAAAATTTTATGCCAGTATATCTTCACATTCTTAATTCTGGTAGAGTTCGAAGCCTTTCAAGACAGTTGTTTAGTTTTCTTCACCATTCTCGAAGTGGGTTATCGAAAAGGTTATTCACTTTACAAATATCAGCTGCATTTAAGATTGTTCCTGAAGCAACAAAATATCCATTAAAATCAACAAATAAAGCCCATTACTTATTGTACAAACATGATCTTAGTCATTTTATGGTCGGTTTACAGGCAGATGCAGTATCCGGATGGCTGATGTTAGCCTCTTTCTTCTATTCAACCAAAAAATACTTGGCATCATTAACTGTATTAAGATATGCATTGGGGAAATATGCAGATCAGACTATCTATCTAGTAAGTGGTTTCAATATCGCAATTGGAGATATCAAACAACACGTTGTGAATCTGATCAATAAAGAAACATTTCATACAATATTAAAAGCATGCACAACTCGTCCCTTTCAAGTTGAACATAACTCTAGAATAGTTCCACAAGAATTGCATCAAGATGTTGCAAGATATCCCTCAGAATATCCCAAAGAATTACAGGAAGATGTTAGAAGCTACTATACTATGTTTCATCCGTTACCATTTGCACATTTTCTCAGTTTCTTGTGTTCCTACCATTTGCATGATATTCATTCGTGCAGACAGTCTTTGCGACAGCTTCAACATGTCAAAAGAACCTTTCGTTCACGCGATGAATCATTGAATACTGTCAAATTGTGTGGCATAGCTCACCAGTTATTTGATGACATACAATATGCCAGCCATGCATTTCTAAAAAAAGTATAAAAAGAATGAAACCAGTATAGCATCAGGGCTAGACAGTCTTTTCTGATCATACCAAATAATTTAGTCTGAATTGAACTTTGCATATTTTGTTTTTTAACTTTTAAGAAATATCATATACAAAAAGACATAGATGCCTTGTACCTGTCCTCAGAAATATCCAGATGTACTGTAATATGCATCTGATGTTTGAAAAATGATTAGTCTAAGGATGAATACACCTGTCATCTTGTTGATGATAAGATTATAGTTTTGAATTGAAATCCGATGTACTAATACTAGACAAAGGAGTAGGTCCGGTAAGGTTCATCTGATGAAAGATTTTGGACACTTTTTAAACACTTAAGTGTCTACTTCAGTCGATTCAATTAGTTTATGTGAAAGATTTGAACTGAATTGGCCCTGAAAGACGTTCAAATGCAAGTTTGAATATGAATAAACTATCAAATGATTTGTCACTTTTCAAATTTTTTTTGTCAGAAATGCAAATAGGCGCATCCGTGTTTACTCTCAACCTTTATATATATGTTATGAATTATAATCAAATACAACTTACATTCGAATATTAAGACTGAACACAAATGCGCCACTTCCATTTAAGACGGAAACCGTCTAAAATTTAAGGAAGCTCGCTTGTCATGTTTTTGGAATTTTGGTCTGATTTTCGGAATCCTCTGGTTATATCCATTTGAATGCCTTAACAAATTTTGCCATTTTTCTTTTTATAATTCTTTTACATGTATAATGGTAAGCTGTCTGTTAAAGTCTTATAGAAATTTAATTATTTTTAAATAGTTTTTAAGGACTTAAACTTGTCAATAATAAAGCTAAAAAAAGTCAAGAGAGAACATTTCCCACCAAAATTTCAATGGCTAATATCTCGAACACAAGCTCGGTGACCTACTTTTTTGTGCGGCTCTTTTGATTCCTTTATTAATCCCCTATCAATATATGCTAGTGTTTTGAAAGGTTAATTATTTTGAAACTGAGAAGCCAACTCCCTTAACTCAAATGCTAAAATTGTGAAGATTTCAATAACTTAGCATGACTTAAAAATGCTAGTATCTGATATATGTGCATTGTATGGTTAAAAAAAACAGCCCATATTTATGAAGCAGAAGTATTCTACTTTCCAACGAATAACTAAAAGTTTACATTTTAAATTTTTTATAAAACTGCTATATTTTGGGGCCAAAAAAGGGTGTTACTAGACCTACTCCTTTGTGTTGCGTGTTTGAGTCAAATTATTTTATCTATAATCAAACACTTGTAAAACATATTCACAAGGATCTTTTTGTAAAATGCAAAACTTCATTGTTAAAACACAAACTAATGAATACAAACTGGCTGACAATGGGTGCCACAAAGATGCTGGTAATTTTGATATTTTACGGCGATGATTGATTACTGAAGCAAGAAGTAGAGGACAAATGCTATTTCAACACATTTCTTTGGAGTATTATACTTTTTTCTAGCTTCTTCTTTGAGTTGTACATAGCATTTATAAAAATACTAACCAAAAAGATATATTACCCTTTGAAGCTAATGTACACTACAGCTTATAGGACACAGAGCTCATATATATCTTGGGAATGAGAAATTTCTTTGTTTTGATTCAAATCAGCTAAGAATTAATTTGGTTTTGTTAAAATGATTGATCTATTTTCTCCAAAATTCAAACATCTTCTTTCTTTTCAATTTTTAGGTGAGTTAGATTAATCGTGTTAATTTTTTCAATAACATCTAAAATATTTAAAATCATATTTCAATAACAAACTGAATATGCCTAACTATGAAAACTAAATGGTTATTTTCTGTAAATATTTTTATCATTCTTTGCGTACATCTTTTTGTGGGTTCAATATAAGTAATGTAAGAATGCATGCCTAATGATACTAAATGTTATTATTTTTTTACTATTCATGACATGAATGGATTTTACAGATTTACAGAATGTTTGGTTTTTGTTAATATGTAATTTATAAATTTTGAGCTGTTTTGTTTGTTAAGAATTGAAATTAAAATCGTATGTTTTAAAACACGCTTTTTCAAATATTTACATAAAACATACTCTGGTGTCAACATACCGCACTGGCAGCATGATGGTGTTCGCAATACTGTGACAATAAACACATATTAAAAAAAAAAAACGGATACAAGTCAAACTTTAGAGAAATAAAAACATAAAAATGTTTCCAAGTTAATTGGTAATTTGTTATGAGTTTAAGAATTTTTCGAATATGGATATAATTTTGATTGGATCCGTAAATAAAGCTTGAGGCTCAAATGAGTATATCTATCAAAACATACCAATTTAATAATCACTCATTTTATTTGGATAATACATGTACCTTATTAGAAAAAAAACTAAAAACCAAATTATAATGTCCGTCCTAGTCAATCGTCAACATATTAAAGATCAATCGCATGATCCTTGTATGTTTGCTAATCAATATACGATCTTAACATGTTTGAAGACTCCCTCTATCCTAAGTCTGTTCAATATAACACCCAAAAATTTAAGTAAGGAAAGAAAGAGATTGTACATTTTTTTTTTATATATTAAATGTGTATATAGACATAAGAAGATTTGGTATAAGGAAATGAAACGTAACAGGGTATTGATCAATCGCTAAGTTATTCCACCTCTACATACTCATGTTGCCTTGCTTCAAAATCTCTGGATCTGCATTTGGATATGAGTCCAGAAAAAAGTGATGCAGGGAATAATCAAATACAACAGCATTCAATTACCTCACCGTAAACAAAAACGAAAGACGGGCAGAATGTATAGTCTTAAAATAAACAATACCAATTTTGAAAAAATCTCCCACTTTCATTGAAGACCAAGTGTATGTATTGCAATCCCTGGTAGATCGAAATTATTAAAGGAATTAATATGTTCCCTGAACACAATGGTATACCTGCAGTCTCTTACTAATAGTTCATTGGGAGAACACAAACGTTAGCAATGACACATATGTATATATGGTTCCAGCGAGAAATCAAAGGCATCAGAAGTTTAAATTTGGTCAAATCGTATAAATCCATGACTTATACACAAACAAGGTTAAATCAAACTGAGGAAGTAGAATAAACTCCAATAGGAACAGATCGATTGTGTCTGTATTAAAAGACACCACCTGCCATGCGAATAAACACAATAACTTTTTTTTCTATTTTGATATCGTCAGCCCCTTTTCATAATAGTGAAAAAAAGGATGTACAGATCTTTGAATTTTTCTTATCTGAAGAGCGAAGACCCCGACAACAGATTTCTTGTAATCGTTTGTGACACTGATGATGTATCGGTCAACCAATTCATGAATGCAGTCATTTGTACTTGAGAATTAAGTTTTCCTATCAATCATTTCTCATAAGGTTATGTTAAAGAGTAATAATATAGGCCGATGGTTTACTGATTTATTGATGTCTCATTGTTAGATAGATGAGTTTACTAATTCGCTATATGATGCCTTCCAACAGGTGTAGAGTAGTAAGCGGAATAATATTTAACATAGATCTAACGGTGGACATAATGTGTGCAGGATACAATTATATCGATAACTGGGCATGTGAGATCGGTTTTGGTGAGATTCACTTTCCTGAATCATTAAGGTTGTCTTATAAGACTGTTTGTCTTTCCTCTGAGATGCATTCTCTTTGTTTTTTCAAACTTTGAAATTGTTTTTGACCCTTAAATATCGTTCTGACTCCAAGTCTATCGGTCAATAAACTCATCATACCAGAATTCATTTCCTATGAAATTACAAGGCGGCGTTATCCTTTCATGCCCCGTAGAAGTTTGTATCAGGAGGTCCTTTAAACATATCATCAGATCAGTAGGCATCAAGTGGTGATATCGGCGGCATCAGTGGCAAAAAGGAATGAAATGAAATGAAAGCTATGAGAAATAACATTTTAATCACATCATTGAAAACAACTAGGACAAAATTTAACAAATTTTGTAGAAAACATGTAATGACTTGTGCATATGTAAGTTTTTGATTCTGAAAAAAAATTAAAAGATTGCCGTCAGAGGCAATTTTGATTTATGATTGGTCCAGTTTTTAAATGTCTTCCCCTCTGAATTTTTATTGCCAAATTATTCAAATTTAACTGAAATTGTGGCGTGATACTCGATACAAGAATTCATAGTTTCTTGCTGATGTGCAGGGTTACCTTATGACTATGGTGGCAAAGAATGCTGATATTCAGGTGAGCGATTGGTTGTTTTATTGAGACAATAGTTTTGAAGTACCAGGACCAGTATTCCAACTTGAATCGAAAATATATATAATTTTCTTCAAAAGTGTTAATCATGCAATCTTTCAAAGTCTAAAGTATTTCTAGATATATGTTTAAATCTTGAACTAAGGTTTTTATCAAAATAGTTGTACTGTAGCTATTACATGTCCATACAAAACTGTTCAGTAACTTTATAAATATTGTTTTATCATGAATGCATTTGATAAATGAGAGAAAGATTAAGTTTTAGTGCTCAAAGTTTGCAGGAATATTTTAATATAATATTATGTACATATCATTTTATTATAAGGTTACTTTAAGAGTATGGCTTAATTGATTGAACGATTGATTATTGTTTAAACGTTTAGTGCAATAACTTCGTCCATACTAAGGTCAAGACAACATTAGCAATAAAGCAAACCGGTTGGTTCTGCTTTAGTGAATCAACAATGATGAAAGACCATAATTTAAACAATCTAATAAAAATATAAGGTATCTGGTAAAGGCAGCAATGGTACATTATAGCAGATATCACGAGTACAAATTAAAGGGTTATTGTAAGAGTTCGCTGACTAGCCATACAGTTGCCATATTTCAAGTGTTTGATTTAAATATAAAAAAGAAGACATGGTATGATTGCTAATGACACAACTGTCCACAAGAGACCAAAATGACACAGACATTAACAACTATAGGTCACCGTACGGCCTTCAACAATGAGCAAAGCTCATACCGCATAGTCAGCTATAAAAGGCCCCGGTAAGACAATGTAAATCAATTCAAACGAGAAAACTAACGGCCTTATTTATATAAAAATAAATGAAAGAAAAACAAATATGTAACACATTAACAAACGACAACCACTGAATTACAGGCTCCTGACTTGGGACAGGCACATACATAAATAATGTGGCGGGGTTAAACATGTTAGCGGGATCCCTACCTTCCCCCTAACTAAAAAAAGCATGTTTCGATTAAAGATTGGTATGTATGTATTTACCGATACATCCCCGGTCTGTACCATGTATTCACGTCGAATGTTAGAATTAGGTTAGGATCTTTCTATAACCGACGGATTGTTTTTCCTGTTTGTATCACGTCATGTAAATGCACAACAATGCATATTTCATGTTACAATCATGTTGGAAATTATCAGTTGTTTTTCAAATAAATTGTAATGTAATCAAAGTAAAGAATTTTATAAGAAATTTCGCATGCTATCATGTAAGTACTAAACCACAAAGACCTTAGCTGTACATCACTAGTTTGATTTTTCAGAGAGTATCTGATCTGAAATGTGATATATATAAACCCACATATGTACTTTGAAAGAGTGAAATTCATTTTTAGGGTCATCATTCATAATAAACGGAAAACATTTTTTAAATAAAATCTTAAAAAGCACCAAGATATATTATGTACATGTATTAAGAAGCCTGTTTTGAAAACCCCCCAATAGGGTATATTTTCACGATAAATATTGACAGGGTAGACATTCGCATCGTATCGTATGCCCTCAATTTCAGATGAGCGAAGTCAAGGTCAGAATTATTCTGTTACCAAGACAATCTTACGATTGGTGTTTCTGTTTTGTATGATTGTATGCCGTCATGTTAATGTACATCAATGTATATCTCGTGTAGTAATTAGTATACAGGTTAAGCTTATGTTTCATACCAACTTGTGTATTTTGATATACGTAAGCACGTTGTATACATCCCTGGCTTTCAAAATATTTTGGTTTCAGTGTTCCTGTTGAAGATAAAATAAAAAAGTGCTTCGTTCACACGATATTAATAAAGTGTCATTTTCATTACTCATGGGTAAATATAACTATTTTACAAAAGGACAAATACGATGCCATATATATGAATTTCACTGAGTAGTATCATGTTGCAATGTGGCAGTAAGTGATCTCAATAAGATATACATGTCGATAATGATATTAATTATAATGTACACATCCGCATTGATGTTGTGTGTGTGTTCTTTTAAGTTGAGAGCTTCAGATAAAGGTGACTGAATACAATATGGAGATGTATATCGTTCGTTTTCATAATAACAATGTCTGTCCAGAATAATTAGGACGGATGATACAGTTTTGTTCCCGTTCATGTGAATTGTATCGTCATGAAAATGGGAACTATTGGAAATTATCATGTGCGTATCTACTTTTTGACTAGTTAATTTGTTTTTGGTCGTTAATGGTTATTTCTCTACTCTTCAGTGCGTATTGGAAATAAGATGAGCATCCTTTTTAACAAGCCAAATCAGCCGATATAAATGATGTATACATTTGAAGATACGTTTATTGTTGACGTGGACAAGTATTTACTAGATATGCACAATGCCGGCTCTGTTATGTCGTATCTATCAATACTAATGAACATTGTCATATTTTCTATACTGTGTCGTAAAACTTTGTGTTCACCTGCTACAATACTTATTCAAGGTTTATTAGCAGCTGATTTATTAACGGGGTTGTCATGCCTTGGACTTGAACCAATTTTCAAGTCGCACTACATTTGTCATTTACAATTGATAGACATTGTATATTACATGTGTTTTTTACCATATCTGTATTGTTCTATTTCTCCTCATCTCTCAATACAGTGAAACCTGGCTAAACCGACAACCTGTATAAACCAAACATGTTCTTAAGGGCATCCGATAAAGTTTCAAGGGAGTTAACTCTTGGCGCGACGTTAAGTGTTTGAATTCCCGCAAAGCGTCACTTTTTGCGGTACCTAATGCGTGTAATTTTCCGTAATAAGTAACATAATGTGGATCTTTCGATGCTCCAATTCCCGCATGCTAACATCTTCACAATTAATATAAGTGCATTTGATTCTAACAGAATAACAGTCTAATAGGTATTCTACGGCATTTTAGCATTTGGTCTGAGAAATACACATTCCAAGATTACATAGATGTGTGTATTGTTCGTTCCAAAGGTGGTGATATATTAGCATACTCCTCTGTAAACCATAATCTGATCCAAACCGTTCTTTTAACAATATGCTGTCTGGTCATGCTGATATCTACAATATTCATCGTCTACAAATTAATCAGTAACAAATTTACATGTAGCATGACAGAACGGAGAAGACAGGAAAGACGATCAAATTGTAATGGTTATTGTAGTTTTAATGATATTCTTCATAACAGAAGTTCCAAAAGTAACTATGTACTTATGGTGGTGTTTTAATTACATTAACGGTAATTTTGTGACCGACACATCGGAGAGTATAATAAAACATTCAATAGTACTGATACAAAGGTATGAATATGCGATGTCAGCGTGTTTGGCATACTTAACAGATATGTTTAGAAATAATGGAATATACGCATATTCCATCACTATTTGGCTTATGGAAGGTATAAGACTTTTTACAATTGTAGGGTGTATGTCAAATTTTATCATCTATAGTATGATGTCAACCAAAATAAGGAATGAAATTATCTTGCTCCTCACGAAAATGAGTAACCGCTGTAAATACCAGGAACAAATTAACCAGATAAGGGAAACTGCACAAGGCAGAACAAAGACAATATACACGGCAGGGATGTGTACGACGAAACAACTAGGACACAGCCGTTCACATTTCATAGAGATAAATACGTCGGACAAGCAAGACCAAAGCCGTTCACATGACATAGAGATGAATACGTCAGGAAAGCAAGACCGAAGCCATTCACATGAGATAGTGATGAATACGTCGGAAAAGCAAAATCAAAGCCGTACACAAGACAAAGAGATAAATACGTCTGAAAAGGAAGACCAAGGCCGTTCACATGACATAGAGATAAATACGTCGGAAAAGCAAGACCACAGCCGTTCAAAAGAGACGGCGATAAGTAATTCGGAACAACAATAACTAAACCATGCACATGCACATGCGAAAGAGATAGATATGTCGGAAGATCAAGGTGAAACCCGTTATCATGAGATAGAGATGAATACATCGGAACATCAAGGAAAAAAACTGTTCATTGAGATAACGATGAATACGTCGGAACAGCAAGACAAAACCGTGCACATGAGATAGAGACCAATACGACACATACATATATATGTATAGGACGGAATAACCAGAACAAATCCGTATAAATAACATAGAAGTAAATACGTTGGGAACAACCAGGATAGTCTCAGAGTAAATGTATTCATGTATTATCCTTTAATTCATTATTTTATAAATAAGTCCCTTAGGTAAAATACAAGTTAAAACCATTTTTAAGCAATATTTTGTACAGGTTATAACATTTATGAGGTACTTTTGTACATGTTATAACTTGTATTTTTGCATCATACAAGTTATAACATGTACAATATTTTTGTAAGTATTATAACCTGTACAAAATCGCAACTTGTACACGACATATTTATGATTAACGGAAAGCTTTATACTAAAATTTATGATAAAAGAGATGATTTCTCATTTCCTATCGTTAATTATACATTTTTAGATGGTGACGTTCCCTTGTCACCATCTTACGGTGTTTATATATCTCAACTTGTACGATTCGCTCGTGTATGTAACAATGTTTTAGATTTTAACGAGAGAAATTTATGTATTACTGAAAAATTATAACACCAGGGTTTTCGACATCACAAACTAGCCAAAACATTTACTAAATTTAATCATCGGTATAAGGACTTCATTCGGAAATATAGCTCAACATGCAGACTTCTTATACGTTCAGGTATTTTACATCCAATATTTTATGGAAATATTCTTTATAAACACAAAAATGTCAGTATTCACCTCTGAAGCTAACAAAACCTTTAAATAGACTTATTAAGAAGGGATATAGTTACGATACTGTTGTCAGGCCATTAAAGATTGCATATTTTGGCGTTAATATTGATTCACTTATAGGGTCTTTGCATCGGAACTAAACACATTTATTTTTAATAAACCAGTTGTTGGCATGACACGGGTTATGTTCTTCTCATATATGTTATGATGGTATGATACTAAACCCCTCATGGGGAGGATTGTGCCTGATATTCATATGATGAAGACATAAGTTTTCGATCAGTTTAATTGAAGTCTGGAGCTGGCATGTCAGTTAACTGCTAGTAGTCTGATGTTATTTATGTATTATTGTCATTTTGTTTATTTTCTTTGGATACATCTTCTGACATCAAACTCGGACTTCTCTTGAACTAAATTTTAATGTGCGTATTGTTATGCGTTTACTTTTCTGCATCGGCTAGAGGTATAGGGGGGGTTGAGATCTCACAAACATGTTCAACCCCGCCGCATTTTTGCGCCTGTCCCAAGTCAGGAGCCTCTGGCCTTTGTTAGTCTTGTGTTATTTTAACTTTTAGCTTCTTGTGTACAATTTGGAGTTAGTATAGCGTTCATTATCACTGAACTAGTATATATTTGTTTAGGGGCCAGCTGAAGAACGCCTCCGGGTGCGGGAATTTCTCGTTGCATGGAAGACCTGTTGGTGACCTTTTCCTGTTGTCTGCTCTATGGTCGGGTTGTTGTCTCTTTGGCACATTCCCCATTTCCATTTTCAATTTTATCATATTCAATTTGCTATTACAATTGAGAAACACACATTTGGTCAATTCGTTAGTGACATAACAGTACTAGTATTTGATTATACTTCTCGTAAATGTAATTTTATGTGTTTGAAGCACTTTTATTTCCTTATTTTTACAACGAATTCGACCTTTATACACGACAAATACAGACACTATTAAAAAGACTTCTAGCAAAGTGTGTGAATAGAACGGAATAGACCGCAGGGAATAAGGGTAATAAAAACAAGACTGAAACTATTTCAATTGTTCAGAAATTTCGATTGAGGATAAGATAATTGTTCATTCATTAAGAGTAGTGTATATTGGGTTAACCGCCACCCGTAGGTCCACAATCACCTACATTTGAACCACTACTTCCATTACTACGTAAACATCCGACCGTTTTTCTTGTTAGGCATCGCTTGTAGGAGCAAGTATATCCATAACAGCAATCATTAGTTGAGTTGCAACTTCTTCATTATGGAGAAGACGGAACTAAGTTGAAAAAAACTCGTTTCTAATCCATTTTGAACAATAAAATATGTTTAAACTAAAATAACTTCTTCATGCAAACACTTTACAGAATCCGGAAACGCAGCTATAACCATTTCAGCATGGAAGATATGTGCAACTTTTATATCCACACACCGGAACTCTTTTTACAAGGCTATAAAAAGACAATATGATTTCGATAATAGATCTATCATCCCAATTTATGTCGTGTATAGTTAAGATTTTAATGTACATTCAGTATTCAAGTTTTATTTAGGGACAGACACTTTATTAATTATTATGTACTATCTAAGTTTTGTTTTTATTCATGAATAAAACACTGACACCGCTACATATAATGCAAGCAACAAAAACCGCTATAGACGTATATAATTTATATGTGCCTATAAAGATAAATCATTTGAGCATTTTATGAAATAAAATTACAGGGAATCAGTGAATTGACATACACGTGTGTGAGCTGGAGAAACAGGTTCATCTTATACGTTAGACTACTTCATAGGTTTTCGCTTGATGGATGTAAGATTTTTTTTTAAATATCAATATATAAATTCAAATCGTTTTACTTTATTTATAGATTATTTAGCTGTACAATGTATTTCTTTCACATGTTCTTTCTTTCAAATGGAAAATGTAAATATTGCACGAATCGTACTTGTCATAAGCAACACAATATAATCCTTCTGAACAAAAGAGCTATTTTTACAGGAAAAGCTTAATTGCCAAGAATAAATGCTGCATCTTTAGATTAACGGCTTCATTGAGTTTTATGCGAATTTTTTTCTGTATATGTGTGATTGTCGGAAATTACGGTTTTCATTGTCTAGATTGATACAATTACGTGTTATACATTGTTCACATAATTGAACTGCTGCTAACACGATGTACCTTTTTCTTCGAAATATCACAGTTGTATCCAAACAAAGTGTTGTCGTTGTGCTTGTTCGTGCATGCACGAGTGTATTGTTTCGAACCTATGGTTCTCTGTAAAATGTATATGAAGTGTTACCCTCATTTACCAAAGCACAAATCGGTCACTGAGAATATTTGCGTTAGGACTACTTTCAAGAAGTTTAGGTTGAAAAAATATGAATTAGATTGACATGTATTAAACACATAAACTATTTTTTTTTTCAAAATACAATATTAACAGCAGATTGACATTTTCTATAAGGGTTGCATGCTTGTGCACAAATTAACGTTTTAAAAAATACAGTTATAACTTAAAATGCTTAAACGAATTTACTAAACATGTACTTACATAAAAAGATATAGCGTTTTCTGTGCGTAAGAATTGAAAAGAAATCTGTTGTTTTTAACTTCATGTATGACTATGAAGCTTATGCCATTAACGTATGGTCAATTTAAGCAACATATAAATTAAATATCCTGTTTTGTCGTTGCACTGCCTTTCACGGACTTACACAATAACAATTTCGTTTGACAAATGAAAGTTTTCCGCTGACAATTTCTTTTGACAAATTTCCTTTTAAGTTTTTATTTATTAACTATAGCCTCTATATACTCCAGATTTTTACGGTCGCGTTAAGAAAACAAATACAATCTTCGATAAACATTCATAGAAAAACACCTATTTCACCAAACAAACAACGTTTGTGCATTCTTATATGTTTAAAAATAATAGATCAGGTTTTAAAAATGAACGAAAAAGAGAAAAAAAATCTTTAGAACGACAGACATACGTTATATCATTTCTGCATTTCTTTTGAATTTATTTCTGAATTACTTTGTAGTAAAACGACACATTAAGACTCGATATATTCAAATATTGACTACAATAAAGATTATTATTTTATATAAATCACTTCTACGGTTTGTATCTGATAAAACTTCGTTATGACAAACTGATTAAAATGTTGACAGCAGATGAAGTTGTTTTGACTAATCTAATTAACTTTTAAATGAAAACGATAAAGTGATGATTAAAAAATGAAAGTTTACCACTGACAACATGTATATATTGATACTAATCGGCATGTATGCCATGAAGTGATTTTCAGTAACGCAGACATCTTGGCTATAATGATAATATTCATATCAAACTAACGTTTCTGTTGTTCTCCTATAATACAGTGCTCCCCATGCTGTTGTCCCATACAATAAATAGGGGTAGGTGTTATTAGAACGATCCAGGAAAGATATTTGAAAAATTAATTTACAATATTAAGATAAGGGCAACAGTAGTATACCTCTGTTCGAAACTAAACTCATAAATCGATAGAGAAAAAGACAAATCCGGGTTACAAACTAAAACTGAGGGCAACGCATCAAATATACAATAAGAGAACAACGACACAACAGTAACACTACATTAAAATGTTACTTACACAGAAACGAACTATAACATAACAATGGCCATTATCCTGACTTGGTACAGGACATTTTAAGAACAAAATGGTGGGTTGAACCTGGTTATGTGGCATGCCAAATCTGCCACTGTTATGGCAATGTTAAAAAGAACATTAAAATGACAACATTACATGACAAGACTACAATACAAATAAATGGGAGAATATATAGGACAGAGAAACATACGAATAATAGCTAACAAAAGGTACCAGGTTTAAAGTTTAATACGCCAGACGGTGCATTTCGCCCATAATTTGTCGAGATAAAGCATAAAACAGTCCGAAAAATAAGGTTTTAGTATAGATTCCCTGGATTTAGTACATTTTGTTTACACACATGACACATGGCACGTGAGTATGTCAAAAAAGCGACGCATAATTAACACGTGAACAACTTTAAGAAATAAAATTTGGTATGTCCCTTCTAATAGTGAAAAACGATTTAAGTAATCTGTTTTCTGACCGAACGTGTCTTGAAAGTTTAGATATTAGGCGGTCAGAAAATATTTATTGGTCTGTATTAACAATGTGATACACCAAGAACTTTTTACTAAGAATAAATTCATTTTAAAAATGCATACGTGATTCATGTGATTCAATCTGAACGATCATGTTTATCTTATGTTAAAGTTACACTTTTTTATTGTGTTTCATTAATGTATAGCATAGAAGTTGTATAATATGGAAAAAAACAGTGACCATTTAAAAAAATTAGGAAACATAATCGACAACAAATTAATTATTTTTTTTTAAACTTTAATTTGAAAAAAAGAGAGGCGATAGATACCAAATGAACATTCATATATATAAGCTTAAGTCGAAATCAAACTGACAACACCATGGGTAAAACAGATATTCGCATACTTTGGAACGTCAAAGGTAATAATGGCTTACTTTTCTTGTAAACAAGATATCTTGACAAATTCATATATTTCCATTTCAAGTATTCATTATGATGTCATGTTACCCCAAGAAACACAATTAAGTAAGTACCTAATATATCCCAGTAAACTTTGAATTTGAGATAATACTGACCTGTATTTTATCCAAGGTTAATATAGTTGTCTTTTCATATTGTTTAACACCTAACTGCTTGTTTATTAATTTTGTAGGAACATGGTGTCAAAGATTCATATTTATTCGTTCAATGTATGTTCACTAGTTTTGGCTAATATGTCTTTTGATTGAGATTAGCCATTTCAGTTGATATTTAATAGTGCGTCTTTTCTATGTTTTGATTTTACATAGTTTTAAAAGAGGGACGAAAGATACCATAGGTTAGGAACCTGATGGTCAGTGGTGGTCGTTTTTATGACGTGGTTCATAAGTGTTTCTCATTTTTTGTAAAGATTGCGCCGCTGGATTTCCTGTTTGAATTATTTTACACAGGTCATTGTTTTGGCCTTTGCATTGGGTTGATATGAACATCAAGGTTATGTAATGTATGTAATATAGCCTCTTTTCTGTATGACAGTCCGTATTTGCATGTTCATACCATACATTGGTCCGGCAATTATTGTAATGTTTTTCCCAACTTTTTATCGCACGAACTTTGTGATTGGATTTTACGAAAAAATGAGGAGAAAGACACCCATTTTTTATTTTATCATTAGGAAGATTAATGTTAACAGTTTCTAAAAAGGTATCACTCAAAGGCATTAAAATTCTAGTTTGATCCAAATTTTGGGGGGATGTGTGACATGTTTAGCCCCTTTTTGCAATATTTTATGGTAAATAAATGCAGAATGTTGTCATGGAAACACATAAAAGTAATTATTTTTCACCCTTTTAACTTTAGAAAATCAAATCTAAGGAAGATACTGATTACTTACATATGGACATGTACAACACAAACAGTTAGGTTAATGTATTAGAAATCCAGGAATAGGACCGGAGATGATAAAACATTTTGTTGCTGATTTTTTATTTGATTTTCTAACTCTGGAGTGCTATCTAAACAACATAGAAAAACTAACGACTGAGCAACAGGAACCCACCAAAAACTGTGGGGGGAGGGGGGTTCAAGTGCTCCAGAAGTGAAAGCAGGTCCTGCTCCACATATGACACCCGGCGTGTTGCTCATGTTATCACAAACCCGGTAAATAGTCTAATTTGATAGGTTACATTCATCATTGTTCATGAAAAGGCAACGGGATTGTAGTTTCGACGTCAGAAACATATCTGATATCATCTGTGAAACGGTTATTTCATAACGGTCAACCAACTCGTGTTGGTGGTCAACTTTAGCATTTGGAACTCTTGGTTTAATACCTTCCTTGTGTTATAGCTTGCTGTTGGGTATAAGCCAAGGCTCCGTATTAAAGGCCGTCTTTTGACTAATTATGGTTTACTTTTACAAATTGTGACTCGGACGGAGAGTTGTCTCATAGGCACTCATATCACATCTTCTTATAGCTTAAAAGAAAATTTAAAATATCTGGTACATTGGATATTAGAAAAACCAAAACTGAAAGGTAAAATCAAGTTAAAACAAGAAGATTTTGTTTAACATGTTCGCAACTAGCAACTAATTCCTTGGTCTACTATAATGAAGTTAAGTAGGATTTTTGAGACCATCATTTTTTGTTCATACTTCTCTATGTATTTGCTCATAAGGGAAATAACCACTACATTGTATGAATCGTATCCTTCCACATTCAAATTCAAACTCCGAAACAGTGGTGACGTTGCTTCGCTAGATTATCAAATGCATCAACGTAGCAGTAAAGGGGACGTAACCGCAGTTTCGGAGTTCGATACACATTACCATCATTACCAACATCAATACCCAGAAGAGTTTTCAATGCGTTTTTATGCAGAAGTGTCAATTGTTTTTTTTTCTTGTAGATTATATCATGTAACTGTGCGTGCTTCATTGTTTATATGACACATATTGTCTTTAAGTGTTGCTATGTAATATTAATTGGGCATTTTCTCTCGAACTATAGCAATTGTTGTCTTATCCAATGGATTTATTATTCGTATAGTTCTGTTTTCCGCGGAACAAATCATTCTGTTGTCTTGAAGTGCTATGCAATAATTCGAAGAAACAAGTAAACAAAGTCTTAAATGGTTTTTTCTTTAAGTCTAATATGAGGCAGGCATTACCTGTGAATAGGGACGAAGTCTATGACTTTTTTTTTTATTAAATCAACAATGTTTAAAAGAGAAACGGAACTACCGTAACGTTTACGATTTTGGTTCTGTTGTTAGGGATTTTAGTTGTGACGTTATTTAAGTTATGATGTCATATTCAATATAAACAAAGAAACGCTGTTATCAGGTAACGTTTTTTTAATAACAAATATTTTTTTTTTAAATAAATTAGTACTAGTTCCTTTTTTAGACTGATAAATATACATTTAATTCAAAGTCTCATGTAAACAAGACCGAAAACGGAAGTATATTTCTGCGCAGATCCGGAAATTCAAAAACGCGACAAAAAAAAAATTGAACGATTTTGAGTTCATTAGTACAATGAACTAGAGGCTCTAAAGAGCCTGTGTCGCTCACCTTGGTCTATGTGCATATTAAACAAAGGACACAGATGGATTCATGACAAAATTGTGTTTTGCTGATACAAATGTAGTGATGTGTTTGTAGATCTTACTTTACTGAACATTCTTGGTACTTAGAATTTTCTCTATCTATAATAAACTTGGACCTTTAGATACAGTGAAAAATATTTTGTAAAAATTTACAAAAATTTACCAAATTAGTGAAAATTGTTAAAAATTGAATAAAATGGGCAACAACTCCTTAAGGGGTCAACTGACGATTTTGGTCATGTTGACTTATTTCTAGATCTTACTTAGCTGAACATTATTGCTGTTTACAGTTTATCTCTATCTATAACAATATTCAAGATAATAACCAAAAACAGCAAAATTTCCTTAAAATTACTAATTATGGGGCAGCAACCCAACAACAGGTTATCCGATTTATCTGAAAATTTCAGGGCAGATAGATCTTGACCTGTTACACAATTTTACCTCTGTCAGATTTGCTCTAAATGCTTTGGTTTTTGAGTTATAAGCCCAAAGCCCAAAACTGCATTTTATTTTTAGCCATGGCGGCCATCTTGGATGGTTGGCCGGGTCACCGGACACATTTTTTAAACAAAATACCTCAATGATGATTTTGGCCAAGTTTGGTGTAATTTGGCCAAGTAGTTTCAGAGGAGAAGATGTAAAAGATTACTAAGATTTACGAAAAATGGTTAAAAATTGACTATTAAGGGCAATAACTCCTAAAGGGGTCAACTGACCATTTCGGTCATGTTGACTTATTTGTAAATCTTTTTTTGTTGAACATTATTGCGGTTTACAGTTTATCTCTATCTATAATAATATTCAAGATAATAACCAAAAACAGCAAAATTTCATTAAAATTACTTATTCTGGGGCAGCAACCCAAAACCGGGTTGTCCAATTCATCTGAAAATTTCAGGGCAGGTAGATCTTGACCTGATAAACAAATTTACCTCTGTCAGATTTACTCTAAATGCTTTGGTTTTTGAGTTATAAGCCAAAAACTGCATTTTACCCAAGGTTCTATTTTTAGCCATGGCGGCCATCTTGATTGGATGGCTGGGTCACTGGACACATTTTTCAAACTGCATACCCCAAAGATGGTTGTGGCCAAGTTTGGATTGATTTGGCCAAGTAGTTTCAGAGGAGAATATTTTTGTAAAAGATTACTAAGATTTACGAAAAATGGTTAAAAATTGACTATAAAGGGCAATAACTCCTAAAGGGGTCAACTGACCATTTCGGTCATGTTGACTTATTTGTAAATATTACTTTGCTGAACATTATTGCTGTTTACAGTTTATCTCTATCTATAATAATATTCAAGATAATAACCAAAAACAGCAAAATTTCATTAAAATTACTAATTCAGGGGCAGCAACCCAACAACAGGTTATCCGATTTATCTGAAAATTTCAGGGCAGATAGATCTTGACCTGTTACACAAGTTTACCCCTGTCAGATTTGCTCTAAATGCTTTGGTTTTTGAGTTATAAGCCAAAAACTGCATTTTACCCCTATGTTCTATTTTTAGCCATGGCGGCCATCTTGGATGGTTGGCCGGGTCACCGGACACATTTTTTAAACTAGAAACCCCAATGATGATTTTGGCCAAGTTTGGTGTAATTTGGCCCAGTAGTTTCAGAGGAGAAGATTTTTGTAAAAGTTAACGACGCCAGACGACGACGGACGACGGACGACAGACGACGGACGACGGACGACGGACGCCAAGTGATGGGAAAAGCTCACTTGGCCCTTTGGGCCAGGTGAGCTAAAAATTCGGGAAATTTTACCGATTTTTTTTTATTGAATTTTCTACTGTAATAGGGGACTTCGTCCCCATATAATGGTAATAGACTGCGTTTTTGTAACAGCCAAGGTATCATCACTGCTGAAACCCACATCTTGACCGTAAAGACGTTTACCCTTTCGGTGTTGTATAATACATTTATTGTACAATTTGTTCTACGTTGCATACATTTATTGTACAATTATCTAAACAAGTATATCAAGCAATTCTTCCATCCTGTAGTATACAATATCCGCGGCTATATGATTCTTGCGAGTTGAGGGTCTTGTGTATCTCCAGCTTTAAACTGTTACTTGATCTCGATTGGATGGATGATACTGTCATTTGGGCTTCGTTAGCATTTTTTTGTTAGAAGGATATCCGTTGATGTCGTTCCTTGAACTTCGCCAAAACGTTTGATCTCTGAAATAATATTCTGAATAGAGCTGTTCATTTTATACGATAGTATACTTTGCTCTGATCTTACTGCAATTGACGAAAGCAATGTATCTTTGCTATAGACGTATTCTTATATTCGCCACAATGACAGAATCATTTAAAGGTCCGTTGCGTTTTGCTTGATATTCACAATATTTTCCGTGTGGTCGGCTATTTCTTTTCGTATCTATAGATGACAATGAATGATTTCGAATTTGTTTTCCACATACAGTTGTTTTTTTAAAGCTTCTTGCAGTGTTGAGATGGTTGTTGATTTTTTTTTCGGGTCTTCTTAATAACGTTTTCAATTTCCTTTCTCTTGTCGTTGAAAGTAGACAAATTGTCTTTAAGATACTGTCGTATATTGTTTAGTTTTTCTGCTATGTCAGCGAATGTTTCCCCTATCTCGCACAGGACATTGGATATAACGTATTCTGAATGACGTCAAGAAAATTCGACGATATCCCGGCATTCATTGTGGATTTCCACTGTGCATTTGCTGCAGCAATGACGTTCGTACTTTCTACAATAAAATTTCAAACTATGTATTGTGCTTGTGTCAGTATTAACTGATCTATAGTACGTCTGTTGGTAATTTTTGGTTATCGGTTATAGTTATCACGTTATGGTTCCTTGACGCTTTGGCCAAACTATGATGATCCTGGTATTCGGTACAACATCCCCGGTTTCTTAATGTGACAAAGGTCACACACACACACACCTCAACTAATGGAGAATGTCGCCACAAAACCCAATACTCTGAAATAATGGAAAAATGGAAATAGTGAAGAGCTAATAAATATGAATTGTATTTTTGAAAGGTAAGGATTTCTTATACAGTATGTACACATTCTGATAGCGTTGTGGTTAAATTAATTAACATATCAGGTAAAATGAAAAAAATTTTAATGATGTTCTGAAAATGAAAACAACAAAAGTCTCTGAAGGATGATCATTGTATTGGTGTACCAGCGGTCATATCCAGCTGGTCTAGATGAACGGGGGCTGTTTTTTTCTTTCTGTTTTCTGTAACTTTTAGGCATTTTTTACTATTCTTTATATTGTAGAACTCATTAATTTCTTATTCTTCGTTTTATCAAAACTGTATACTAGTAGGTCATCGAATGAAACTAATTGATTGTTCAAATTCAAATACTTTAAAACTAAACAGTCGGTCAACTTGGACAAAATGTTGGATTTAACGATAAAAAGATAGATCCTGAATAAGAATCAGGCTTCGGTCAGCCTTACAAGAATAACATTTAGCAAAGCCTCATGTATCAGGATATGTTGTTAAAGCCCCTTTTCCGCTCTAGGCGAAATTTTGGTTCCCATGATCAATGTTGAAATAAAAATGGTGACATATTGTCTTTTCTACTATTCAGGAACACTACATTTAAAATTTTTTGTATTGAAATAACTGTATAGGTCACGAAATGAAGCTGATTAATTCATTGTTTTTTTTAAATGTTCACTGTGCAAATTAAGGACTAAGAATAGTTAATGTACTAAAACGCATTGATGATCGTGACGTTACAAGCGTCCAGTCGGATAGAGTATTTTTTGGCAAATACCACGGCAGAGAGGGTAAAAAAGGCATATCCTTTTAGCAAATACCCCGGCGGCGTTAAAAATGAACAATATTCATTTGATAACAGTAAATTGGTGAAAAATACACTGGCTATTAACCAATCAAAACCCCGGATTCTTACATAAGGTGTAATTAATGAGGTAATTGTTTGTCAGTCTTAAGTTTTTTTTTCATACAATTTTTTTGTATGGCGTTTGACCTTTCGTTTTCCCCCAGCTTTTTGCCATGGTTTCGTTAGTTTTTCTTAGCCCTATGAATTTAGTTACGATTCTGGTAAATGTATATCTATCTTTCAAAATAAGCTTCGTATACAAGGTAACCAATTCAACACTGTAATTTGGTAAATTAATTCCAAATAAATGTTTGTTTAAATACACATGGACATCCATGCCTCTTCAATCTGTCGATATCTTTACAATGTCATGTTATCTCTGACAGTTATTTTTTGAGATGTTGGATGTGTCCTGATTGATATTTTAGTCTAAGACGCCTGTTCATTTTGATTAATACTCTCAGAACTTAATTTAGTTGTTTTGTTACTTTTCGATGAACGATTGATAATTTTGCTAGTTGCTATTATATTTTGTATCAACCTGATGAGTTAGAGTTGTTTTTTTAGTTGTACTGTTACACCACTGTCCAACATTAGGGGAAGATTTGGCACTGGCAAACAAGCTAACCGCTTTTTGTATGTACCTGTTCCAAGCCTGGCACCGGTGATTCTGTGGTCGTCGTTTGTTGCTACATATCATTTTGTTATTCAGTCACATTTTATACATGAATAACACCCTTTGTATTTCCCTTTTTCTTTTTTTTTTTTTTTTTTTTTTTGTCATGTCGAGACCTTGTACAGTTCACTTCTGAAGGTCGTACTTTGACTTATAGATTTGTTTTTGCCATTTGAACTATGTTGGAGAGTTGTCTCATTAGTAATCATTATCTGATTCTATGTTCTCTTAATCTTATTTTCATTAGACGTGTTAGGTAAGTCGACACTACTGCTGGCGCTCGTGTTGGATGGCAAATGAATACAATATGATGTTGGGACCATCTCAAAAAGTAAAAAAACTAAATATTGTTGTTACCTGTATGGATAAACGTGTTTGATAACTCTGAGATTAATTTTTTTTCAAGTTCAGCGGTAAACAGTCAATTTCCAGTCGTTCCAGGATTTTGATTAAACTTGCTAATACGTAGTCCTTATGAATATCTAGCTATAGAATCTTATAAATTTACGAGGTCAAAGGTCAAGGTTACTGTTAAGCTTGTCATCTATTTTAACCTCTAGACTTGATCTTGACTTAACTTGGCATATACTTAACCATTATGAATATATATGTAACCAAATTCATTTTCAAGTTCAGCGGTCAAAAGTCAATTTTTGACCACAAATTTTTACACCATATAAGAGACATCAATTAAGGCGGAAAACACCGAGCGAAAAAAAATTATATAAAGGAATATCAGAGTGCAATGTGTATGTTGAACACGCAATGAGACGTTTAAAGACAGACAGGGTTGTTTGGAACTTTTTGGAGAAATTAAAGGAACGAACTAAATCAAATAGTTGAATTATGTACCGGACTTGTCGACGGATACTTTTGTAGTTAACCAATGCAACTGAATGCTATGTTAATAAGCACGTAACCAAAAAATTCCAAATTTGCATATTATAATAAATCATCGAGCATTCATCTTGTGTAAAAGGGGAAACTTATGTCTAGTATCCAAAATAAATTGTGTTACTCTTATTTGTATTTTTAAATCGTTCCAGAATTATAGTATAAGTTAACGATGATTTGTTTCAATTGGGAGATAATATTAAAAAAAAGAAGATGTGGTATGATTGCCAAAGAGACAACTCTCCACATGAGACCAAAATGACACAGAAATTACCAACTTTAGGTAACCGCACGACCTTCAACAATAAGCAAAGCCCATACCGCATAGTCAGCTATAAAAAGCCCCGAAATGACAATGTAAAACAATTCAAACGAGAAAATCACGGCCTTATTTATATAAAAAATGAGCAAAAAACAAATATGTAACACATAAAAGACAACCACTCATTTACAGGCTTCTGACTTGGGACAGGCACATGCATAAATAAGACCAAACAAAACTCTTGTTCCTTAATTTTTTGCAAGATCTTGTTGATTCTGAAACTAAATAAAAACAGGCCATCCTCACCCTTTTTCTAAACAAGAGGCATATACAGTATTTGCCTAATGGTTTTATTATATGTTGCATTCTTAAATCAAATAATTACAGTAACATGTATGGTTATACTCATATCTTCAATCATGGTATCCCACGTAATTTATTTCAAAATTCACATTAAGTTAATAATGTTGGGTCTTTAAAAATGATTGATTTGCATACTATAAATAAAGTAGTTCAGTGGTCATACAGGTAATAAAAAACGATATAGTATTTATACTTTTGGAGATGACCCCAACATCATATTGTATTCATATTCCGTCCAACACGAGCGCCAGCAGTAGTGTTGACTTTCCTAACACGTCTAATAAGTACATGTATAATAGTTAAATACTGTTCATTCTCAAATGAATGCATTAATATATGAACACTGCCCAATCCATTGAGTGCTTCCTTTTATGTTATCACTTAATATACGGTCAACGAAATTGTATAAACTGATTTGTAAAAGAGAGAATAGAAATGACGAGAGAAAAAAAGACAACAAACCGGTGTAAATCAATCACCAACACCCGACTCTTCCGCAATTATGAAAGTAAAAGAAACTCCTGTAAGTAAATCTATTTTTAATAATAGAAACCATACAATTGAAAGGTAAACACTCTTAATCAAGATTAAACAGGAAGATTTTTTTAGACATGTTCGCAACAAGCATCTGATTCGTTGATCTATTATAATAAAGTGAAGTCGGCATTGTAAGACCATCACTTGCTGTCAATACCTCTCTATGACGTTGTCCATCAGGGGCGATAACGACAATATTGTTCGAATTGAACCCTACCACGAACACATTACCATCACTATCTACATCAATACCAACAGGATTCTTCAATACGTTTCTATTCCAGAATGTCCATTGTGTTTTGCCTTGTAGATTATAGCATGTAACAGTGTCTGTTTTCCAGTTTGTATGAAATACCTTGTCTTTCAGTGTTGCAATATAGCATGCATCGGGCATTTGTTCTCGGACTATGTCAACTATAGACTCGTCGAACGGATTGAATATTCGTATACCTTTGTTTTCTGCGGAATAAATCATTTTCTTTTCTGCCAGTGCTAAGCCATAGTTATTTGAACCAAGTAAAATTGTTTTCTTGATCTTTCCCTTACCCAAGTCAATAAAGTTGATACTCTGCTTGCGTGATGAACCAGATGTAACAGCCAATGTATTGTCATCACCTATTAAAGCTATATCAAATGCTTGATGCGGCATCTTCACTGTGAAGTCTTCTACTCCTTCGACGTTGCATACATTTATTGTGCAGTTATCGAAACAAGTATAAGCCAATCTACCATCCGGTAGTATGCAACATCCGGTGATTTTTGTATCGAGTGAATTAATGGTTTTGTTTATCTTCAGCTTTATATTTTCAATCGATCTCGATTTAATGGTTTGTACTATAATTTGGGCTTGTTTGGCCTTCTTCTTTGTTAGAATGATATCCATTGGTTTGGTTTCAACATGTACTTCTCCGAAACTTTTGATCTCTGACATGATTTTCTGAATAAAACTATCCATTTTATACGATAGTATATTTTTCTCCGAACCTTTTGCAATCGACGTAAGTAATTGATCTTTGCTATAGACGTCTTCTTCTAATTTCTTCAATGAAAGAAACATTTGAAGGTCCGTTGCGTGTTTTTTTATGTTCGGAATATTTTCCTGATAATCGGCTATTTCTTTTTCATTTTTTTCTAATGATGACAATAGCTGACAAATTTTCGAGTTTTCTTTTTCTTCGACCGCATTTAGTTGTTTTATAAAATCTTCTTGAAGTTTGTCGAGATGGTTATTGATTCTTATTCTGGTCTTCTTAATTTCGTTTTCAATTTCGTTTTTCCTGTCGATGAAAGTAGACAGATTGTCCTTATGATACTGTGTTATTTTCTTTAGATTTTCTGCTATTTCGGCGAATGTTTCCTCTATCTCGCAAAGAGTATTGGAGACTTTAGTATTCTGAATAACGTCGTGTAAATCAACGATATCCCGGCATTCATTGTGGGATTCCACGGTGCATTTGCTGCAGCAAGGACTTTGGTGCTTTCGACAATAAATTTCAAACTTTTTATTGTGTTTGCTACAGTACTGACAGATCTTTAGTACATCTGTTGGTATTTTTTGGTAATCGGTTATAGGTATCACGTTGTGGTTCCTTGACGCCTTTGACAAACTATGATGATCCTGGCATTCTGTACATAGTCCCTCATCACATTCTGTGCACCAGCCTATGGGTGGTTTAGTAATGTGGCGGAGGTCACAGACATCACAACTTAGAGAAGATGTCGCCATACAAACCAAAACTATAAAATAATAATAAGAAAAGCAATGAATAAATAATAAATATGAATTATAGATATTTCTTGATTGACAACATATTTGTTACGTTCGGAGGACGTGTTTTTCAACAGACTATCGGCATACAATGGGAACGAATTGTGCCCCTCTTCTTGTCGACTTGTTTCTTGATTATTATGAGGCTAAATTCATACAGGAACTTATAAGATAGAAGTAAGCAATATCCCTTAACTCTACTTTCCGCTATATAGATGATGTTCTTTCACTAAATAATTCAAAATTTGGTGACTATGTCGAACTCAATCATCTACCCCATTGAACTAGAGATAAAGGATACAACAGATACAGTTAAGTCGGCCTCATATCTTGATTTACATCTAGACATTGACAATGAGGGTCGATTGAAAAAAAAAACCTTTACGACAAAAAAGATGATTTCAGCTGTCCAATTGTGAACTTTCTATTTCTAAGTAGCAACATTCCACCAGCACCTGCATACGGTGTATATATCTCCCAATTGATACGATATTCCTGTGCTTGCATTTCCTATCATGATTTTCTTGACAGAGGTTTGTTGCTCACAAGGATTGGAATTATTAAAACGAGAGTTCCAAATGGTGAAGTTGAAATCATCTCTTCGTAAATTTTACGGACGCCATCACGAGTTGGTTGACCGTTATGGAATAACCGTTTCACAAATGATATCTGATATGTTCCTTACGTCGTAACTACAATCCCCTTCCCTTTCATAAATGTGACCTACCGAATAAGACTTTTTAACGGATTTGTTATCTCATAAGCAACACGACGGGTGCCACATGTGGAGCAGGATCTGCTTACCTTTCCGGAGCACCTGAGAACACCCCTAGTTTTGGGTGGAGTTCCTGGTTTTTATTCTTTAGTTTTCTATGTTGTGTCATGTGTTCATTTTTTTTGTCTGTTTGTCCTTTTCATTTTAGCCATGGCGTTGTCAGTTTATTTTCGATTTATGAGTTTGACTGTCCCTTTGGTATCTTTCGGCCCTCTTTTAAAGTAAAGAATTTTGTTTATAACAGTATGTACACCTTCTGATAATGTTAGTGGTTAAATTAATAATTTTGCAGGTTAAATGAAAAAAAAGTATGGTGTACCACCAATGAAAACAAATGGAATTCTCTGAAGGTTGAACATGTTATATGTCTACGGTCAAACGCAGCGTGGTTAGATAAGCGGGGCGACCTTTTTATTTCTGTTTTCTCTAATTTTAGGCATATTTTTTTTTTTATCTTTTTGTTATATTGTAGAACTCATCATTTTCAATTCTTCGTAGTTTCAAAACTGCGTATGTCTCTAAATGAAACTTAGTTATTGCATGCTTCTTTAAAATTCAGCGTCAAATATTTGATGCATTATTCAGGACGAGAAAAAAATAATTAATTTAGAACTAAACAGTCGACTTGGATCAAACGATTAAAAGCTGTATAAGAATACGCTGTGCCTTACAAAAATATTTCAGCAAAGACCCATGTCCCAAGGTAAGATATTAAATCCCTCCTTTTTCCGCGTTAGGCGAAATTATGTTTCCCATGATAAACACAATTCACTATAATTCTTAAAAGTTACATCGTTGAAATGTTAATGGTGACATTTTGTTTCTCTACTATTACGAACCACCACATTTTGAACTTTTCGGATACAAAGAAATGTATAGGTCACGAAATGAAGCTGATTAAATGATTGTTTCTTTTTTTAATTTTCAGTGGCAAATATTGCATGTATTTTATGCATATAAAGAACTAGAATTATTTAAATACGTTACAATTTCATAGTCAGTCAAACTGAATAACACTGTAAAGAATTATAAACAGGTCTTGAACAAGAAAGAGGTACAACGTATGCCTTACAAAAATAATGTTAATCAAAGACCTACATGTATATCTTAATAAAAGATATTAAAACCCCCTTTTCACAGCAGACGAATTTGTATTGACATGAAGGTTGGAACCTATTAAAAAGTTTAAATCCTCTGCATTTGTTTGCACCCGTTTTAAGTCAGCAATCTAATGTTTAGTGTTTGTCGATTGTTAATGTGGTTCATGGGTGTTTCTTGTTAATTCGTTTTGTAAATAAATTGGACCGTTGGTTTCCCGTTTGAATGGTGTTACAGATATAAAAAAGAAGATGTGGTATGATTGCCAATGGGACAACTGTCCACAAGATACCAAAATGACACAGACATTGACAACTATAGGTCACTGTACGGCCTTCAACAATAAGCAAAGCTCATACCGCATAGTCAGCTATAATAGGCCCCGATATGACAATGTAAAACAATTCAAACGAGAAAACTAACGGCCTTATTTGAATAAAAAAATGAACGAAAAACAAATATGTAACACATAAGCAAACGCCAACCACTGAATTACAGGCTCCTGACTTAGGACAGGCACATACATAAATAATGTGGCGGGGTTAAACATAGAAGTCATTGATGGGTCCCTTTATAGATTCCTGTTAAGTATGAGTTAATGCTCTGTGATGAAGACCGTACTTTGAATTATAATGGTTTATTTTTACTAATTGTGACTTGCATAGAGAGTTGTGACACTCATACCAAATCTTCTTATATCTATAATGTATGGAAAGCATTCCGATTCCTACTGGGTATACATGTATAGTATATCGTTTTACTTTATTCTAATATGGACGTCCTGATTTTCGACGCTTTTATTATTTAAACAATAACTAAAATCTCCTACATTAAATAAATAAATCGAAATATACATCTTCTAGTTAGTGAGGTTATTTTTAGCTGCTTGGAAAATGAATCGGATGTTTAAAAACGCAATACAATAAATATTTAACTGAGACATACACAAATAAATTATAATCAAACGTTCGTTTTTGTTTGTTTTTTGTTTTTTGTATTTTTGTTTGTTTGTTTGTATCATATTTTGAAATATCGTATCAATTAGGAGAGATATACTCCATATGCAGGCGCTGCTTGAATGTTAATATATAGACATGGAAGGTTTACAATTGGGAAGCTGAAACCATCTCTTTTGTCGTAAAATTTTGTTTACAGCCGACCTTCATTGTCAATTTATAGATGTTACTTGAGGATACACAAATTGCACCAATTTTGACAGTTTTTTTATGCTTCAGACACAAGTTTTCATTATATGTTTATTTCGTAGATATATTAATTATTTACTGTATGGTTTCACCAATTCAATTTTGAACCCATATGGAATCATGAAAATGCAATTCGTTTGTTACGATAAATTATATTGGACGTTGAAATATTTTGAAGGTGTAAGTTCCACGTTCTGCCAGTCCGTAAAGAAAGCCCAATTTTGAATTCCGATTTTTTTTGTTTGGTATGTAATTTATCACAAAATAAATATGAAAGTCAATGTTGAGCCTCAAAATGTTCTTTTCTTCAATGTTGCAACCATTCTGAGGCGTACGAAAGGTATAAATACGTCTAGAAATTATGTTTGACATCGTGAATATATACATATGACGTCACATTGTTTAGTTTCTAAAGACAATGCAAGAGTTGCGCGGACTTTTCATTAAATGTCATTCACCAAAATATTTGTTAAATTGTATTTATTTGAATATGCTGCATTAGAAGGGATGTAGTTGTTTTGTATTTTAAGCTTGTCCTTCGTCGCTAGGTAAACTCCATTTGCGACAGTAATATCTACGTTTTACGAAGGCCAAACTTAAAATACAATACAGTTTTCACCTAACTCAAGATTAATACATGTACGTTCCATGTATGATAAGTTAACAAAAGAAATAGTACATGACCGACATAAAAAGGTTTGTAACGAAGGAAATTGTTTTGCACCAGAACGAAAGTTGATCAAAGTTGAAATAAATTACTTGACAAATTGTATGCGTGTTTGTGATAATTATATCATTATACTTATATCAGGTATAATGAAAAAACGTCTGAACTTTAAAAACACCCAAATAGAATCTTAAAATTACCTTTGATTTGAAATATTCATTTAAGTTTTGTTTACCAGGAAGGATAATTCACGTGACTGTTTAGCAACTGATAACACGTGACTAGTTTAATAATCCTTTTTTGCCGGGACTTTTCAAATTTATTTTTTTCCAATTACGAGAGTGTGATAGGACTGAGGTAAAAAATAACGCTGTCTAAATGTATTATTCAACCAATCTTTATCATTTTAACTTATCTTTGTGTAGTTATCTGTTTTGCAAACACTACGGCAAAGTTAATCAAAAGGAAAGGGTTTCCTTTTTAATCTAAATATCAGTAAGAGTTAATGTAAAAATAACAGACTTTCAGAGAAAAAAAAGATTTGGTATGATTGTTAATAAGACACATCTCCACTAGAGACAAAATAACACAAAAATTAAGAAATATAGGTCATCATACTGCCTATTCAATGAGCAAAAATCATACCGCATAGTCAGCAAGAAAAAAAAAGAAATGACCATTGTTAAAATTTCAATCGAGAAAACTTACATCCTAATTAATGTACAAAATGCTTTGTCACGGCATTAAAGGAAAAGTTTTTTCCTAGGGCAAAACCTATATAAAAAAATATCTGAAACTGATGTAAATGTTTATACCTTATATCCTTGTAAAAAAAAGAAATCGGCCATAACTGGGTTTAATCAGTTGGTTACGTTACACATGTTACATGCAACTTTTTTTTTATTTTTTATTTTTATTGTCAGAGTCTTTGATATGCTCCTTGTCATTGTATAAATACAATATTTCAGGATCTTAATATAAAAATTAATATGTGGTATGATTGTCAACGAGACCACTCTTCACAAGAGACCAAATGACACAGTATTTAACAGCTATACCGTACTTAATATGTTCTTATATATACCGAATACAAGAACACAATATTTAGTCAGATTGCATTCATATTTCACTGAGAAAAAAGAGTTTATATCTGAATATACATGTAAACCTTCAGTGCTTGTGAATTAGGGATGAGATCCTCCTTCTAATTATCTTATTCTTTTTTTTTTAAATATTTTTTTATTATCGCTATTTTATTTTTATGGTGGTTCAGTGAAGTCCTGTGAGCTTATCACTTCATGTTGCATTTCAATGACAGGGATAAACTATGACACACCATTAAAACGATAATTACATCCACTTCATTATCATGGTGAATAGTTCTTTCGTTGACAATCCACCACATCTCGTTATTTCTATATTTGGAGATACTTGTATGTTGACTAGTTCTACATGAAACGTAGATTTTAATGTCGCAAATTGATATAAACTAGCGACCGTATGGGGAGTTAAGGAAATCAATCTTTGATTTACGTAGGACATAATTAAGCAACTCAAATATCATCTGGAGTAGCTGTGAGACGCTTACCAAAGAAACCATGTGCACCTCAAGAAATAATGCGAGCAATCTTGATGAGCTCGGAATATATCGGGAGCAGTCGAGGGAAGGCCGGAACATGTCGTAAACAGATTTGGACAATTGAAAGCTAGTGTTTGTAAATAAATTTAGATGTCATGAACACTAAATATCGACCAGTGCAACATAATGTAAAATCATCGAAAAATTCATAAAATACTTTTTAATGACTTAATTAAGACAGTTAAGGTTGACCTGAGGTTCAAGACAAGTTGAAGGTATTAGTACATGTTGCAGACATTACTCAATACATTAAAGGAATACGATGGATGCAAAAAGTGCTATCAAGAATCTTAATGAACTAACCTTAATACTATCCCTCGGCGGCAGCAGTAGCAGTAATATCCAAATCAATATATATATAGAATCAAATGAGCACACGTTAATGCCCAAAAAGAGTCAAACTCGCAAAAAACATGTAATATAAGCTTTAGAAGCAGCCGAAAGTCATCATGCGGTAGGACATAGACCGATAAATTTCGTTAGTAGTTCTTTATAAGTTGTCTCGCGTCAAAAAAGTAGCACAATTATTTTTATCAAATCCTGGGTGGTTTATGTACAATACAAGTCAAAAAATGTATCAAACATTCAAGAGAAAACTACACTTTGACATCTTACAAATCTAGCCATTACACATCCATACCCTTTTGGACAAGTCAAGAGATGTTCCAAAAAACGTTAAATATTAACCTTTTTTTGACATCAAGCATCATTCTTTTCATATAAAAATCAGTTTGAATAAAACATCCAAACTCTCTTCCTCCGTCATCTCCTCCTTATAAACCACTTAGAAATTAATAGAAAATTGAGAAAAAATGCACTTCAATAAGGGTCATTATTTATATTCTTGGGCCTACTACCTTTAGCCCAACTAACATGCATTGCTTAATATCAGGATCGTCCAAATATTCTCATAAATTTTACTTTCCCAAAGCACTCCATTTTGGCAAATATATAGTATTAACATGCTGATACAAAAAAGTTGTCTTGTAGAATTGCCTTTTAGACCTAGTAAATCCTTTGTTTTATAAATATCTTAGGTACATCATAGTACACCCATTTGAAAAGTATTACCAAAATACCGAACTCCAAGGTTATTTCAAAAAGGGGAAGTCCGTGACAACTTACAAAAAAAACCGTTATCAGCTAATGAAACAAATGAAAAAAACAACTTTCATAATCTTGTCTCGGCTTAGGCATTTTCCGAATTAAGTTATCCTATCTTTAGGCGTAAGTCGTTTATTATATATTGGGTAAAGAACCATGTTCTCGTGCTGGTACAGCTGAGTGAGAAATAATCCCTGGTAGCCATACACAATATACACGAAATGCATATCTGCTATCATTTCAATTGGAAGTTCATTTTATGTTCTTTATGTTTTTAATAAGGTTTCAACATAAGTAAAGATTTCAATAAATTACACTGAATAAGTTTTTTAAATGAATGTCGGTGGTCTCTCCGGGCACTCTGGCTTCCTCTACAAATACAAAAAACCTGCCTGAAAATAGCCCAATAGTGTTAAAAGTGACGTTAGACACCAGTCAATCTTCTCTTTCTGTTTTATTTTATATAATTTTTCTAATTGACAATACTGATAAACTTTCAATCTTTTCCATTCTATAATATGTAATTTCTCTTACGTGGTAATACGCATTACTATTAATTATCTATTACTTCCGAATTAACAAATTAAATTGTCGTCATTAAGGTGAAAATAAACATTACAAGAAAGTATATTACGAAAATTTAATTATGTAAATTGACAAAGAAATACAGTTGTAGTGATGCTATAACATTTATCGGAAGACATTCAAACATATATTATCTTGTATTACATGCAATACACTAATCGAGAAGGGATGTTGAACAACAAACAAACCGGATAATATCATTTCATTTAATTAAATTTTAACAAGTATAATTTTCATCTTACGTCATAATATTGTATAAAATCAAAAATTAAGTAATTTAAACATTAAAATTTGTGAAACAGTAAACGTTACATCTACTTAATATGTAAGTATATTTAAACTCATAAAATAATTGAAATTGAATGCAGACCTGAAAGTTTCAAAGTCACAGGATAGCATGTGATCTGCCATATGTTGAACAAATAAGCAAGTACATGGTTTCGTAAAAACTGTGCTACGCAATTTGCATATTATCTCTTATAATAGCTTCATTGCATATTGTTTTTCCATTACCGTTACAGGTACTAGTTACAATTACCAAACTCTTACATTAATTTGTAGGATCCTTTACTATAGATAATTTAGCTGATCTGTAACAATAACATCTTCATGCCTTATATATCATGTACTGTAGTACGCCGCTAGATTAAAACTGACGTGGAAAGGTAACACATGCCCACCGAAAGCTCTTTTATTGAGAGCCCAGGTGGTCGTGTGGTCTAGCGGGACGGCTGCAGTGCAGGCGATTTGGTGTCACGATATCACAGTAGCATGGGTTCGAATCCCGGCGAGGGAAGAACCAAAAATTTGCGAAAGCAAATTTACAGATCTAACATTGTTGGGTTGATGTTTAGACGAGTTGTATATACATTATGTACACAGCCATGTGTCACCATCATTGATGGCGATCCGATGGATACATCTGTTGTAGGGTTGTCACTGACTCAGACGTACTTATGAATATAATTATTTTCTGTGACTGTATCTAACATTAATTTGTAGGATCCTTTACTATAGATAATTTAGCTGATCTGTAACAATAACATCTTCATGCCTTATATATCATGTACTGTAGTACGCCGCTAGATTAAAACTGACGTGGAAAGGTAACACATGCCCACCGAAAGCTCTTTTATTGAGAGCCCATGTGGTCGTGTGGTCTAGCGGGACGGCTGCAGTGCAGGCGATTTGGTGTCACGATATCACAGTAGCATGGGTTCGAATCCCGGCGAGGGAAGAACCAAAAATTTGCGAAAGCAAATTTACAGATCTAACATTGTTGGGTTGATGTTTAGACGAGTTGTATATATATATATATATATATATAGTCCTTGTTCTCATGTTTTAGCATTCACAATTTCTAAATGTAAGTTATTTGTATGTCATTTATATCATGAAAAGGGCTGTTATTCAATTGTTTTAAAAATTTTAAATGTTATCTAACATTGCAAATGTGAAGTATACGGGTCGTGTTGGGAGGTCATCATTTCTGTATTCTTTATTTTCATAAGAAAATTTTGATTAATATTTTAAGATATTGTCTGGTATTCTCTTTTCTTTTTTTTAACCTAATTTTCTCTTTTCTTTATTTTGTATTGCATATTTTGTCCGTTATTCTCTATTCTGTAAACTCCATCAAAACCCTCGCGTATTACTATAAATATAATTTACCTCGGGGTGTTTTAATTTAACAAATCCTGACACCCCTCTGTGTGTTATACAACAAGAAAAAAACTTAAAATATGCACTTTCTATGATATAATATAATGAGATGTTAAGGGTTTAAAGTCGAAGATATAAGCAATGGTCTGTTTTAAATTTTGATTCAATCTACTATAAACAAACATACATGTATATGAAAATTATACTTATAAGATATACTTCATTTGTACTTGACTGGCATTGACACTGGTTACTTTTTTGTCATTGATCAGTCTTATTTGTTTGGTTTCAGAACAATTTTGGTCTGAGCGTCACTGGTGAGTCTTATGTACACGAAACGCGCGTCTCGCGTATGTAATTATTATCCTGGTACCTTTAATAACTATATTGACCTATTTGTATGCTGACTCAAAATATAAAATAAGCAAATACAATGAATGAAATACTGAAATTATACTTCTTCAAAATATTGAACTAAGTCTTCAAAGGGATAGTTGTAGAACTAAAAAACATTTGCTTAAGATACAGGTCTACTTTGTGAAATATGTAATGAACAATAAACAGCATCGTCCGATTGTATGTATTGGCCCTATAGTTGGTGTTTGCTAGAACAACACAAATTTCAAAAATAAACGTTTAATTTCTTTTAAAAATATGCCATACATTTTGAAAGGCTTGGAAGTACGTTTTTGGTTTGAAAATATTTGATCAGCATCTTAAAATAAATTTCACTCTTACATTATATGAAAACTCAAATAATAATTTAAATTCTTCAACTGTTGAGAAAATTGAGAATTCTCTTACTGTAACAGTTATAAAAAACAATTCTGCGTAGAAGAAGTCTTCTGATTGTCTGATCATTTTTCGTCCATCAGCTAATAGACATAATGTTGTCATGCACGTTGTTTTCAAGATTTACTCTGACTTTAAAGATATGCAATTTAGAATTGAATTATAAACTAGAGGCTCTAAAGAGCCTGTGTCGCTCGCCTTGGTCTATGTGAATATTAAACAAAGGAAGCAGATGGATTCATGACAAAATTGTATTTTGGTGATGGTGATGTGTTTGTACATCTTACTTTACTGAACAGTCTTGCTGCTTACAATTATCTCTATCTATAATGAACTTGGCCCAGTAATTTCAGTGGAAAATGTTAATAAAAATTTACAAATTTTATGAAAATTGTTTAAAAATTGACTATAAAGGACAATAACTCCTTAGGGGGTCAATTGACCATTTCGGTCATGTGACTTATTTGTAAATCTTACTTTGCTGAACATTATTGCTGTTTACAGTTTATCTCTATCTATAATAATATTCGAGATACTAACCAAAAACAGAATAATTTCCTTAAAATTACCGATTCAGGGGCAGCAACCCAACAACGGATTGTCCGATTCATATGAAAATTTCATGGCAGATAGATCTTGACCTAATAAACAATTTTACCCCCATGTAAGATTTGCTCTAAATGCTTTGGGTTTTGAGTTATAAGCCAAAAACTGCATTTTACCCCTATGTTCTATTTTAAGCCAAGGCGGCCATCTTGATTTGATGGTCGGGTCACCGGACACATTTTTTAAACTAGATACCCCAAAGATGATTGTGGTCAAGTTTGGATTAATTTGGCCCAGTAGTTTCAGAGGAGAAGATTTTTTAAAAGATGACTAAGATTTACAAAAAATGGTTAAAAATTGACTATAAAGGGCAATAACTTCTAAAAGGGTCAACTGACTATTTCGGTCACGTTGACTTATTTGTAAATCTTACTTTGCTGAACATTATTGCTGTTTACAGTTTATCTCTATCTATAATACTATTCAAAATAATAACCAAAAACAGCAAAATTTCCTTAAAATTACCAATTCAGGGCCAGCAACCCAACAACGGGTTGTCTGATTCATCGGAATATTTTAAGGCAGATAGATCTTGACCTGATAAACAATTTTGCTCAGTTAGATTTGCTCTAAATGCTTTGGTTTTTGAGTTATAAGCCAAAAACTGCATTTTACCCCTATGTTCTATTTTTTAGCCATGGCGGCCATCTTATTTGGTTGGCTCAGTTACCGGACACAATTTTTTAAAATAGATACCCCAATGATGATTGTGGCTAAGTTTGGTTTAATTTGGCCCAGTAGTTTCAGAGGAGAAGATTTTTGTAAAAGTTAACGACGACGATAGACGACGGACGACGGACGACGGACGACGGACGTAAAGTGATGGGAAAAGCCCTTTGGGCCAGGTGAGCTAAAAAATGACTGTATTACTACGAGGATTATTCAGTATGCACCACATTTTTTTATCTTATTTCTTCTAAAAGAAATATTACAATCATTCCTGAAATGTACAATTTAGATTTATCACATAGAATCATATTCAAAACAGTGTGGTCCTGACCATTGATTGACGACCTAAATTATCCCAGTGACTGGGACAGATTAGGTGAACGTTTGTCTGTAACGACCATTGCTCACCTCTTACTTATTATAGAATTTAAACTATGGGGTCACCAAAGGTTCTTAACGCCTTTAATAATAAAATAATTCGAAAAATTATTCAGGAATAACCTTTATGTTTTGATTTATATTATTGATATAAATCAACACATCGTATTATTCCGGATTCGTTTTTCGAATTTTTTTATTTAGGTGTTGAGAACCTTTGGTGACCTCACAGATTCAGTGTCTTTAACAAGTACATAGTGAGCAGTGATTGTTACCGACAAACGTTCACCTAATCTGTCCCAGTCAATGGGATATTTAGGTCGTCAATCAATGGCCAGGACCACACTGTTTTGAATATGATTCTATAATAATGTCTGGATTGGATTATTCTCTTCATTGTTGTATTCTTTATTTTTGTATGCCCTTTACCCATTATTCTTTATATTCTATCATATAATCAAGTCAGGAATGTGACACCTCTTTTTAACAACGTATGTTAGCGTTTGTGTTTTTTGCAGTTCAGTCTGTTGTTTCATTGGTTTTTTTTTCTCTAATAGTTGACTTATTTGACGGGTTTGATTTGTGATACGGATTTGTTCAAGGACTATCGAACGGTATACTATTGTTGTAATAAGAAGCAGGTTGATATATGCGTAGTGTAACATTAGCTGCCTACTGTTCTTTCCCCCTTAGACTCTCAACAGAAGAACAACATCTGTGAAAGTTGATGTTTGGTCTTATATGTACGGGGGAACTAGCTGTGAACAATGCCTTCGATGGTGCATGATATTGTTGCCGATATAAAAGGCCATCCGAGCGTGTTGCCGATGTAGAGACATGCCAGGATCGACTGACACCTATAAGTTTCAGAACTCAAACTTTATAACAAAACAAATAAAAACAAGAATTTTATTTTGTAAACCCTATTCACACTCTTTTGTAAAAAAAAATCAGATGTGTCTTTTTTTTTTAAGCTTTTCTTGAGTGGTTGAGAATATCGTTCAAAATCGAGAATGGGAATTGGGAATGTGTCAAAAAGACAACAAACCGACCAAAGAGCAGATAACAGCCGAAGTCTTAAAAAATAATGTGTTTGTTCTTTGAAGATTGTTCACAATAAAAAGTCGCTCGTGATGCAAACCCGTTATATATTAATTTTTCAAAACATGTCTTTATCGTCAACTTCTTTGTTCACAATTGTTCAAATACAAAACGAACCGTGCCACATACCACGACTGTCCCTTTGGTATCTTTCGTCCCTCTTTTATACCACATATTCAGTCACACTATTTTCGATTAAGCCATACACGATTCACAATTTACTATGTAACATGCATGCACGCAATAACTAAAAGAAGTTTGCAGACTATAGTTTTTAACAATTTATGAACAAGGACAGTATAACACAAATAAAAAAAATAATCATCCTAATGTAACGATACCCGAGGACGATAAGAGCACTGATATACTGATTAAAAACCCATTTTGTTAATTCGACTACATATAAAGTTTGATATCATTCTTTTCTAAAACAAATCTTGAACATTTCTATAAAGCTAGAATATTTTATAATTACATATATTTCCTCATTTTTGTAGATTTTGGAAGAATTTGAAAAAGAACCATGAAGTTTGCTGTGTGTTTAGTGGCCTGCGTAATGTTGGTCTTTGTTGGAGGTAAGAAACCATTACATATTTTAGAGAGAGACGAAAACCAAAGAGATGTTCATAAGTCACAAGCACACAAACAATGCATTGGCAAAGAAAATCGACGAAACGACAAATAAAAATACACTAAAAGTATATTATAACACAGATATCTCACGAATGATCAACACAATTCAACAAAAATAAGGTGCTCTGGAAGAGTAAGCATATATTCTCTACATAAAGCATCCATCGTGCATCCTATGTAAGTTCATACATTCATGAGGATACCCTGAATTTTAGGTGACTTAGCTAAAGTAAAACAAAGTAAAATAGCAAAACTACCGCATTTCCAGAAATTAAAAAAAGTCTTTTATAGAATGGCACAATCAAAAGCTCAAACACATCAACGACTGGGACACAGCTGTCATGTTATTATGATTGACTTGTTACAAATGGTACAGGCATTTCATAGAAAATGTTGGATTAAGTCTGTTTAATTGCTTTTATATCTAGCTAAACCTCTCGTCAGCAAATATTGGGGAAAAGAAGTCAACATTGTGTTATTATCTTAATCACTGTAAATACAATAGTATTTCCACAAAAAAAATGGCATAAGCAAAGTATAGAAGAAAACATGATAGATAAGAATACATAAATGTATCATACCACAAGAACACAAAGGCGATAGGAATATTTACTGAAGCACACTAAAAGCGTATTATCAAGAATAAACTATATATATATAGCTAAACAGTATAGGTATCAAATATGCAAAGACAAATACAAACACTATAACACGGAATGTTAAAATAGGCTGATACACAAAGTCTATACATGACATCATTACTTCAAGAACATCATGTATCATATGTCAAGTGGATACAGAATATATATCAAATAGCGTGAGGCGAATAGGAAGAAATTACGGTAAAGACATAAACGTGTTTAATGCTTGTATTCAAAATTTTCAACTATTTTGGCTTCGAGTGGGCATCAATGTAGAGACACGTATTGTCAAAATTGGCATCTGCTGTTACAGTAGTAAATTTGGTTTTGTGTAATTTTATTTAAGAAATAATTCATGGCAGCCGTAGATTTGTTTCATTTAACCATTGGATGGGCATTTATATTCTATTATTTTACCCTGAGCGTTGGCGAGTGGTAAAATACGAATATAAATGCCGAACCCATGGTTAAATGAAAACAAATATACGGCTGCCATGAATTATTTCGTTTCTAATAAGACAAATTCGGTAATTTTGTTTACCGTGAAAGTCCTATACATACGATACTGTTTTGGCTGTTCAGTTTTACCCAATTTTGATAATATTAGTTATAATATATAATTCAATGAATATTTGTTTTTAATCGCATTTTTCACTTATATATTTTCTTCCAAATAGAATGTAATTTTATTCGTTCTGAGGCGTACAAGAAGCTTTAAAACGCCCGGTATTTACATTTGATTTTTTGTTTACGGAAACATACTTGTGACGTCACCTTGTTTCGTTGTCATGCCAAGACAATAACATCATTTCGCGGAATTTTCGTTTTAATGAAATTTTAACATGGAAAATAAATTGAAATGAACTAATTTGTTTAATTTTTCTGTAGAATAAAGATAAATATATTGTATCTGAATCTTGGCCTACGTAAACTGTGGGTTTTGATGTCAAGAATTGGGAATATCTGGTAGCATAAATAAGTTGGTCGTAACACGGAACAGCCGTTTTTGTGTATTACTGCGTTAAACTTTGTGCTAAAGGTAGATATATTGTGATTATACTAGTTGACGATAATAGGTCGTCATATTAGAATGGTAATTATGTTACTCATTTTGATAAAACACAAGTACAAAACTAGTTTGTACATTTTCGGAATAAGTGTAATGCAATCTAGCGTATGGTACTCAACGAAAGAAAGAAGTTGTCATTTTCCATGTCCTTATTAACTGATATTCAACTTTTAACAATTATCTTTATTTTTTGTTTTTTAAACTTTTTCAGTAAATATGGCAAATGGTGAAATACTAGAAGACAATGGATTTCTGCAAAAGTAAGTTGAGCTAAAATCTTATCAACCTATCAACTAACGAAAAATTTTAAAAGAGTTAAACAAATATTTTATACACAAGTAGCTATAGTGACACATTGTTGAAAGATTGAATTTCCCGCTCCATAAAGCCATCATCATGTTGTCCAAGAAAACTTAAAATATGTTGATATTTCGCAAATCACAATATCACAAATTAGAAGCAACATAAGTTGAAAATTCATACATTCATGCAGAATATTCAACGGTATTAGAATAGTCGAGAGGGTATTTGGTATATTGTTCTTTCTATTCGTGCTGATATCACTTTTGATGCACACCTATAGTCAAAATGTGGAGATCTAAAGAAAAATCGTTCAACAAAGACTTGAAACTATGCATTTATATATTTTCAAATACCTTTATACAAACAAAGTAGTAATATTTGCAATACAAAGACCATAAACATGATACAAAATATGCTGTAACTTCGGCAGAAGACTTATCTGATTACGAATGTCAGGATTTAATGTGGAATGAGGCAGACACGACTTTGTCAACTATAATTTTGAGTTCAGTGGTTTTTAAATTCGATATTGTCTTTGACATATTCAGGCTTTCTAAGTGGTAACCTTTTAAATGTTCTATGAAAGGTTGCTTTACATATCTGATCACCAGTAGAATGTAGGTTCTATTACGTTTATAAATGTTCTTTGAATATATTTGACCTTAATATAAGTATCGTCAGATATTATGTGTTCATACGGCATATAAATTGCTATGCATGCTATTACAATAGCAATTGTGACATCACAAACAATTAACCCACAAAAATACTGGAAATTCAAAACGAAAAGTCCCTAATTACTTGGCAAAATCAAAGTTCAAACACATCAAACGAATGGATAACAACTGCCAATGTGGTAATAAAAGGATGGAAACCCATAAGCCGAGTGTACATATATTTACAAAATTTGATTTATCATTAAAGTAGTATTTGTATTTCTTTTATAACGAAAAGTATCCATACCATAAATAAGCGAAATATATGATCCAGATTTACACTTAATTGTTAGTTTTGTTCTAGGCTTGAGAAGAGAGCTGTGAGCTGTGGCACATATAGAAAATCTTGCTCGTTTCGTAAGTGCTGTTCTGGTTATACCTGTTCCTATGGAAGATGTCGTTCCAGTTACGGGAAGTGAGATTTTGTCGTTCTAGTTACGGGAAGTGAACTTTTGTCGTTCCAGTTACGGGAAAGTGAACTTGACCATATAATATTTCCGAAATCTACACACCTAATTGATAATAATTACAGCACTAAATGTTTATACCGTAGAATTAAAATTGTTTCTTTCTGTTTCAATGTTTAATTTATTTTCCTTTTAAAAAAGAGACACACGATACAAATAAAATAGACTTTTAGTCGAAAACTAGTTTACACGGTCATGGTAAAACATGAAAAACAACCATAAGACAAACAACAGTATATAAAACACAACAGAAAAACTTAAAATTGAGCAACACATTTACATACCCTACAAAATATGAAAGGTAGTCATAGATGCTCCAAAACGGTAAGCAGATCCTATAAAATGCATTGATTATATATTTCTAGTAATTATGCATAACAAAAAGGCGTATGGGTTATTGACTCTTCTACAACCCAAAGGCATCACAAAAAAATAAACCATCAGTAAACTAATTTTTACTGTTGCATACTCTCCCATTCTCCATGGGCTTCTCAATTGAGGTATGAAATAAAGAAAAATACCGCAACACGAATCTAACACTCAGGTTATTAAACAATTTATGACATGAGTTCATAGATAGGCACAAGATATTCAAGAAAATGCACTTCGATTGGCATATCCAGCATTTTTATATTAGTTGTTTCATGTCTGATTAATATTTGTTTAATTTCAAAATGTCTACCTAGATGACCTTGAACGGCAAGGAGCTTGACATAGTGTATACACACCTGTCTATTGTGCACAACTAAAGTTTCCCATAGACATTTCCTGGAATTTTATGTCGTTGACCTTTTTGTTTTAAGTCAGTAATATGACATTCTTTAGATGTGTTTGGGCTTTTGATTTTGCCATTTGATATGGGACTTTTCGTTTTCAATTTTCCTTTGAGTTGTGTATTTTTGACATTTGCTTTTTATGTTGATCTCATATCTCATTTTATTGATATAACACACAGTTAAATTCGACTGTACTGTTAATATAGCACTCTTTGAAAATATAACCACACTTTCCGTGTCCATGCATATTTGCGCACATTCATAAAATTACATTTCTTGTCATACGAATAAAAAACAATTTTGATATTCCATAATTTTATCATATATACTACACATGTTTGTAAATCTGTACAATTCATAGGTAGATGTAGTCACATATAACTTACAATTAGTTTCTTTAAGCATGCCTTTTATCTAATATACAGCGAACAAAAAAAAATATAAAAAGGGTGTATAGCACTATGATATGGTTATATTTATAAATTAACTGTCTACAAAATTTTGATTTTTTGAAATACTAAGACTTTTCTACCTCAGGCATAGATTACCTTATCTGGATTTGGCAAAACTTTTAGGAATTTCGATCCTCAATGCTCTTCAACTTCGTACTTTATTTGGCTCTTTTAACTTTTTTGGATTCGAGAGTCACTGATGAGTCTTTTGTAGACGAAACGCGTGTCTGGCGTATATACAAAATTTAGTCCTGGTATCTATGATGAGTTTATTTACAGAGAAATAACCATTTGGTTTTCATAGATCAATATGATATGGAAGTATGTATTTGAATGTATTAGATGGATTAAGTTAGAGAAAAATGTATTTTACATAAGTATTGGAAAGTCTGTATCTATAGTTTAACAAGGTAAATGTGATACACAAAATGAGAAAATGAAATTCAACCAAATGTAATTTCAGGCCAGAAATATACTAGGTAATTTATCTAGGAAAACGCCTGATTTTGGGATATTTCAATAGATTAAAGGTAAACATGATATGATGTGTTTACATATTCTGTAAAACGTCGACAATAAAGGTACAAAGCTACATCCAGAATCAATCCTTTGGTTTTATTAGCACAGTCTATACAGCCTTGATGCTGCACTGGTTTCATTATTCTTATCATGCGCAGCTATTTCTTGAAAAGCACGTCTAGCAGTGTGTATATCGCCCAATAACTGGTGAGCTATGCCACACATGATAACAGTATTCAACGAATCAGGATGTGAAACAACAGAACAACTTTCTAAAATTGTCCTATTAACCTGTTCGAGTTGTTTTAAAGACTCTCTGCTCGCTATAATGTCATGTAGATGGTAGCAACACAAGAAACGGGGGGGGGGGGGATGTGCATAAGGTAACGGGTGAAAAATAGTACAGTCGCGTGAAAGATCTTCTAGTAATTCCTTTGGAACTATTGCGGATTTATGGTCAATTTCAAAGCACCGAGTTGTTGATAATCTTAAAATTGTAGGAAGTTATTCTTTATTCATCAGTTTTACAACATGCTTTTTGATATTATCAGGAAGGTATCTATTATTGAAAACTCTAAGATAGATTGTGTCATCTGTCTATTTCCCCGTTGGATATGATAATACAGTTAATGTGGCTAAGTAATTTCCAGCAGCAACAGTCAAGTTATTGCATCTGAATGTAAACCGATTAGTAAATGACTTAGATCATTTTTGTAAATTAAGTAACGGTGTTTGTTTGTTGAACTGTATGATTGGTGTGTTGTTGCAGGAACAAATGCGGCTGATATTTGTAAAGCGAATAACCCCTTCGATATCCGAGTTGGCAAGTGGTGAAGACAATTATACAACAGTCTTGAAAAGCGTTCAACTTTACCAGAATTAAGAATATGAACATATGTTGGCATAAAATGTTGTGAACATCCGATGTTTTTCCTAATAAATGATTCAGTGATTTCGTTGCACTGGTTTTGATAATCTTGTAGGGTTTCAGAAAATGCAAAACTATTAATACCTTGTCCATGTAAATTCTTGAGTATGGTGGTCAATAGTTTTTTGTTATAAGAATTGAATCGTAAAAAGAACAAATTGTTATCAGGAATAAAATAGTGTTGCAATATTGAGTATCTGACACAGTAGAGCAGTCTATGTAGACATGCCTTAAAACATGGTATCAAATTATCTGGTCGCCCTGAGCATGGGTCTGTTTCTTCTAAAATCAAAAACATCAGTGTTTTTAAGAAATATGAACACAATAAACCTTTCAAATCCTCATGTTTCTCAATTACTTCTTTCAGTAAGATTTTTAACAAAGCATAACATAGTAGTTGAGTATGGCTAAAGGAAAATACAAGAAATTTTTCCGCAACTGAAAATGAAATTCGCCATTGAATGTTTTCGTTTATAGATCCTTTGTAGCCTATAGGAACAAATAACATACCACAAGATATTATTTTGGAAATGAGATCAGGTGAAGGCCAAGTTGCACGAGGTCTACTAACCCATGGTTTTGCTTGGCATATCCATGTGTCGCATTTAAGGCAAAATCTTGTTGATCAAATTCATCTGATATACACGGTCCATGAATTTTGGAGGGCCTATATGCATTTGACAACTAAGATAGCTTATAAAGCACTTGATAATGCATATCCTAGATGATTTGTATCTAACATATTTAAAAGTAACACAGAAACGCTGACAATTGTTTGATTTTGAAGATAGGTTAGAAGATATAATTGTGTAAAGCAAGGTGGTGTGTCCTCATTATACATCATGAACAGAAGCCCCCTGCCTTTAGTAACAACTTCGTCTTCGGATTCATACACTTAAGCGCAACGATCAATTATCATCAGATCTAAATCACTGCCGTTTAAATTGAGACCTTCACCTTTACTTCCACTAGTTAAAAATGTATCATTTCGTCCAATGTCACGAATAACGAAAGCCATTCTCCTTATTCTCACATCTTCCTCATATCCAATCCTCTGGCAAAAATATTTGTAAAAATTCAACGAGTCCCATGTTTCCATAGATCTTCCAGTCATATTTTTTTATATGTTAATCTACAAAATAAAACATTGTCTAAATACTACATTAGAATTCGCTTTATATTTCCTAAAATAAAACAAGTATTTGTTGAGGTTTTACATGTTTTATGGTGGGGGATGTAATTAGCATTATATCAACAATACAGACGATCAAAGGTTCTTCATCTCAAGTCTTTGAGTGGAGCATTTTGTGCTTTTTACTTTATAGTGAAAATAAAACATATTTTAAGCACGCTAATAAATTTTGAAAAACTGTTTGTTGTATTTCATACATGTTTGATAATTTAGAAGACAAATATTGCATATATAACATTTTTATAGTTAATCTTTAAACAAAGGTATGCTTTATATTTTTTGTTATAAAAGTTCATATTTGCAAAGACAGTTTAAAGATTTAAGATAATATTTTGATTTTCACGAATATCCAAACCATGAAATACATTTTATTTTCCTCGGAGTTCAGTATTTGTGTGATTTTACTTTATACTTGAAATTTTCTAAAACTTATTCCTCTTTGAAAGTTTCCAGAAGGTGAATTTTCATTTTAAATGAATAATCCTTACTATTTCTCTTGTATTATCAGACTATTAAGCAGGATTTTTTTCTCCACACAATTATTTGACAATTTGAAAGCGATATAAATAAATGAGGCACATTAATATGGTTAACTGATGTTCAAATCTAGTATATTTTTGCTCGTTAAACAAAGGAGGGTAGACCTGGAGTATGGGAGACAACCGCAAAGGTATTGGAAGTCATTTGTGTGTTTTATCCTTAGGCTAGGTGTACTTGAAACAGTGATCAAAAATTAATGTTGTTTCAAGTTTCTTTTTAGAAATTGACATGATTGTATAAATCTATAAAAGGACATCTACTGCTGTTTATGTTAAATTTATTAAGAGTTAGTTTCTTTGGGTAAATTTGGGTAGAATATTTAGAAAACTTTGATTAATTTACGAAAAATATATCATCCAGATAATGGTAGGTATAGTAAAATGTATCACCAAATGACGCGTCTTTACTGAGTTTGGTCATAAACCGAAATGTAATGCAATACAGTTACTGTAATGAATCTGCTATTAAAGGGACGCGATTAGTACACATCGAAATACATAATACCTGTATCAAATCTTAACATTTCCAGTGAGTGGATCTGGTATACTCACATTTTCGTTACAAATTTTTGTTTTAAACTTTTAAAAGACCATTTAATTAAATGTCAATACTATGTCTTGGTAAGATTGGAAGTGTAGGTTACACTTTGTAAATACAACTGTTTCTCAAACCACGCATATCGAGGAGATATATAATATTCATAGATATGTAATTTTTTTAACATACTGGTTCCCTTTTATGATCTCTGTGTTTCATCTCATAGAGACATCACTCGGGAAGGTAACCAGTATTGAAAAACATGGTAGCGACTAATTTCTATTTTATTAGGAGGTCCAAAAATGAAGGTAAGGGTAGTATATAATTTTAGTATAAGTTTAAACTCTTCAAAGTTCAGGTCATATAAATGTTGAAAATATGCCCCACAGCCCTATAATTTGACCTTTGAATAAAATAGTAGTGCATATAATCTTTCCGTTCTGGGAAATTATTTTTCACGAAACTTCAAAGTCAAAGTGTCACAATTTTAGCGGCAAAGGGAGTTCCTACGGGAAATTGTATTGTCTATATTTACAGAATTGCAACCTGTAGTGTAGGAAGTTAAACAAATAATAGCTGTCAACACAATTAAAAGGATCGTTAAATGAACGAATTTTATTTTAAAATTTGAAGGATTGTTTTAAAACTCAAAAAAACATGCATGACTTTATTTTTATAAGCTTTGTTACAAACAAGTTTTTTTCATAGTAGTAGGGGAGGTAGTTAGAAGCATTTACAGCCAGGGCCGTAACTACATTGAGGCAAATGAGGCAAATGCCTCATATTGGAAATTTAAAAAAAAAAGCAAAAAAAACAACTGAAACAAGATTGTCTTCATATCAACCTGAATTTTTTTCACGGAAAGTGTCTTGCAAGAAGCATGATCTCTTCATTCTGATGTCGCCCCTGCATGTTTTTCGTGATCCATGTTTCTATTTTACTTTTAGTTTTCAGATCATTTATCGTCCTACTTTATAACTGTAGTCTGCAGAGTGTTGATTTTCATTTGTAAAGTGTGGTTTTGCAATGTTGCATGTCCACCGATGTTCAGACATTATTCTTCATCTTGATAGTTGATGGAGGGTCTTCAAGAATTAAAGAATCTTTAATACCGTAAAACAAGGTCAAGATGGTCCTTAGGCAGTACTAGTACTTAAAGTATAATACTGCACTGTCACTATATTTAAATCTAGTCATAAAAAAAATCACCGAAGTCTGAATTAAGCACAATACAACTTCAAGACAAGAACAGACAGACATAATAATTATGAGAATTTCGGTTTTTGCTTTATCCTACATATCGGTCTACTTTTAATGTTGTCCCCGTAAAACCTAAAAGTTACAATGAATCTATATGTTTGCTTTGAGACAAGAATATTGTCAAAAGAAATAGCTAAAAATTAATTGCGTTTCAATGTAAGAAAAAGTCTTGGAAACGCTCAGAATGCACGATTTTGCGTTATTTTTCTCAGAGCTTCTGGTGGCCTTAAGCGGTCCCAGATCCCTCGCCAAATTTATTCGCCTCGCTACGCTCGGCAAAAATTGATTTTGCCTCAATATTAAAAGAGGCTAGTTACGGCCCTGACAGCTTTGTATAAGAATATTTACAGAATTAAAACGGAATTTAAATCAAATGTTACCTTTGGTAAACAGTACATAGAAAAGACATTCAAATGTTCAGAAGAGCCTTTAAGCTGGGTAGTGGCAGTGATGTGCTAGTTGGACTGTTATACTCAACTGCTTCCTAGATTCGTCAGCCACCTTTTCCTCGTAATTTGTTGTGTTGCATTATAGACTTAATTTTATAAAACAAATGCATATGCAAAACTGCAAACACTAAATAAGAAATGAATCCACTTTTTTGTTGCTGAACGACTTCAGTATTCCCTTATCTTTGATTTAAAATTGATTTTATGCAAATACTAAAACTTCAATCCAAAATCACTGTTTTTATCGAGGTATTTGTTATAGTCTACTAGTATATGTTTGTAGCTACCAAAAACCTTTACGAGTTTGGATTTAAAACTTCAATATATGTTCTTTTATTTTTTCAAACTTTTTTCAAAGTTTTTTTGGATTTCTTCACCTAAAAACAAATCAAAACGTTTCAAATAGTCTTAAATTCTAAACTTCAAACTTACAAGTAAGATAGGGTGTCTTCCTCCACCATGGTTTTTTAAATACCAAGAACAATCGGTCTAGATCTTTAATAGAATGTTCAAATTTTATAAAGGTAATTCATGTGTAAGAATTTTCATTTCAATTTAGAAAATGACATGTTTTATTATATTTATGGTTGTATTTTACAAAAAAAACCAGAAAACTTTAGTTTGAAAATTGTTTTTCCAACTTTACCATATAAGGAGAGGCATCTCAAATGTAAGGGCAGATAATTCAAATAAAGGTACTTTTTACAATAGAATGTGTTAGGAATTTACCTATTTTATTATGTAGCTAGAAAACGGGTCCAGTGACCCTATTTTTTCTTTTAATATCTGAAAGAATACTATTAAAGCTTTCTTCTAATATTTTATTTCAAAATTCTATGGTGTAGTTATCGTTTTATGACAGAAAATTGGTTTTTCTATGCATAATCTATACAAAATCTGTCAATTTTAAAAAACCTGTAGGGTGAAAATAAGCCTGGTGACCCGTTTTTGTTATTTTTTTAAAAAGCATTATATAAACTACATTTTGGCAAATTATTAAAACATTCTATGAATAGTAATTTAGACACCCCATCTACCTTAAACATCAAATATATGCATGTTTGGTTTGGTTTCACATTGTAAATACAGATGTTTTTTAATTACGCCTCGTTTGGGGAAAAATATTTCTGGTTTTTTTCTCTTATGGAATGTGTGACACAGTGATGACTGCTGTACCCTATTTTGACAATTTGATATTTTATGTACATGTATATCTTGTTCACGCATCGTTGTAAACATAATGCAATTCAATGCCACCGTCATACAAGTCAGAGATTTAGCGTTATGAAACCAGGTTCAATCCCCCATGTTCTACATTTGAAAATGCCTCTACCAAGCCAGGAATATGACATTTGCTGTAGGGTGAAAATAAGCCTGGTGACCCGTTTTTTTTGTTATTTTTTTAAAAAGCATTATATAAACTTCATTTTGGCAAATTATTAAAACATTCTATGAATAATAATTTAGACACCCCATCTACCTTAAGGTGGCACGGTAGTATTTGCATTCCAGAATTTAGGTTGCTCTTTTGTGTACCCTACTTAGGTAAATGTATCTAAACAGTGTGATTGGACAAAAAATACAGTATCAACTGAACATACTTTCCCAAACTGAGGGATGAATCAGGTGTAGAAAAATATGAAATAATTTTACATACAGATGAAAATGAATTTTTGAGAATTTTTTTTAATTTTGTATTCACTGCACCATAAAAGACCTAAAATTACTAGTGGCCTTAGGTTTCTAAAAATAGCTAAAAAAGTAAACGGTCATGATACATATTCAAATTCATTTCTTAATAGTAAAATGAAAGTACTTCAGTTAAGTGTGAATGTAGATTTTTTTGCAGTGTTAGAAAGTGGTGAAAATTCTAAAAAGGCTATCATTATCCCTATGGGCCAGGAAATACTACCGTGCCACCTTAAGGGGGATATATATTTTTACACTAAATCAATGAAGGAACTTTTTTTACCTATGCAATTTGTAAGTTTATCAATAAAAAGTTGATTAAGGGCAACTATGATAAAACAAGCCTTAAATTCCACCCCTGAGAGTAAAAATTGCTGATTCAGCAAATTTTGCCTGATCTGTAGGTAATAATGTAAAAATTTTCATAGAAAGAAGAACTTCATTATTTTTATGTAACTTGCAATACATTTTTAATTATAAATGCTCGCTTTAAACTTTCGCAGTGTCTGACACATGTGCAACCACTGAAATTTGAGACGCGACATTCTACGGTTGCATGTTCATCCTATTATTTTCACCGAAATAAATAAATTGCATAATTTCTTATTTTATTCAACATAAGTACAGCTATACTAGCTTTCTTAAGGTTTAATTAGTAGTTCTGATGTTACATGACACCAGTAGGAGCTTTTGGGGAACCAGTAAGTGGTTAAGGGGTCCTTACTTATTCATTTAGCTCTCATATTGGTATGAAATAGAGATAGAAATAGGGGTTTCTGTACATTGAATAGACATTATTTTTGACAAAGAATGTATTTATGATGCTATATCTGCAAGATTAAATGGTTTATTCATTTTCCATGCAAATACCATTAGTTGTTAAGATTTTCTGACAGTGAAAAGCACAATAAATGCAAATTGATTATGTAAGGGGACATAATTTAACTTAATGCATACATGAGAAATAGACAAACAGTCAACTTAGAGATGTATTCTAGTACATGTATTGTCAAACAGGTTACGGAATAATAGTTAACTGCAATCTAAAGACTCTTGTTGTATTGCCCTCATAATCTGAAAATGTTTAAAGTAATGTAAGGCATGCTGTAAAATGTGGAATGGACTTTAATATCAGTTTTCATGATTTGGTGATTAAACTGTTTCTTTTACTCAGATTAACCATAAACAGAGTTGGCAATCCAATAATTCCTCCTAAATCACCATGTTTGACTTCTGTGTTGATTTGAAACATCATATATTTGGGTTTTGTTCACTTCTTAAGTAAAAATGGTAAGATGAAAAAAAGTGAAAATCTGCCAGATGGGGTAGGGATGTAATGTTTCATTTTTTTTTATAAGAAATGAGTGCAGACTAGTATTCTTTATTGCAATATGTTCCAAAGTAAGAAGTCTATGCATCATAGGTGTCATGACTAGTTTCAAGTTTGTTATGTCTTGGTTAAGGTGGCACGGTAGTATTTGCATTCCAGAATTTAGGTTGCTCTTTTGTGTACCCTACTTAGGTAAATGTATCTAAACAGTGTGATTGGACAAAAAATACAGTATCAACTGAACATACTTTCCCAAACTGAGGGATGAATCAGGTGTAGAAAAATATGAAATAATTTTACATACAGATGAAAATGAATTTTTGAGAATTTTTTTAAATTTTGTATTCACTGCACCATAAAAGACCTAAAATTACTAGTGGCCTTAGGTTTCTAAAAATAGCTAAAAAAGTAAACGGTCATGATACATATTCAAATTCATTTCTGAATAGTAAAATGAAAGTACTTCAGTTAAGTGTGAATGTAGATTTTTTTGCAGTGTTAGAAAGTGGTGAAAATTCTAAAAAGGCTATCATTATCCCTATGGGCCAGGAAATACTACCGTGCCACCTTAAACATCAAATATATGCATGTTTGGTTTGGTTTCACATTGTAAATACAGTTGTTTTTTAATTACGCCTCGTTTGGGGAAAAATATTTCTGTTTTTTTTCTCTTATGGAATGTGTGACACAGTGATGATTGCTGTACCCCTATTTTGACAATTTGATATTTTATGTACATGTATGTCTTGTTCACGCATCGTTGTAAACATAATGCAATTCAATGCCACCGTCATACAAGTCAGAGATTTAGCGTTATGAAACCAGGTTCAATCCCCCATGTTCTACATTTGAAAATGCCTCTACCATCCCAGGAATATGACATTTGCTGTAGGGTGAAAAAAAGCCTGGTGACCCGTTTTTTTGTTATTTTTTTAAAAAGCATTATATAAACTTCATTTTGGCAAATTATTAAAACATTCTATGAATAACAATTTAGACACCCCATCTACCTTAAACATCAAATATATGCATGTTTGGTTTGGTTTCACATTGTAAATACAGATGTTTTTTAATTACGCCACGTTTGGGGAAAAATATTTCTGGTTTTTTTCTCTTATGGAATGTGTGACACAGTGATGACTGCTGTACCCCTATTTTGACAATTTGATATTTTATGTACATGTATGTCTTGTTCACGCATCGTTGTAAACATAATGCAATTCAATGCCACCGTCATACAAGTCAGAGATTTAGCGTTATGAAACCAGGTTCAATCCCCCATGTTCTACATTTGAAAATGTCTCTACCAAGCCAGGAATATGACATTTGTTGTCCATTCGTTTCATGTGTTTTATCAATTGATTTTGCCATTTGATTAGGGACTTTCCGTTTAGAGTTTCCTCGGAGTTCAGTATTTTTGTGATTTTACTTTTTTTTATAATATTTATAAATATTACATATGTTAACGTACTGGTTCCAAAATATCATATTGATGTTTCATCTCTAAGAGACATTATTTGGAAAGTTACCAGTGTATATATGTAGGACTTTAAAGTGCGATGGTACTCTAAAGTGCGATGGCCACGCTAAAGTCCGATGATCCACGCTAAAGTACGATGGTGTCTTACGCTAAAGTGCGATGGTTGTTTGTTCGCTAAAGTACGATGGTCTATCACGCTAAAGTGCGATGGACCAAACGGATAAGATTATATAGGGCTAAAATGTGAAAGAACATGGATGTAAAAAAAATCTTTTTGCAAAAGCTTGTAAACCTAGGTCTAAAAATGTAACAGGCTGTATAATTTATCGGTAGGCTTAAGTGATTGTTTTTAAATTGAGAAGACCGGCTGCATTTATATTGCTAAAATGGTAATATGGGTATCACACCAGACTATATTTCCTGGAAATGAATTTTTAACAATTCGGGCGTATCAAAAATTTGGATTATTAGTGTAGCTTACCGTTTACATCGTATTTCATCCCTTTACAGTCGTTATTGTAAATTACAAATACAACATTCGTTCTTTTTCGAAATGTCTAACATTTATGTGTATAAGCTTTAAGGGACTGTTCAATATTTATCAGATGGATGGGCCGGTGCATTCTTAATATTGATTCATTAAAAAAGTTAATGCCCATCCTTTTAAATTCTGAAAAAAAGTCCTCGTCCATCTAAAAAAATCTATAAAAAAAGTTCTTGCCCCTCTAAAGCTTAAAACAATCAAAAAATATTAAAGTTCTTTTTCTATTTGAAAGTTTGCAGCTTTATGTCTTGAAATCAAAGAATAGACTTTGGTGTAAATACAAAATTTTAAATGTGCTAGTTAATTCCATCTATATATAAATATTTAAGTGTGTATCAGAACCATACATTTTATTGTTTTTAAAACCAGCATGAATATACATGTATATATTTGATTTTATATTTGCAGCCTCAGATACAATATTGATTTAAAATAAAGAAAATAATTTAAACTAAGGGACAATAACTCTTGGACTAGTAAAAATATTATCATATGCTGAATTACTAATTATTGTCTTAATAACACAGCATGTTAAATATAGTTCAAATACCAATGTCCCTTTATCTAATCTTTCAAAAAAGAAATTATGGTCTTTTTAAGCAATTTAGGCAGACATATTTTTGACTTTGATGCACCCTTTTCCACCTATTAATTAAATCCGAACATTTGACAGTAAAACACCAAACAACCTGGCATTCTGTAAGATTAATATATAAATGAGATAGCTGTAGAGTTATATGAAGATCTAAATTGATTTGAAAAAGTTATAAAAAAGTTTAAAGATGACTATCCAATGATTTGGCCTAAACTGAAAATTTAAGCTTTTTTTAACCTTTTTATTAAATCCATAAGAATGACACCAATTCACCAAACTACCAAACAACCTGGTATTCTGTAAGATCAATATATACATGAAATAACGATAGAGTTTAATGGAAATCCATGTTAATTTGAAAAAGTTATAAAAAAAAATTAAAGATGACTTTCTGGATTTAGCCTAGACTGAAAATTTTTGCTTTTTTAACCTTTCTATTAAATCCATAGAATGACAGCAATTCACCAAACTACCAAACAACCTGGTATTCTGTAAGATCAATATATAAATGAAATAATTGTAGAGTGTTATGAAAATGCCAGTTGATTTGAAAAAGTTATGAAAAAAAATTAAAGATGACTATCTGGATTTAGCCAAAACTGAAAATTTTAGTTTTTTTTAACCTATTTATTAAATCCATAGAATGACAGCAATACACCAAACTACCAAACAACCTGGTATTCTATAAGATCAATATATAAATGAAATAATTGTAGAGTTTTATGAAAATACCAGTTGATTTGAAAAAGTTATGAAAAAAATTAAAGATGACTATCTTGATTTAGCCAAAACTGAAAATTTTAGCTTTTTTTTTTTAACCTATTTATTAAATCCATAGAATGACAGCAATACACCAAACTACCAAACAAACTGGTATTCTGTAAGATCAATATATAAATGAAATAATTGTAGAGTTTTATGTAAATGCCAGTTGATCTGAAAAAGTTATGAAAAAAATTAAAGATGACTATCTGGATTTAGCCAAAACTGAAAATTTTACCTTTTTTTTAACCTATTTATTAAATCCATAAAATGACAGCAATTCACCCAACTACCCAACAACCTAGTATTCTGTAAGATCAATATATAAATGAAATAATTGTAGAGTTTTATGAAAATCCATGTTGATTTGAAAAAGTTATAATAAAATTTATCTGGATTTGGCCTAAACTGAAAATTATTGTTGAGACCATGTCCCTTATGTTTTTTGTGCCTGCAAAAGGAATTTCCTCCACACCGATAAAATTGAAAGCAAATTTTTTTCAAATAAAATAAGTTCTAGCCCATCTACTATATATATTAAAAAAAGTTCTCGCCCATCCAAATATTTCCACAAAAAAAGTGCTTGCCCCGCCCCATTTTGCACCGGCCCATCCATCTGATAAATATTGAACGGTCCCTAATTCAAATGCGAGAGAAAGGAGATGTTGTCAAAGTTTTTCTCCATTTTCATAGCAAGTACAAGTACATGTTATATTTTCCTACAAAGTACAAACTAGTTATTTAGCGGACAATCTACAGTTTACGCTTGAAAACATGTACCTTTAACGAACGTGTTTGTTCCATAAAATCCACAATATTTTAATGGGGACCACAAAGTTATTTATAAAACTGCAATTAATGAAAAAATTATTTAAATGAATCCGTTTTCCAATAAATGTAGGGTACATGATACTTATGTGTATACTATTTTATATCTATAAAGTAAACTTCAGACACAAGTTCTCCTTCCAGCACCCAAAAAAACCCTAACACATTTGATTCAGCCGACAAAGCACTGTTAGGTTTAAATTGATCACATATAAGTCATGGACACTTGGTTTCCGGCTGCTTGGTTTATAAGTTGTTATATATATTCCAGCTTGTACATTTTTGGTTTGTGTAAACGACTGTTAACGTCATAATCAAACTACGTTTTGTACGTCTAAACTTTCGCGGACCATCGCGCTTTAGCGTATAAAAGCATCGCACTTTAGCGTAGACCATCGCACTTTAGCATGACCGTCGTACTTTAGCGTCCCCATCACACTTTAGAGTCCTACATATATACATCAATTGCGATCACCTTGAAATATGGGGAAGACTCAAAGGGAGTGGTTATACAGAATGGTAGTATAATTTAAAACTCTCAGAGTTTGAGGCAAATACATGTTGCAAATTGCCGCACTTCCTTATATTTTGACCTTTAGAAATTAAAAGTGCATAGGCCATTTTCTTTTATGAAATTTCATGTGTAATTAGTGCAAATATTTTACATTAGAACGAAAGTTTAAATATTTATCTTTATAAGTTGAAAGTTTTTGTAATAGTTATATAAAACACAATTAAAACATCGTAAAACATATAGATCTTAATATCGAATAAAATCCAAAAAGAGATCGTCAATGATAAATAAAACATTTTAAAAGTGTATTATCAATTTAAACTACACATAAAGGTGTGTAACGAGGTCAAATATCTTACATTAGAACGAAAGTTGAAATAATTAACTTTATAAGTTGAATGTTTTAGTAATAGTTCTACAGAATGAAACATAGCAAAACCTTTCTTACAAAAATCGATTAAAATCTAAAAATTACCTTTAGTTTGAAATGTTTGAATCCAGCTTTGTTTATAAGGAAGGTAAATTCACGTGACAGTTATTAATTACTGACGACACTTGACTGATTTTATCAATTTATAATTGCCGGGAGTTTTCAAATCCATGTTTACATAAGTACTACAGTACGATATAATTTGGTGATTGCGTTTTTACCTTAATCATCCAATCGAACACATGCCTATATATCAGATTATTCAAAAGAGGAAACATTGTACTATAACACTATGCTTGTAGTAAGAACCTGATATGATCACATGTTTTCATAATTAAGGTAAACAAGCATCTTGCTGTTTTCTTTGTTTGCTATTTACAAATGTTTCGAAATGTTCCATTCTTTTTTTCCTAATCTCTACCAAAAATGCAATCGGTACTGTTTTTTCTTTAGCAATATTTGTTTTATACATAAAAGAGCATCATGTATACGTCTTATGATCTTCGATATCGTTATTATCTGAAATAAATCATAAAAATGTATATTAAGCTAGAATACAAGTACTTAATAATAAAAAAATCTTCACTTTTTGGTAAATTTTAGACGAATTTTAATGAGAACTGTGTGTTTAGTTGCCTGCGTGATGTTGGTCTTTGTTGGAGGTAAGCAATCATAACATTTATAAGAGAGATGAGAAAGAAATCAAAGAGATTTGTATACACATAAGTGAAAAAGAATCCGTTAGTCTTCTCGTTTAAATTGTTTTACATTGTCATTTCGGGGCTTTTTATAGCTGACTATGCGGTATGGGCTATGCTCATTGTTAATTTCTGTGTAATGTGTGTTCTCTTGTGGAGAGTTGTCTCATTGGCAATTATACCATATCTTCTTTTGACAATGCAATGACCAAGAAACAAAAATCGACAAAATGAAAACACCAGTTCACAATTGTAAACAGATATCTGACGAATCAGCAACACAAACCCAACAAAAAGCAGGTGCTCTTGAAGGGAAAACAGATCTTTTCAAAATTTGGCACCCGTCGTATTGCATATGTATGCAGGAGAATACCCTAAAGCAAGATGACAGAAAATTACGAGGGTATCACCAGCCCAGTAGTCAGCACTTTTTGTGCTGACATGAATTATCATTGATATGGTTATATTTATAAATTAACTGTTTACAAAATTTTGAATTTTTAAAAACTAAGGCTTTCCTACCTCAGGCATAGATTACCTTAGCTGTATTTGGCATAACTTTTAGGAATTTTGATCCTTAATGCTCTTCAACTTCGTACTTTATTTGGCCTTTTAAACTTTTTTGGATTCGAGCGTCACTGATGAGTCTTTCGTACACGAAACGCGCGTCTGGCGTATATACAAAATTTAGTCTTGGTATCTATGATGAGTTTATTTACCAAGTTTAAAAAAAAGTAAAATACTAAAAATAACGAACTCCACGGAAAAGTCAAAATAATAAGCTCAAACACATTAAACGAATGGAAATCATTTGTCATATTCTTGACTTTTTATATGCATGTCCTCATATCGAAAAGGATGATTTAAAATTGGTTTCATATTTTAGAGATTGCTACACATCTCCATTGTATGACAGTCGCATATTATTCCATTATATTGATATTCTTTTGTGAGCAAAACAAACAGATATAATAAAGAAAATTGTCAAAATTTGGGGCAAAGCAGTCCACTTTTTGTTATGATCTTAATCAATAAAAAGTCAAATAAATATTTCAACAAAAAATACAAAATGACATATAGACACTTTATAGAAAAAGTACATAAACAAAATATAAAGCAAAAAAAAATACAAAAAAAAATACATAGGAAAACAACACATTGGCGGGAAGATAAATATTGAGCCATACAAAAAGCATATTACTAAGAAGGGACTAAACAGTGCTGTTATACAGTATACACAGACAAAAAACATATTAATAGGTAATTGGAATTCGGATAAACAACGACAGTATATACGATCATTTCTTCAAAAGTCCTGATGCATCAGTTGTGAAGATGATGTGGAAAACTTAGGAAAAATTTTGAAACGATAAGGCAAAGATAAAATTTAGATAGAGATACACATGTCTTTAATGTTTGTTTACAATTTGGAATGCTCCTATATTGTGACTTCGAGCATCTATAAAGAGACATGTATTGCCATAATTGACATCTGTTGTAGTAAATTTTGTTTCGTGTAATGTTATTGGTTATTATATTACTCATTTTGATAAAACACAAATACAAAAGCAGTGTACATTTTCGGAATAAGTGTAATGCAAGCTAGCTTATGGTCATCAACTAAAGGAAGTAGTTGTATATTATTATGTTCTTCTTAACAGATATTCAATGAACATTTTTAACAATTACTTTTAATTTTAGTTTCGATTTCTACAAAAGTAAGTTGAGCTAAAATCTTATCAATCTATCAACTAACAACGCATTTTAAAATAAGTTACACAAATATATCATACACAATTAGCTTTACCGATACATTATTGAAAGATTGAATTTTCCGCTCCATTAAGTCATTATCATGTTGTCCAAAAATCTTTAAAAAAATGTTGATATTTTGCAAATCAAGATATCACAAATTAATGGCAACATAAGTTGAAATCTCATTTATTCCTACAGAATATTCAACGGTAATGGGAAGAGTTGAGAGGTTATTTAGTATACTGTTCCTTCTATTCATGTTGATATCAACTTTTATGCACACTTATTGTCAAAATGTAGAGAGAAAAAACATGCATTCGCAATCAAAAATTTGATTTAAAGAAAACAGAATTGGAACTAAGCTTTTATAAATTTGCAAATACCTTTATACAAACAAAGTATTCACAGTTCAAAAATATAACAAAGACCATAAACATAATCAAAAAGATGCTGTTACTTTGGCAGAAGACTTATCCGATTAGGAATGTTAGAATGTAATGTGGAATGAGGCAGACACGACTCCGTCAACTATAATATTAAGTTTAGTGGTTTTTAAATTCGATATTCTCTTAGACATATTCAATGCAATTCATTCAGGCTTTCTGAGTGATAACCTTTTTAAATGTTCTTTAAAGGTTGTTTTACCAATCTGGTTACCAGTAGAATGTATGTTCTATTACGTTTATAAATGTTCTTTTAATATATTTTATCTAAATATAAGGATCGTCAGATCATATGCTTTTATACGTCATATGAATTCGTACTATGCATGTTTTAACAATGGAAATTATGATGTCACAAACAATAAAATCACAAAAAAACTGAACTTCAAGTGAAATTCAAAACGGAAAGTTTCTTATCAAATAGAAAAATCAAAAGCTCAAACACATCAAACGAATGGATAACAACTGACAATGCATTCATCAAAGGACGGAAACCCATGAGACGAATTTACATGTAGTTACAATTTTGATTTCTCATTAAAGTAGTATTTGTATATCTTTTATATCGAAATGTATCAATATCATTAATAAGCGAAATATACGATCCAGATTTACACTTAGTTGTTAGGTTTGTTTTAGGCTTGAGAAGAGAGCTGTGAGCTGTGGCAAATCTTGCTCGTTTCGTAAATGCTGTTATGGTTATACCTGTTCGTACGGAAGATGTCGTTCCAGTACGGTAAGTAAGCTTTTGTCCTTCCGGTTACGGGAAAGTGAGCTTGACCTTCTAATATTTCCAAGATCTACACACCTAATTGATAATAATTACAGAACTAAATGTTCATGCAGTAGAATTAAAAATGCTTCATTCTGCTTCAATGTTTGATTTATTTTTCTTTTAAAAAAGAGACACAAGATACAAACAAAAATTATAATTTTTAGTCGAAATTTTACTTGCACGGTGATGGCAAAACAAGAAAAAACAAACATAAGACAAACAACCAGTATACAAAACCCAACAGAAAAAACTTAAAACCGAGCAACAGATGTGCATACCCTACCAAATATGAAAGGTAGTCATGCCCTGAAAGGGTAACCAGATCCTAAAAATGCATTGATAAAATGTATGTAGTGATCATGCATAACAAAAAAGCGGATGGGTTATTGACTCTTTTTTAACCCTAAGGCATCACAAATAAATAAAACATCAATAAAATAACTTTAACTGTTGGCTTCTCTCCATAAAAGTATAAGATAAAGAAAAATACCGAAACACAAATCTGTTTTTAAACAATTGATGACATGAGTTCATGGAAAGACGCAAGATACTCAAGAACATGTACTTCGATTGGTATATTCAGCATTTTTAGATTATTTATTGCATGTCTGATTCATATTTGTTTGATTTAAATTTTAAATTTCTAACTAGAGGACCTTGAACGGTAAGAAGTAGTATAGTGTATAATTACCTGTCTATTGTTGACAACGAACGTTTCCTATATATTTTTCCTAGAATTTTATGTCGTTGACCCTTCTTATTCAGGTCAGTTATATGACAGTTTTTTCATTCTTTTGATGTGTTTGAGCTTTGATTTTGCCATTTGATATGGAACTTTTCGTTTTGGTATTTTTGTTATTTTGATTTTTACATAGATCTCATTTTTAATTTTATTGAAATAACTCTTCCTCTTTACAAAGGTAAATTCGACAGTACTGTTTATATAGCACTCTTTGAAAATACAACCACACCTTCCGTTTCCATGCATATTTGCGCACATTTGAAAAAAAAAATTTTTGTCATACGATTAAAAAAAAATGATATTCCATAATTCTATCATACATTCTTATCATAACTAAACACGTTTGTAAATCTGTACAATTCATAGGTACATGTAGTCACATATAACTTACATAACGTTTCTTTAAGCATGCTTTGTATCTAATATACAGCGAATAAAAAAATTAATAAAAAGGATGTATTTATAGAAAAATAAATGATATGATATGGACGTATGTATTTGAATACTTAAGATGGATTAAGTTAGAGAAAAATCTATCTTACATAAGTATTGGAATGTCTGTGCTATTAATTTTGAAAACAAACAAAGCATCTACTTCCTTCTAAAAAGTCTTAGTGATAATAACGACGAGCGTCTAATTCTTTCACATGTTTTAAGCTATTTTAATGTGTCAAAGATGAATGCACAAATCTAAGCAATTTAAAAAAAAACCGAGAAACTTGAAAAGTCAACGTTTGATTATTTAGACATTTTTAAACTGTTCATTTGGGAAATTCACATATAAATTTGTTCAGTGACTGTAAGGTGCAAACTCTAAAATAGGTCTTATGTCTTTTAAACTTTTATCAACAGTTAAACAAGTTAAATGTGATACACAAAATGAGAAAATGATATTCAAACAAATGCAATATTTCAAGTCAGAAATATTCTAGGTAATTTATCTAGGAACACGCATGATTTTGGGATATTTCAATGATTTGTGATAGATAGATTAAAGGTAAACATGATATGATGTGTTTACATACTTCTTAAACCTTCGACAATATAGTTATAAAGTTCCATCCAGAATCAATAATTTAGTATTATTAGAATAGATTATACAGTCGTGATGCTGCACTGGTTAAATTGTATTTATCACGCGCAGCAGTTTCTTGAAAAGCACGTCTAGCAGTGTGTATATCACCCAATAACTGATGAGCTATGCCACACATGATGACAGTATTCAATGAATCAGGATGTGAAACAAAAGAACAACTTTCTAAAATTGTCCTATTAACCTGTTCGAGTTGTTTTAAAGACTCTCTGCTCGACATAATGTCATGTAGATGGTAGCAACACAAGAATCGGAGGAAATGTGCAAATGGTAACGGGTGAAAAATAGTACTGTTGCTTGCAACATCTTGTTGTAATTCTTGTGGAACTATTGCGGATTTATGGTCAACTTGAAAGGAACGAGTTGTTAAAAATTTTAATATTGTGGGAAATGTGTCTTTCGTCGTCAGATTTACTACGTGTTGCTGCATATCATAAATTGCGATATTATTGAAAATTCGAAGATAGATTGTCTCGTTTGTGTATTTCCCTAATATATGTCTTAATATTGTTAATGAAACAAAGTAATGTTTTGCAACATAGAAGAAAGAAGCTAACATCAGCAGTCCAGATATTGCGTCAGACTGTAAACCGATCATTAAATGACTGAGATGATGTTTGTAAATTAGGTAATGTTGTTTATTTGATGACGTTTGATACATTGATGATACTGGAGTAAATTTGAATGCGGCTGATATTTGTATAGCCAATAATCGTTTCAATACCCAAGTTCTAGAATGATGAAGAAAATTATATAGAAGTCTTGTCAATCTTTCAACTCTTCCATAATTAAGAATTGTACAATATGTAGGCATCAAATGTGGTAAAAATCTGTTGTTTTTGCTTATAAATGATTCGGTGATTTCGTAGCACTGGCTTTGATAATCTTGTAGGGTCTCAGAAAATGAAAAACAATTAATTCCGTGTCCGTATACATTTTTTAGTAAGGTGATCATTGCTTCTTTGTTTGAAGTATTAAACCGTAGAAGGAATAAATTATTATCAGGAATAGAATAATGTGATAATATTGAGTATTTTACACAGTAAAGCAGTCTTTGTAGACATGCCATAAAACATGGTATCAAATTATCTGGTCTCCATGAATATGGGTCTGTTTCTTTTAAAATCCATAACAAAAGTGTTTTTACAAAATATGAACACAACAAACCTTTCAAATCTCCACGTTTCTCTATTATTTCTTTCAGCAAGAGTTTTAACATAGCATAACATAATAGTTGTGTATGACTGAAGGAAAATATAAGAAATTTTTCCGCTACAGAAAATGAAATTCGCCATTCAAGGTTTTCATTTATGGATCCTTTGCAGCCAATTGGAACAAATAAGACACCACAAGATATTATTTTGGAAATAACTGCAGGTGAAGGCCATGTTGTGCGAGGTCTTCTAGCCCATGGTTTCGCTTGGCTTATCCATTTGTCGCATTTTAGACAATAGGCAAAATCATGTTGATCATATTCATCTGATATACATGGACCATGAATTTTTGATGACAATGCTGCAATTGACAAGTGAGATATCTTATACAGTTCACTTGAAAATGCATATCCCAGATGATTTTTATCTAGCATATTCATGAGTGACACAGAAACTCTGACAAGTGTTTGATTTTGGTGATGAGTAAGAAGATACAATTGTGTAAAACATGGTGGTGTGTCCTCAGTATTCATAATGAACGGTAGTCTCGTGCCTTTAAAAACAGCTTCTTTTTCTGATTCAAATACTTGAGCGCAACGATCAAAAAACATTATATCTAAATCACTGCCGTTTAAATTGAGTCCTTCACCTTTACTTCCACTAGTCATTATTGTTAAACGGTGTCCAATGTCATAAATAACAAAAGCAAACCTCCTAATGTTCACGACCTCTTCAGATCCAATCTTCTGACAAATATATTTGTAAAAATTTAACGATTCACTAGTTTTTATGGATAATCCCGTCATTTTCAGCCTTTAATCTACAAATCAAAATGTAAATCCCATATCAAATGACCTATATCTTTATGAACTATTGGTTATTCATCGTAGCATGCCTCGCAAAAAAGTCTTTAGATTAATGGCCACTAAGGCGTAGATATTGTGACGATATATATTGCAAACCAACTTTCATTCACGTGAGGGGGGTATCATTGTCATTTTCTTACTAAATTTAATTTACAGTTCGTCAGAGATTTTGCATCCGAAGTGTCCAAAAGAAACATTGTGTGCTTTATACTAATAAATAACCGAGCTTCACAGATTGGTGTATAAGAATGTAATTTTACCACGATACTACGTGATTATTATAAAAGTACTCGTTGTATTTCATATACAAATGTGTGTTCAAATAATGGTAGTCGTAATATCTTCATCTGGCGTGTTGCTGCCATACTAATAATTAGATGCATATATAAAACTGTTGTACCTTACCTTAAAGTTAAAATACGTCGCGTAATTTTTTTATACCTTTTCCATTGCCTAAAGAATACTGTTCTTAGGAAGTGCCGGGCTTTTTTGTTTTTTTTTTCTTTTTGGATTTCGGCACTTGCTTTAAATGCTTTTGAGTTTGAGGTGACTGGCTTTGTTGATTGCTTTTTTTTGGGGGGGGGGGGTTCCATTTATGACAGGTTTTTTTCCGCCGAAGTAGCAAGCAAATGCAACATAATCATGATAATATTTTGTTTAACAATATTTCTGAAACAAAAAGTTTGTGAAACAAAACCTTCCCCATGGACAACCTAAACCCAATGAGTTATTTTTTTTTTTACCTTGAAATGTTTTTTTGTAAATAACCTTTCATTTTTCATTGCCTTTATTTGGTTTTTGCTTTCTGCTTCTTTTGTCATCGAACTATCGACATTTTGTCTGTGATAAGTTTACACTTGATTAAATATTTCTAAACAATAGATAACAGATTTATAAAGTTACTGTGAAATACGGTTAATTTTACACCGACGGAAAATTTGAATAACAAATAATAACCTGAAAACGAAAATGCAGTGTTTTTTCGTCTAAAGAAGGACATTTAAGAAAATCTTTTGGGGGATTATTGTATAATTTTTTCCTAATGTAAAACTCTTTTTTGTCTCTTTTGTGTGAATTATCATGTGTTCGTGATCGAATTAATTATAACATTTTTGTTAGAATATTTTACAACATTCTAACCATATAACTTTAAAAAAAAAAATTCCCTGTTATATTTTTCAGATAATAAAATATATTCACAAACTAAAAATAAGTTTCAAGTTTATATTTTGTATTCTACGGGTTCATGACTTATTTGACCTGGGATATTTTCTTATGTACAGATGTTTATTCGATGGAAAAATGGACAACTGACCTATACATGCTATAGTTTAGGGTATCGATAAGGATTACACGAAAAAGAAAATAAAGAAAATAAAAAATTTAAAGAATATAGAAATATGATCAATGTGCTGTTTCACTCCTTGTATTATTTGAAAACTTAAAATATAAGTTTACAATTGTTTTTTTTTCTCGATTTATAGCTACTTTCACTTTCCACTCGTGGTAAATTAACCTATACGTAAAATCTTTTCAAAATTACCAATACAATCATTTTATTTTAACTTTCATTTTAATTGTATGAGTACTTACGCCTTCACCTTAAGTGTTCATTTATGATAGAGTTCATTGTACAAAACTTATCAAATGAATATTATAACTATGACAATCCGTCAGAGACATAAAGTTCAACTATTCTCTAGGAAAAAAACATACATGTGTATATTAACTAGTGTTTTGGTCTTTTGCAACTTTTATATTAAATAAACGACATAATTATTTGCTGGACTTTCTTTTGGTTTATTTTCTGTAAATTGGAATAGTATGTTCTTTCCTCATTGCCTGTCAAAATCAATGAGTCAAGATGTCTCCTGTTCTTTTTTTAAACATTAAAAACGATTGCTAAATGCCAGATATCCGTGTAATGTCCCAGTAGGTTGTACTTTCGCTTAGTCAAACCCTCATTTTTTTCACGAAAAAAAAGTTAATATTTGATTAACAATAGTTTCTGAAAGTTTGTGAGAGTCCACTCTTCTTAAAGTCATATGAAACGAGTGACTGGTGAAAAATAATGGTTATCCAATTCTTGGATCAATGCATGTATATATCATAAAGTTTAACTTAATCTTCTGTGCACGATTTTATCATTTTTTACGCAAACATATCGTAAAATCGTCATTTTTTTTGGTCTCTGTCTGTTATGATGTGAATATATGGCAGCTCATTTATTGTCGTGTTTTGAAGCAGTATTTTACCGAGTGTCAATTTTTTAGTAAACAATCAACAAGGAAGCATGGAAATTGAGCACGTGTATAACATGTACAATCAGACAAAAGCTTAGTTCAGTGACAGATCCATGCGTATTGCGATCACCGGATTTTTACGAAAAGTGTCACGCTAAGGTTACTTGCATACGGAAAATATGTCGGCTAATTGCTTCCGGGAAGCAAGCAATTCACAACAGTAAATTTCTTCTAAATGTGGACAAATTAAAGAATGTTCTTCAGAAAAAAAAGTATATGTACATCATTCTTATAATGAAAAATATCCATTTTTTTATAAAAAAAACATATGCATCATTTTTTTTTAATTTGAGGTTTCATATGACTTGAAATGGTTAAAACTTCTTACCTTTGGTGTGTCTTTTACTTCAAAATAACTTTGCTGTGTGTTTCTGTTTCTGTTGTCATTGCATTACCGATATTGTTTCTGTTATAATTTTACCGCGAACTATGAATAATGGACGTACTTCAGCGCGGTTATAATTTTACACTTGATTAAGTTTTATGACAAGACATGACAGATATGTCAAGAGACTATGAAATTGCACATCAATTGAACACTCAGATGACAACTAATAAACGGGGAAACGAATATGGAGTTTTATAAAGTTAACAGGAGAAAATGAGACGAATTATTTTGAGATTTTTTTTTGAAATTTGTTTCCTTATGCACATCTGTTGTTTATCGCCTTTGTGTGACTTTGCATGTTTCCTTGTGTTAATATTTTTGCTATATTATTTTACTAAATGCTTACCCTTACTTAAATTCGTCCCTGTCAAAATTTTCAACTTCTTTAACATGTTTTGAAAATACATTTACAAACTACAAATAAATTTACAGTTGCTATTTCATTTCATCAGGATCTATTTTACTATGAATATTTTTGTTATGTTTATTTTGAAAAAATATGCTGAACGACGGACCAATAGATGCAGATGAGGACTACAGCGAGGAGATTAATTATATCAAATATAAAACTATTAAGAAATATAAGCAATGTGCTGTTTAACTTCTTTATTGTCATCAAAGTGAGAGGGTTATCGCTATAAAACCAGGTTTAATCCACCATTTTCTACATTTGAAAATGCCTGTATCAAGTCAGGAGTATGACAGTTCTTGTCCATTCGTTTTTAGTGCGTTTTGTTATTTGATTTTGCCATGTGATTATGGACTTTCCGAATTAATTTTCCTCTAAGTTCAGTATTTTTGTGATTTTACTTTTTATTATTTGTAAACATTATCCTTTTTTTTTCTATTTCTCTTTTTACATTTTTACTTTCGTTTAATTAGTACTTTCACTTTCCGTTCGTGAAATGTTTACCCTTAATTTCTTTTTATTATTACTCCAGTACTATCATTTAATAATTACTTTCCTTTTCATTTTATGACAACTTTGCGCATGTCTAGAGTTGATTTCCTCTTTCAAGGGTATATTAATGGATGCTGTTTATCACAACAAAGCTGACAAATGGTCATCATATGCTGGCAGACCAATATGTACGTTACTTTCAAATGAAAGATGTTTATTGTATACAGAGCACGTGTTCTATTTTTAGATATATTTAATATTTTAGAGTTTATATTGCGACTTTGCTAAGTATTAAAACCTGTTAGAGACACACATTTTCACTTTTCCCAATGTAAAAACTAAATCTATAATACTAAAATTGCGAGGTCCAATTTGTCAGCCGTCATCACGTAAAAACGACGAATCAAAGAATTCAACTTTATATACAACTAATATAGTACAAAAGTGTAGATTAAAAATTACACCACTCCAGGCCCTTTTGTTTTCCACGTAATTAATATCACCAATAATTAGGAAGTTCCGGGTCGAGTCCGATACCGATACCAATAGTATAATCACCTGTTACCTAATACCTTATCTGTACGTTCCGCATCTGACAGGCGCACCACCAAACGGTGTATTCAGGATTAATATGCTATATAAACGGGTCATAATCACAGGGTTGACACTACTACCTATTGTAGTATTTTAATCCGTAAAATTTTCTAAGATAACAATACGAATACTAAAAATCTGGACTAAAAATAAGTTTCAATTTGTTAGCGGGCATGACGTAAAACAGCGAATCAAAGAATTCAACTTTATTTATAACTAATATAGGACAATGCTGCTGATTAAAAAATACTCCATTCCAGGACCTTTTGTTTTCCAAATATTTAATATTACCAATAATTGATAAGTTCCAGTTCGACGGGTTCAAACAGAAAGATTTGAAAGCAGAGAAAATTGTGTATCTTATAATCGGCATGACTTTATCAGATGACAGTACTAATATTAAGATAAGGCTTGCGCATATGTATATACTTTAATTCAGTCACGGACCCGCGATATCACGGGTGTGTTCTAGTATATATGTATTAGTGCTTTGTTCATTTGCAACTTTGATTTTAATAAAACAAAAATTCCTTTGCTCTCTATTAGCTAATTGTCTGTAAGTTCAAATATATACCACATCTTCTTCAAGTATAATTATTTTTTTTGGTAAAAAGAATAAAATGATAATTTCTGAACAAGGTTAGAATTCTATTGATTGATTGAAGATGTACCAAAATCATAACCGTCTTTATGAATTCATAGACTGTAGCAGTATAAGGTTTTGTGATTAATTGTGTTGTATTTTAATTTTTAACTTAGGAAATTATATCACCTAATTTTGCATTGTTCTGGCTATTTATATTTTTAATAAGGAAAGGGCCGTAACTACATTGAGGCAAATGAGGCAAATGCCTCATATTGGAAATTTAAAAAAAAAAAAGCAAAAAAAACAACTGAAACAAGATTGTTTTCATATCAACCTGAATTTTTTTCACGGAAAGTGTCTTGCAAGAAGCAAGATCTCTTCATTCTGATGTCGCCCCTGCATGTTTTTCGAGATCCATGTTTCTATTTTACTTTTAGTTTTCAGAGTTGATGGTCTACTGTTTGTATTTCTGTGTCCCGGGTTTGTCTTTCGATCATTTATCGTCCTACTTTATAACTGTAGTCTGCAGAGTGTTGATTTTCATTTGTAAAGTGTGGTTTTGCAATGTTGCATGTCCACCGATGTTCAGACATTATTCTTCATCTTGATAGTTGATGGAGGGTCTTCAAGAATTAAAGAATCTTTAATACCGTAAAACAAGGTCAAGATGGTCCTTAGGCAGTACTAGTACTTAAAGTATAATACTGCACTGTCACTATATTTAAATCTAGTCATAAAAAAAATCACCGAAGTCTGAATTAAGCACAATACAACTTCAAGACAAGAACAGACAGACATAATAATTATGAGAATTTCGGTTTTTGCTTTATCCTACATATCGGTCTACTTTTAATGTTGTCCCCGTAAAACCTAAAAGTCTTAAATTACAATGAATCTATATGTTTGCTTTGAGACAAGAATATTGTCAAAAGAAATAGCTAAAAATTAATTGCGTTTCAATGTAAGAAAAAGTCTTGGAAACGCTCAGAATGCACGATTTTGCGTTATTTTTCTCAGAGCTTCTGGTGGCCTTAAGCGGCCCCAGATCCCTCGCCAAATTTATTCGCCTCGCTACGCTCGGCAAAAATATATTTTGCCTCAATATTAAAAGAGGCTAGTTACGGCCCTGAAGGAAGAATTTACCAGGCAGGAATTATTTGAAAAAATCATATGTTCATTATTTGCAGGTAACAGGAGTTAAAGTACTACATGTATCTGTTGTAATTTTGTTGTCTTGAGGAGCAAAAAAAAACAGACTTTAGCTATGCTTCCTTGTTTTATCTTATGTGAAGGAAAATCAACTTTCTGTTAAAAGTCAAAATAAAATACTATATTGTGACATTGATAAAATATGATTAAGTTCTTTCATGAATAAAAATTTCTAAACTTCAATTTAATGCTCATATACGTGTGTTAACGTTACTTTCTAAAGCTAAACTTATATATCTGAGAAATGAACATTGAATAGATACTTTTAAATACTTTATTGTGTTTTTTTTTTTAAAGTCATAGTCATTAGTTGTATTTGTTTTGGTTAGGGTATTGGTGTAAGTCTGATGGCCTTTTTCGTTTTTAGCCAAGGCCTTGTCAGTTTACTTTGGACTGATACTGATGAGTTTTAAATGTCCCTTTGGTATCGTTTATTGTTATATTATAGTTCGTTTCTGTGTGTGTTACATTTTAACGTTGTGTTTCCGTTGTGTCGTTTTTTTTTTCTCTTATTTTTGAGTGTGAATTCACATTACTATAAGACGTGTGACGGTACTTATCTATCCCAAATTCATGTATTTGGTTTTGATGTTATATTTGTTATTCTCATAGGATTTTGTCTAATGCTTAGTACGTTTCTGTGTGTGTTACATTTTAATGTTGTGTCGTTGTTCTCCTCTTATATTTAATGCGTTTCTCTCAGTTTTAGTATGTTACCCCGATTTTGTTTTTTGTCCATGGATTTATGAGTTTTGAACAGCGGTATACTACTGTTGCCTTTATTTATTGGAAAAAGCTATTAGGCACATTAGCATATGTAGTGCTTAACCGATTGATATTTCTGTCCGTCTGTCTAGGTATTAAGAATAGAAATGGGTAATGTGTAAAAGAGGCAACAAACTAAACTCGCAAATGAACTAAAAAATAATCAAAAACAAAGACAGATACTCCTGACTTAGGACATTAGAAAACATGCGGATAAACATGTCAAACATAGAGCTTTTAAGGTTGCTTTGTATTTATACATCCATGATTTTCAATTAATGAGGTTAAGCATTTCGTAGATCTGATGAAGGATCCAGAAAAGCGCTACTAACGCACAAAATTCTTAAAATGTAATTTTCATTAATCCATCTATGATTTTAATAATAAAAGATCGCTGTAACATACACCAGTATTTATACAGGTTCAATAGCAACGAAATAACATCTTGATGCGCTCATCTAATGAATCTGTTGCAAGTGGATCAAATGCAAAGTCTTTCAACTCTTTTTGGCCTACGGAATTGACGTAAATCTTTGAATCAGCATCAGTTACTGATATGCTTCCTGAAAAAGATTTGTATTTACTGTCCCCGTCAGATAAAAAGTAGGGAAGACACGGTTCCCCCTTTTTGTCCGTAACGCTAACAAATGCCTGACTTGTACCGAGCTTTGGATTCCTGACACCAACAAAAGCGTAACTCCACATAGGAATACCTACATCATTTACAATGTAGTTTTTAAAGCTCCCTCGATATGTTATTCCATTGGATTGGACAATAGCAACGGTTTGTTCGCATAGACCTGTACTGTTATCTTGGTATTCACATCCAGTTATGTTTGTGTATCTAATATTTCTATTAATAGCATTTTGATAGATTATTTTGATTGGAACAAATACCCAGTCGTCCATTGTTCCGTTGTTTGACATCACTGAAATGCCATGCTGTGGTGAAGATAAATGATTCGTTTCTATCCATTTTTGTTGATTTTCAACTTTTCTTAGTTTTTTCCCTACCGGAATGGCTTGACATCTATTATGTTTGGCATCACATTTTAGATATGGAGAATTTGAACATTCAGGGCATGCCGGGTATTTTTCGTATTCATAAATATGCTTTGTAAAGTATTCACTATACCCATCAATTTGTCTTAATGGAAAAAATCGATCCATGTGGTCATACGGCTTGTGCATTTTACTTTTAGATATGACGAAATCGTCTTGCGGGTGTTTGGTGCGATTCTTTAATTGTGTGCAAAATAATTCCCAAATGGAGTCGATAAAAGGATGATGAATCCAGAAAAATGGTTCCTGAGAACTCGTTTCAAAATTATTCATTTGTCCTCCGATAAAAGAATGAACATTATTGTGTATTGCCTCAAGGTTCGTTCCTCTGTCAGCCGTTGGGTGTACTATTTGACGATGGCTTTGTTTTTTCAAAATATTTCTAATTTGATACGGATATATTAGATCACCGTCATTGCCAAAATGTCGAACCAAGGGTTTTTTCAGGATTGTTTTCCAGTTGGCAAACGGTCCGTTGATTACTTTTCCATTTCCGTTTCCCATGAAGTCTTCAGTAAACATTCTTGATTTTCTCGCGATTCCTCCTATTGCGTCTAATGAACTTTGCCAATAACACAAAGTAATATTAGGGTTAACTTTCCTAAGTAATTCTTCAAATCTGAAAAAAAACAATAAACAAATACAAAATGTAGTGCACTGTCAGAAAGAGAAAAAAACTTTGGATTTTACTGTTTTTAAATTTTCATCATTACACGTCACCATGCCCTTAAGTAATTGTAGTTATGTCCCTCATTAGTCTTTTAAATTAGTTTAAATGAATTTCAAAGTCAATTTGTCAACTTTCGTCTCTATTTTATTCGCATATGCAACTAATTGAATTTTCTTGTCAATACTCCTCTGATTGATGAACTGTTGAATTGATATTCTAGCATATATCTTTATTCTCAATAGACCATATACATAGGTATAGAGAAGACATGCAATTATGTACAAAATGCTGTGTATCATGGTAATTACTTTCAAAACATTGAAATAATATGAAAAAAAGATGAAAAGAAAAAAAGAAAAAAAGTTTTGTCTACCAAACTTTTATACTTTAATAGTATATTCAAAACCATTTAGAGTCAATTGACGAATTTGAATTTTTGCGCCTTTACAAAGATAGGACATGTAAGTGTTGTATGATTACAATTTCTGTTCATTTATATGTTTTGGAGTTTGGTATGACGTTCATTTTCACTGAAATAGTACACATTTTTTTTAGAGGCCAGCTGAAGCTCGCCTCCGAGTTCTGAATTTTCTCGCTGTGTTGAAGATCTTTGGTGGCCTTCGGCTGTTTTATGATCTATGGTCGGATTGTTGTCTGTTTGGTACATTCCCCATACCCATTGTTCGTCATCGGACGTTCAACTTTAATTAGGCAAGCAACAAGCATAGTGTGTCTTACCACCACGGCAATAATATCTAAAAAAAATCTTTCCATACTACAATGTCCCCATTTGTAATTAAATGAGATATAAATTTGAACTCTTCATGTTATTTATAGAAAATGCCTGTACCAAGTCATGAATATGACAGTTGTTAGCCATTCATTTGATGTGTTGGAATTTTTGATTTTGCCATTTGATTAGGGACTTTTCTATTTGAATTTTCCTCGGAGTTCAGTATTTTTGGGGCTTTTTTTCTTTTGACTTATTTTTCTTAATTGTTGGTTTGTAAGATCATCTCATCACAACCTAAAATAGTAAGATGTGTTTTTAAAATCTTTAATTTCATACAAATAAGAAATAAGGAACGTTTGTCCTACATTGTTTATGTATGTAAGTGGTCCGTTGCGATACTGGATAAAAGGTACCGTACTGTATATTTTCATATAACTACATTAGATGTACAATTCATTATGATACGTTATTCTATTGGCTAACAGCAATATTGCGTCTAACGGTCATTATAAATTTTAAATGCTTCTTTTAGTAATTTTATAAAACTTTCATAAATTTGTAAAATCGCTGACCGTGCGCACATTATAAGAATGAGGAAAGGTAACAAAATGATCTTTTGTCAACGGTTTTACACCCCAAGGAATTTACAAAAAGAACCTTTCAATTCTGAATTACTTTCGAGTTGACACATTTAATTAAAACAGAAATCAGAGTTTGACTTACTTCAAAATGAAAAATCTGTGCCATCCAGGGAAGTTTGGACCATAGTGGACAGAATATATCATACGCTTGGTGTGCATGTTAGCAAAATTGTCATAAACATTTGGTGAAAGACTCTGAAAGGAAAAACAATTCACTAGAGAAAATGAGATGAATTCAATTGTTTGCCTATTTAAGTCAATTTGAAAGATACTGCTATATTTTATTATATCAATGCGATATTTGTCTTATATAATAGCGATGTGATTTTAATATCAAAAATTTAGGAATGCAATATTTTTCTAATTTAACTGCGATACATGTAGTTTTCTCATAAAAAATGAATACGATAACACGTCACAGTGCATGTCAAGAAAACCGCAAACTGTTCACAAGCATAGTTCATGACCGGTTTTTAATGTGTGAGGCCCAATATCACTAAAAATTTAGTACCTGTAACAAAATTAACGCTTACATGAACTAATCATTTGGAAAATTTTGCTTGACCCTATTAATAATTGACAGTGTTAACAACCTGATTAGTCCATTGTTTTCGATCATATGGATTTAACTAATTCTATTTGAAGTGAGGATGCAATGGCGGAATTTAAATGCGGCTACTGTAAATAGTCTACCGACCAATTAAATTTTAATATAGGTCACACTGATACAGCATGTACTCACATAGGTACTATCGAAATAGACCAAAAATATCATTCCAGGGAAGGAAAAAAAAAACATTCATTGAAACAATCGAATCCAATACGGTTCCAAATTACACTTGATAATGAATATTTAAATGGTAAAATAAATATCCCAAACAAAGAAAAATGTACAAATGCTGATGTCCCGAAATTTGAAGATACCAACTGAGCAGCCTCAGACTATAAATTAAAAAACTTCATATAATATGAATGAAAAATCTTGTCAAACAGAAGAATTATTTATTCATGATTAACAAAAAAAAAGTATTGAGAAGTAACAGTTACTGTTCTTGTTGGATATCAAAGATTTTTACCATTCGCAAATCGATATCTCTATGCACATTATCAGCTCGCCGCTTTAATGATCTTTTACATCGCGATGACCGTGAGGGCATTTCGATGTATAATAATTGTTGCCACAGAGATTTGAATTTCGTTTTTGACTGGTAACCGATGGTATAAATACGCGGAGTGTAAAATAACAATCCTTATCGCTTTTTATAACTTCATTTCATCAATGGATACTCATAAAAATATTATTTTTTAGAACACAAATAAATAATATGTAAACTATGTTTTGACGGAAGAAATACATGTACATGTATATCAAAAATATCATTATTTTAATATCTATGCACATGTACAGAAAAATTATGTTACAATGTAACACACACGGAAGAATATCTCAAGAACGTTTTGCGGGAAAATATGAATGCCTACTAAAATCCAATCGATTAGATAAATCGAATTCTTACAAAAAAGTGTCCATCATGTACTTGCACTGCTATATTATTACAATAGTACAATATAATGATATACAAATGAATGAAAATTATATAAACATGTAACTGGTATATCCAAATATCAATATGCATTAATATATAACAACAAACCAGAGTATACTGATTCTTGCGGTCATTCGGTGTTCAGTACTTCAGTACTTCAATTTTCAAAAGTCTTCCCAACAAACTTCTTCATTTTAACAACATATTGTATCAGTTATTTCTTTATGTTGTTGCGTGGTTCATTACTGAAAATGGAGATGTGCAATGCGAACCAATGAAGTAGTCAGACGGTTTTGGAGGACTGGAAAGCAGTTATTTAAGGGGAATTTTAAAGATTTATAGATATAAGAAGATGGGGTATGAGTTCGAATGAGACAACTTTCCATCAAAGTAACAATTTGTTAAAAATAAAATATTATAGATCAAGGTACGGCCTTAAACACGAAGCATTGGCTCACACCGAACAACACGCTATATAGGGCTCAAACAATTACCAGTGTTAAACCATTCAAACAGGAAAACTAACGGTCTAATTTATATAAAAAACGAGATTCAATAGTACAGGTCAGATTTTGTCGAATCAATCTGAACGAAGACAGTATGCTTCATCTTTGACAAAAGTTAGTTCCATTGCTACCAATAAAGAAAGTCTTCCATGCGTGTGTTGGGAGAATTTCGGATATACATGTATATTGTTTCGATGCGATTATTAAGAAATTTAATGGATTTTATGTATGTGAACAATAATTTTGATACTTAGCTATTTTTGATTACGACATTGTTGACAAAACCCTTATTTGATTAGTATTGCTTCCAAAACCAATTAAGAAATTTGAAAGATGTTACCAAAAACAATTTGAATTTAAGCAACGGCCTTAAAACTGCTTATTAACATAGAATACTGCTTAAAATTAAAATCACAAAAATCCATTAGCCTTTTGTACAAAAAATTTTAAGTGTAAAATTAATCTTACGATAAGAATATTTAGTTGAATGGTTAAGGAATATTTTAGACTTACGATAAATTTAACACTTAAGATTTTTTGTGAAAAGGGCTACTGAACTCCTAGGAAAATTCAAAACGGAAAAACCCTAATCAAATGACAAAATAAGACGATAAAACACACCAAACGAATAGACAACAACTGTCATATAGAATTCCTGACCTGGTAGAGACATTTTTAAATGTAGAAAATGGTGGATTGAACCTGGTTTTATAGCGCTGAACCTCTCACTTTTATGACAGTCGCATCAAATTCCATTTTATTTACAACGATGCGTGAACAAAACAGACATAATAGGTAAAATCGTCAAAATATGGGTACAGCAGTGTAATATTAATACTAATAAGTACTAATATTGACATAACAAAAACACTGCTGTCATATTTTAAAAGTATCGCATTAATATTAGAATTAATAGCATTGGTTTATTTATGTACATAAGAAAAACACAGCACTACACATTTTACACGGAACAAAACTTTTGCTTCTAACTGAATGTAACTTTTGGGTATATATTTAGACTTAATTGTTGTTTATATTTGAACAATAAGTTTTAAAGTTCATATTTTCTTAATTTTTCGTTGCCGAAAACAACATTTTCCGCATGGAATGTCTGCATATTTACAATTGATATTAGACAATATAGCTATTTGATATAAGAAACGTTTTTGTCGATTCGCTTCTTCCATAGACTGAACCGTGTCGAAATCCTTACAGTGTCCACCTTATTACTACTACTGTGTCCGCACTATTTGTTTCAACACTTGACAAACTGTTCCGCAATTAAAGATGCTGATATACAGGTCATACATAGACACATTCTACGTCAAAGACAAGTGTGCAAATGCAGACATGTAAAATAACGTCAATGAAACGGCCCCAACAGCACATTGAACCTTTTTCAACTGATGTTTATTATTCCTTCTTATGTTGTACTGTAACTTTTACACAGCTGTCCGAGGTTAGGGGATGTTTAGGCTCCCATCGCAACATGTGTATGTATTTGTCTGTATAAAGTCTGTAATTCAGTGGTGGTCTTTTATTGCTGCGTTTCTGATTTGTTATTCGTTCATTTTTTGGTTCATCAATTAGGTCATTAGTTTTATCGTTTGAATTGTTTTACACTTGTCATTTCGGGGATTTTTACAGCTGACCATATAATATGGGTTTTGCTCATTGTTGAAGGCCAAACGATGACATATAGTTGTTAATTTCTGTCTTTTGGTTTAAATATTGTCTCATTACAGGGTCAAAATATTCATAAAAATTTTGTTTCCGATTTCATTCCTATCTTATTCTGGTTCGAAGTGCGAGAATTTCTCGCTCCATTGAAGACCTGTTGGTGACCTTCTGTTGTTGTCTATTCTATGGTCGTCTGTTCTATGGTCGGGTTGTTGTCTCTTTGACTCATTCCCCATTTCCATTCTCAATTTTAGTTTCAAGAAAATATTAGATAATAATAAGAAATCATAGTCGAATTGCTTACACTCGGTGGAAAAACACCCAATGACAATGATTTATACTCACTGTATCTTGCTTTAAAGCATTAATCGCAGCAAAAAAGGCCTCTCTTTCATCTTTTGGAAAAGCTCTGCATTCACGTCTTATACGTTTGACAGGGTGCCAATAAAAATCTTCTCTGATTCGTAAGTGAATCTCGTTTCCCTCATCAGCAATCCAATCTGAGTTACTGAATTTCTCTTGAATGCACTCATACTGAGCTGTTTTATTTTTCACGTGACATATCGAAAGGTCGTCTGGTAGTCCAGAATTTACGATATCACATTTAACAACATTTACATATGCTTTACAGATGAGTAAGAGCAACAGGATGAAAATCATTTCAAGCTGAAATGAATAATTTAATATAAATGCAATCAGTTTTTGTTATCTGTGGTCAAAAAGAAAATGTAAACAAGTAGCTTACAGGCCTAGAAAGACTTAAAAGAGTAAGAATAAAACGCACCTACGACAAACGGGAAATTTCATAATGTATTTCGAAGTTATCGACCGCATCTTACCATATGAAGGGTAGAACAAACAGGTGAAAAAATACTGATCTTCACAATATCTGTGTTGAATAAGACAAAAGAAAAAAAAACAAGTAAAAATCAAAACAATGAATGCAAACACTCTTGTTGTATAAACGGATAGTACTGTAATAACGGTCGCTGCACTTTCGTTAGTTATAGAAAAGAACCATGAGAAACAAAATGGGATAGCATGTTGGATGACGTCGGCACTTATCACTTTCTCCTTTCCATCTTTTATGTGTTGCATTTTAGTCCTTGTTTGTGTCTCTATAGAAAAAACGGTAGTATTTTCCCCAATAAGCGACATTAGTAGTATTTTCTCAAAATACCCTTTTTGTATAATAAAATCATGGAAAAAAAGTCTTCGTGATAATAACTTTTTTGTAAACTTATAACGAAGCTTATTGATAGTATCCATGACATATTGATTCTACATCAAATAAATAACGGTGCAAGCAGATCAGAATTATTTGTTACAGTTTCCAATTATTCCTTAGTTTTTAGAAAACAATTTCACTAAACAGAATGATGACATACACGTACTTACAAAAATATTAAGATAAAAACCTACCAATAGACAGATATCCACTTTTCTAACAAAAATATTTGCTCCTTAATGTTAAAAGAACCATGGAATTTAAACTGCCGTTTGTAGTTTTGCTTAAAGAAATACACTAGTAGGTATTACAAAAATTACCAGTCATTACGGCTGCTGTCATTAAACTTCGTTTCTTACAAATTAAAAAACAAAGGGAAAATGTACTAAGAGAAAAGAGAAAATAATATATAACATTTAAACACACAATCCATATCGAAGATGCACATCTGTCTGAAACGTTAATGATAATTGGTTTAATATAGATATCATAAATGCAAAATAATTTATTCATGGTCTAGTAACATATTTCTAGATTTGAATTTGATAACACTTTTCAATGCTTCTGTGTGATATAATGTTATTTATGATAAATGTGCACTAAATTTGGTCTGAAATATTAAATTAACATTATAATTACTTTGATGAAATAGGCATCATCCAACGTTTTTGTTTTGTTTTGTTTTGTTTTGTTTTGTTTTGTTCTGTTTAGTGTTGTGTAAATATTTTATTATATCTCGTAAAATTAATAAAGGATAATCGATGTCTGACCCTACCGTTTGCTCCTGTTATATCAACCTGCTTTTTAATTTATCGAGTTGGTGAGTGTTGTTTCTGATTATATTTTTATTCGAATGTCTTTGTATTTACCATAATAATGTCTCATTTCAAGTTGAAATTGTAGAGTTGTTTCCCCTTGTTCATTGTTTATCAATATTATATATATATATATATATATATATATATGCAACTCGTCTAAACATCAACCCAACAATGTTAGATCTGTAAATTTCCTTTCGCAAATTTTTGGTTCTTCCCTCGCAGGGATTCGAACCCATGCTACTGTGATATCGTGACACCAAATCACCTGCACTGCAGCCGTCCCGCTAGACCACACGACCACCTGGGCTCTCAAATAAAGAGCTTTCGCTGGCCGTGTGTTACCTTTCCACGTCAGTTTGGTCTAGCGGGACGGCTGCAGTGCAGGCGATTTGGTGTCACGATATCACAGTAGCATGGGTTCGAATCCCGGCGAGGGAAGAACCAAAAATTTGCGAAAGCAAATTTACAGATCTAACATTGTTGGGTTGATGTTTAGACGAGTTGTATATACATTGTGTACACAGTCATGTATCACCATCATTGATGGCGATCCGATGGATACATCTGTTGTAGGGTTGTCACTGACTCAGACGTACTTATATATATATATATATGTATATATTATTATATCTTACATTACATAGTAGTTACTTGGTTGGCTAATACGGAATCATGTTTCAAAGTTTAATTTGGATGTTTTTCCATAAATGGCAGAAGCGACGAATAACCCTTACAAATTGAAGCCTCAATCGAACAACCCTATTGTATTTACTAGTGAAAAAACTACTTTTTCATAATATGTTTTTGTAATTACATAGTTACCTGTTTTGTTAATTTAAAATAATACCAAAATGCCGTCATCAAAACTGAATTATGACATAGTATGACATATTCCAGTCGCAAATATTACAGGGGAACAACTAGTAAGTCATGTTCTGCTACAAACATGTATATATAAGTAACAAATATCATTAAAAAGACATGTATTATTTTAATTTTAGTTTTTAATTTTAGTTTCTTGTGTACAATTTGGAAATTAGTATGGCGTTCATTATCACTGGACTAGTATATATTTGTTTAGGGGCCAGCTGAAGGACGCCTCCGGGTGCGGGAATTTCTCGCTACATTGAAGACCTGTTGGTGACCCTCTGCTGTTGTTTTTTATTTGGTCGGGTTGTTGTCTCTTTGACACATTCCCCATTCTCAATTTTATGGACAATCATTTATTTTGAAGAAAAATATCCTTGGCAGATTGTAATTAAAAGTTTGTATAAGGTTGTTAAAAAAATAAACAAGATCAAGTATGGCCCGTAGAAAAGGTGAATATCAAAATGTTCATCCCTAAATGGTTTTTTCCTATGGGTTTCTCGAAGTGAGATAACGTTTGGGGTAGCAAATTACGGAAATTGGTCGCGTTTGAGAATTTTAACCATTCCTTCGAGAAAAATAACTCAACTTTTTCATATCATGCTTGAAATTTACACTGCATATTGTATTTTTTATTTAAAAAACTTAATATGTGGGTTGAAAAAAAAATCATCATATTTCCAACGAAGTTTGTCACATGTGTTTGGAATAATACTTAACAAATGCCAACTTTCGGACATGAACTTATACGCTACAATTACCGAAAGGCTTAGTGTCACTAGATGGAATATATATTGGTTTTTATGCATTATGAATATGTGTTTTATCGTATATCTCATGTTTCGTGAATGGTTGATTATTGTTTGCTTAACGTTCAGTGGCAAATATTGCATGCATTTTCAACACATATAAAAGTTAAACAATAAATACAATAGGAAGGTCCATCAAACCGGGAATGCATGTGGTACATGAGCCCACTGCACAAAACAGGTGGATAATAGGTCCGTGGATGTAGGACCTAAGGTAATATGTGCACTTTAGGTAACATGGGAAATTTTTCATCGATTAATTCGCATGAAAATATAGGTCCCTATTTGGATCAAACTTAATACCAAATATTAATGCGACTAAATACCAAAGACGATAACCAAATTGCCAAGCGATTTAATCATTTTCATATCTAAGGCACCGATCATTAAGCTTATGTGTGCGTGCTGACTGTGGGTCGATGGTAAAATTAAAAAGGATTTTCAAGAAAAATTAAATTGTTAAAATGACTTGAAAGTTTAGGTAATGCTTTAGGTAATGCAAAGGCCTGACATAACCTGACAATATGCAGTAATAGCTAGAATGTTGACAGTTAAGGATTCAGAACTTTTTATACTGTCTTAATAGGCCCGCTATAGTTATGCTTTTTGAATCCCGATATCAGCCCCAGTTTTCACACGAAAGGGGGTTTGGGAGGGGGCTGGATCGCCCAATGGGCAACGTGGGGTGATCTGACTATGCACAGTAATAAAATGCTGACCCGAGATAACCTTAAGGGTATTAAGACTATTTACACACAATTGAGATAATGTATCTCTTGTTTTACATACGTTTTCTGAATGTTTTTCTCGCGACTTGGTTCACGATTATAACATGACTTTTTTTGTAAAATTTATTAGGAACAGAAAATCATCACACTATCTTCGATGTATATAAGCTATTATCCCCGGCTTAGTATATATCTAGGATTTTGATTGGTTAACGCACGTCGTTACAAAACCCATAGCCCCTGGGTGTTGCTAACCCATATCCCCGGACGTTGCTAACCATTGTCCCGGGGAACTTCACGCAAGTTTTCCTTAGTTCCATGATTGCTCCTTGTGAAATATTGAATTCTGTAGATTATCCATGGTGTTTGTAATGAAATATTTAATTCATTGCAATTTTGTCCTATTATGCCGATCATTTACACTCATTTCTTTATGCCCGCGTCACACTGTCCCGATTTTTATATACGATGGACACCCGAATTCGAAAATTGTAAGTTCGTACGAAGTTGGTCCCGATCTCGTTAAAATACCAAAAAGTGACCGAAGCAAGTACGATGAATAATGAAGTCTATACGATGGTGCCGAAATTATATACGATAGCAAAAGATGGACATACGAAGGTTAACCGAAGACGGGTATTTAAGCTTCATATCTCAGCCGAAGCCTACACGATGGATCACGAAGGCTACACGATGAATTACGAAGGCTACACGATGGAATACGATGATGGCGCGATGGCCATACGATGTCTAAAAGACGTCGTGTACACAGGAAATTGGTTGCTCATTTTTTTACCTGCTGGTTCTAAAGACACTATTAAAGGTATTTCCAGTTACTGAATGTTTTGGTTGATTTCTTATAATAATAGTTTATGTATCAAATGTGCATATTCAATTTACCATTTTCTGCATGTGTAATATACAAATGTAGTGTCCATATTTGTCCCCAATATGTTATATACGAGGGGGTGCCACGCTCGGCATTGCCTTGATTGAACTGTAAAATGTTTGCACTAGTCTGAATAATCACCCATAATTATGCCCATGTTTACTGATCTATCTTAAAGGTAAGGTAATGGGTTCGTTGATCCCTTTTATTCAAAGAGAGTTCTTTCAAGGAGAATATCATAATAATATAGACAAAAGGAAGGATGTAGGGAAAGCAACAAATGCGGCACAATATGACATATAGGAAACAAAATGGTTATGGAGTAAAGTTGGTGTCCCTATATACGTGTACCTGCAGTGTTAGTGTACGAGGCGCGTTTATGATTTTCATTATGTTACTTGATATGATAAATTGACAAAAAATAATATTTTACTTGTAAAAGTAAATCCTGAGCCTGTAATAGCTGTTCTTTTTGTTCCCTTTGAATTAATAGAAACAACGCTGTCGCCTTTCTTGTTCTCATAGAATCATATAATGATAATCATATGATATGAGCTCCATGTTTTGTGAACGTCTTTCTTAACTGCCGTATTAGACTGACCAGTGCATATCGCGCATGGCACTTTAAATGTATTTTAGCGTGAAAATTAACTTACATTTAGCTGGATTTATTGCCGTCGTAGTTCCATCTTGTCGCCTTCGTACTTTTATTCGATGGCAACACGACGGGATTACGAGGTCTTTACGAAGTCGTGTTGCCATCGTAAGACCTTCGGATAGCTTTGTGATTCATTAGTGTAGACATCGTAATGTTAAAACTGCCCGATGGAAACGATGGAAACACGAATGCAATACGATGTTCAAAGATGCATTCCCGGTGACATTGCGATGGTGAGGATGGTTATACGAACTCAATACGAACCCTCAACATCGGACGCACCTTCGGGGATACTTTAACATGTTAAAAAATTTAGAACCCTTCCCGAAGTTGTCCCCGAAGGCTAGAAAAAGTGGCCGATGGTTAAAGATGGTTAAAGATGGCACTACGAATAGCCCGATCTGGATACGACATATATATATATATAAACAAAAATATATGTTTATAGGTTATTAAGATAGTTACAAGTAAAAGGGCATATACAAGTCAAATAATTCGTTGATATAGGAAAATAAAATAAGAAGAAAAAACATAAAGAAAATAGCGAATAACAAGCATTATCTTAGATGCATGATAAGCAAAAATAGTACAAGTCAAGAACCTTATTAGTTATTTGGCACGCGTTCAGAAGGTTATTAGATCGTCGGACACAGATGTATGTCGAATTGATATTACATCCAAGGTTATAACCATTTTCTCAGAATCATGAATATTCAGTAAAACATTAAAGACACACGAGAATGTTATTAATAACCAATCAAAAAGTTTAGATACGAAGATTGACGTACACACGACACTAATTAAAATTTAACAAATCTTCAATTATCTATTATTATAAAGATCAGAAATTGAAATTCTTCCCAAAATAGTATTCTATTTAATTTCAGAAATAATAATCCTAACGCTTTTCAAAAACAAATAAATACATTTTGCATATTATGAAGCAATAAATGTTTTGGCAACAAATTCCATCGTTTGCAAAAGAAGCTCAATCTGTCTGGGGAACAAGAATGTCGGGTAATGAATAGTGACTATAAAAGCAAAAATAAGTCTACTGTCCGTACATTACAATCCTTGTTCCTACCAGCAAATTGAGTTGTCTTATTTATTTCATTAAAAAGGTGAGTTATAAACTGTTACTTAAACTTATTTCAAGAAAGAAATTAATTGCAAATTAATAGGAAATAATTCAATAAATATAAATATATATAAATTTTAGTATATGCGTTTCATGAGGTTATTCACTCCATGTATAACAAATAAAAAGAATGAGTTCATAAGTTTAATTCAAGCAATATTTGAAATAGAAATACATTTGTTATGGTCAAATGATAATCTTATTGTTAATCTGTATGATTTATGCACTGTAATAACGATCAAAATGAAAAGAAATAATAAACATTACAATCCTTGTTCCTACCAGCAAATTGAGTTGTCTTATTTATTTCATTAAAAAGGGTAAGAAGGCTGCCAAGCCAGTCCACAACAACGACATGTAGTCCCCAGATGTCCAGACATCATTCTACCTACAAACACCGTAGAACTGACAAACGAAAGGAGGCAAATCAACACCATGTCTCTCAATTTAGAAACCACCAAAGACAACCGTAATAACAACATTAACAAGTGACCTTCCTGGGAAGTTAACATTCAACAAAACCATAAAACCTCCGTCACAACAGATACCAGGATTGAAATTTTATATTTACGCCAGACGCGCGTTTCGTCTACAAAAGACTCATCAGTGACGCTCGAATCAAAAATTGTTAAAAGGCCAAATAAAGTACGAAGTTGAAGAGCATTGAGGACCCAAAATTCCTAAAAGTTTTGCCAAATACAGCTAAGGTAATCTATTTCTGAGGTAGAAAATTAATAGAACTTTTTATACTCATAAGATTAAGGTGTAAATCGATAGTTTATGTAAACTTATGCACTCGTCTCAGAAAAAAAATCATATAGTGTTGTTCTACAGTATATAGAATTTTTTTTTCACTGAGACAAATGCCTTTAAGTTAGTACAAAAATGTATATAGCTGATAAATGCTAAAATTCTTTTCCCCCTTCGAAATAACGGGTTCTAAGTTCGAACAAATACCATCATAAAGTCTTGTATCCAATATTTGTCTTCGTCGATAAATTATACAATGAACAATGCACAGTACTCAATTTCCTTATTTCCATATGCGGAGCGAAGAAGGTTCATTTTATACATATTTTATTGGTCATGACAAATGGATCAGGCACACGTTTAACAAAGGAGAGAGAAAAAAAAGATACAAAAGGTACAGTCAAAATAATAACGTCTTCTCCAAACGATGAAGTTATATTAGAAAGTACCATTTTTTGAAAGTATTTGGTTTGACCTGGGGTGAAATTGAAGCCAGGATCGAACCTCTTATTTTGTTTCTTTCATTGCGCAATGTAAATTTCCTGTCAAATTTAGACAAATGTTGGAATAAAATGTATTTTATGCATGCATTTAATTGATAATATGTGTTTTGTTAAATGTGTTAAAGGATTACACCGTACAAATATTGGAAGACTGGCTCTTGGATGGTATATTATTTAGCTGAATGTGAGGTAGATGCATTGAAAACGAATGTGTACGGTTTAAGTCAAACGTCTATAAAGCGTAATCATTATTCTTCTGTCTTTTCAAATCCATATCGTGCATACATGTACCTCTAAGATATATGCACTCATTGCGTTTTTTCGCACCTGTTCTAAGACAGGAAGCTGATGTTTAGTGGTTGTCGTTAGTTGATGTGGTTTATACATGTACATGTTTCTTGTTTTTTTATATAGATTACGCCGTTGGTTTTCCCGATTTCTAGGGCCCTTCATAGCTTGGTATGCGGTGCTTTTACCCATAACGGTTTACTTTTACAAAATTGTGATATGGATGGTGAGTTGTATCATTGACAATCAAACCAAATCTTCGTATATCTATACATATGGTTATTCATGGAATCTAATATCAAACAGTATTCAGAACCAGATGTGTCACCCTACCTACTCATAGTTCCTGATCCCGAGCCGATATCTAATTCATTAATGCCGTGTGTAAAGCGGAGAAGCAGGAAATTCCAACTTTATAGTCTTTAGTTTGGGGATACCCCGGTAAGATACCCGCGTTTCTTTATTTCGATATTTATTATTTATAAAGTTTATTTGCTATTAACTATTAATTCTAATTTTCTTCTTCATGGCGATCACTGCTGTATTAGATCTGATATGATCGGTCTGATGACGGAAACAATATCCGGACGCCTTTATTTTTTGTTTTTCTCCCAAAATAATCCAAACTGAATAAATATAAGAATGGATGACAAATGCGACTATACATGGTACCTTTAGAAGACAGAGACGTGATGATTAGTTTAAGGAAGGAAGAGAAGCAACACACAAAATAAAGTCTTCTCGTTTAAAAGTATAGATACTCAGATAAAACGACATAATCGAGAATATCACACAATCGGAAGATATGCAGATTATACAACTAATATAATGCTGGTTTCTAAAGAGCGAAGATCACAAACACATACCGCTAGTATGTTGAAACACAGAAAACCCTATTGGTCTACCAATCGTACACTATATGAAGTGATTTGAATATTCTCCAATGTTAATCAAGAGGAAATGCTACGAACCATCAAGATAAAATTAATTGAAACTATATTTTATGAAAAACCCATTTGTTCTCCAATTGTGGATCAAATGATACAATGCAAATATATCAGACCAATTGTTTTGGCAAATATGATTTTTCCACGTTTTTTTTATATTTGTTCTTTCAATTCCATGCCAATAATTATTAACAAGAATAAGGAAACATATGTAAAACCTTCCCAATAAATAGCTTTAATAACAAATTTCAATATTATGCTCGTTTGCATAAATCAAAAGTAGTACTGATTCTCTTTATATTTAAAGGAAATCCAATGTAAAATAAAACAAGATTCATGCCTTCCATCAGATTTAATAGCAAAGGAACGCCATTTTAATTCGCGGATCAAGAGTATCCGGCTCTAAAGGATTAAATGGATACCCATTTTCCTCTGCTTCCTTAAGGGTGTTATAGTACAGCCTTGGTTTCTTATTTGTTACGGAAATTACTCCTGGACATGACCGATACTTTTTCGCTTTTAGATCAAGACAAAATGCATCACATGGCTTGTGGTTTTTGTCGGTTATACTGATGAAAGCCTGACTGGACCCTGTTCCTGGATCTTTAACTCCAACATATGCGTATACCCACTGAGGAATAGAAGCATCGTTTACAATATAATTTCTATATGTTCCGTGGTATGTAATTCCATTGGATTGAACTATGGCTACAGACTTTGAACATAAATCATCATATCCGGCTCCTAAATATTCACATCCACCTATGACATTTTTCTTTAGAGATTTTTCTAGTGCATTCCGAACAACAATTTTAACCGGGATATAGACCCAGTCTTTATCATCTCCTGCCAGTACGGTAAAATCATTCTGAGGTGTAGATAAATGGTTTGTTTTTATTCTTTTTGGTGGGGTCTCCACCCTTCTACGTGGTTCGTGAAGCTCGATGCCTACACACTTGTTTGATGCATGGTCGCATTTTAGGTATGGAGAGTTTAAACAAGTAGGACATTTTGCAAAATCACCATACGAATATATGTTATTGGCAAAATAATCACTATATCCATCTATATTCTTCATAGGAAATAGATGATCCATATATCTCTCGGGTTTGTGCTTTTCATTATCGACGATGACGTAATCGTCTTGTGGATCTATATTACGATGACGTAACTGCCGACAAAAAACGGTCCAAACTGCATCAATGAAAGCATGATGAATCCAGAAAAATGGATCTTGTGAACTAGTATTGAAATCATTCATTTGACCACCGACGAAGGCATGGACCATATTATGCATCATTTCGACTTCACTGTTAGGATCCGATGTCGGGTTCGTTATTTGGACGTGGTGCTTTTTTGATAAAACGGTTTCTATATCTTTATAAGAAATGGGATTTCCTTCTTTTCCTAAGTCTCGAAAGAGAAGTTTATTTCTTATTGTTTTCCAACGTGCAAAAGGTCCTGTTTGGATTGGACCTCTAGCATCACCGAAAAACTCTGATGTAAACATCATGGATTTCTTGGGGTCTTTCATGTGGTGGTCTAATCTTGAATCCCAGTAGCATAATGTTACATTTGGGTTGACTTTTCGTAGCAGCTCTTCAAATCTGAAATATCATTGATTTCAAAAAGTTGATAAACAGTATAATTGTTTACCTTAATTTGTTAAAATGAGACAAGTCAATTAGGCATCAGTATACAGTGTTTATATTAATATGCAGTTGAAGACAAAACAGAGGGTCCCGGGACTGTAGTCAACAAAATAGCCCTTAACTCATTCATACAAAAAAATAATTGAAATTCGAGGATTTTCTTTTTACCTATTGTATATCATAACGATGAAGACAGATAGAAAATACCAATGATTTATTCGAGCGGCACTGATGAGTCTTTTGTAAACAAAACGCACGTCTGGCGCAACTATAAAATTTCAACCATGGTATCCATGAGGAGTTTATTTACTAAATCTACATCCCCGTCTTCAAATGAACAATTCTTTACATACTTACTTTAGAATATACATTTTATGCCAGCCAAAAAAGTTGGAACCAAAGTGAACCGAATTAACTGCTTCGTTTGTATGGTAATCAGCAATGTAGTCATAAACATTAGGAGACATACTCTACAAATGAAACCAACATAACAGTATTAATAGGAGAAAACATATTTGTACAAAGTAGATACACCAAAACTGATGAGGAGGTCTTGGTGACAGTGTTGTAACGGTAAATGGTAAATACATTCTAAACTTTTACTGTATTGTGGAATCTCTTATGTTCCTAGGACGTTATTGTCAACTTGTTTATTTGAAGAGAAAAATTGATTTCTATAGCTAATCAATGGATTCGTTACTCCAATATCAGGTGTACAATATCAAGTTTTGAAATTCATTATACGCTATTTACCACTGCATCAGTAGTATAAAGGTTGTACCTCAGATCATATTTCAAAACTTGATATTGTACACCTGATATTGAGTTAACGAGTCCATTGATTAGCTATAGACATCAATTTTACTTTTGAAAAATTATTTGAATTTAATTTTGGAAAATGCTTCTTTTTTACAGAGTGAATCTTATTATTCATTTATATCATAAATATTTCTTATTTAAACAGAAAATATCAAAATTTCGACATAATCGTTTTATTCGTTTTCTTTTAAAATTGCTTACTTTATCTTTCTTTAAAGCATTTATAGCATCAACCATTTCTTTGAATTCTTCTCTCGTTAGTGCTCTACATTCTCGTCGTATCCTTTTTGTTGGATGCCAGTAAAAGTCTTGTCGTAATCTCAGTTTTAAGCCATCTGCATCGTCACGTGACCAATCTGCTTTGTCAAGATTTGACAGTATACACTTATATTGCTTCTGTGAGTCATGATCTTTACATTCGGAAACCAAAGCAGGATACTGGTTAGTTATGACGTCACAGACGGATAATAATACGGAATGCCATAGGAGCAATAGCAGTAGTTGTGATGTAGGCTTCATGGGTACCTAGAAAAAATATGATTTTATAAACCAAGTACTTGTATTCTACTTTTGAATGAAATATATTTGAATTTTCCAAGTGATCAAGATCGCAAGTTATACGTGTTTAAATAATGTGTATGAGTATTTAGTACAATTTCCAGTGATTTTTCTTTTTCTTTTTTGTTTTTTATCTAAACTAAGATAAAAAGTTAAATGCTTTGCCTAAATGCACGGCAATACTCATTTCACGTCACAGTTCTCATTTCTATTTAATGTAGTATGGACGGTCATTTTCCAGATGGTTTGTCTAGATCTGTATGTTTTCATCTTCTCTCAGGTTTTTATTCCCCTGGGTATGTCACTGTGTTAAGACACACCCAAATATGTTTCCACGAATCTTTCTTGATAAACCGGTATCCTTTTTTGGCATGCGATTCAATATTTATGGTTGATGATTTTATCGAAAATATTTTTACATCAGCATACTTTTTGATCTGTCACTGACAAGTCGTATGTAGACAAAACGCGCGTCTGGCGTATTAAATCATAAGTCTGGCACCTTTGATAACTATTTACTCTTATATGCTCACGTTCTTCACAAAATGTAATAATTTACACATATTCTCACGTTTAAACATATGATGTGCATTAATCCTTTAAAAGCGTCACTGATGAGTCTTTTGTAGACGAAACGCGCGAATGGCGTATATACAAAATTTAGTCCTGGTATCTATGATGAGTTTATTTGTTTGTCATGTGTATACTATGTTCTTATATATTGCACCGAACAATGCCATTGGTAAAACAGTTGAATAAACAATACTTTTCTGTGTGTGATATTTTGTTTTTTGAATTGTAAATATGACGTCAAAATAAAACATGTACCTTTCATTCCAAGCCGAGGTGAAATGTACAATTATCCGTTTACATAATATTACACCACCTTTTATGCATACAACACTACATATACAATGGAAAAATACTTCAAAAATATTTAAGATGTAATTTTGAACGCTTCCGATGAAACATGTTGACCGATCGATATGCTACATGTTAAAATCAAATGTCAAAAACGGAGTAAGGTAAAGTAATAATGGTTGTGTTCTCCTTGTAAATGTAATCAAAGAATGTTGTAGTTAGCAATTCAGATTTAATATAATGAAAAATAAATATAAATGGGAAGATTTTTTCCCTCTAAACATTCATTTTCAAACGTACATGTATAGATCGTTATAAAAAAAAGAAAAAAAAGAGGTGAATTTATTGCAATATGAGAGATATTTAATGGAAGAAAAAAACAAGCAAACTTACAAACAAAGTATTAAAGATCAATGACCTTTATATAAGCGGTTTTTTTTTCCTTTGTTAGTGAACACGTTTTGGTTTGATGGCGTTTAGTGTATTTGGTGAGATGGGGATAAGTAGATTAATGGAAAGGTTTTGGTGAAATTGGGTTTATTAAAAATGGATCATAGGTAAAAAGCAAGGAAATAGAAGTATGGGAATTTAGGTGGATTTGAATGTCTGATTTATGATATCTTAAAAAAACCTTTTTAACCGTTTTTTCCCCTGTTTGTCAGAAATTAGTTTGACCACCCTTTTTAGTAATTCCACTGCTTTTTGATCTGGTTATTATGAAACATCTATCATTCTAATCGTTTCGTTCTTCAACACCCACTTGTCTAAAGAAAAACTAATAGTTGATCTTCCTCAGATAGAAAGAACAATCAAACAATGGTTCGGCATTCATAATATAAAATCATAGCCTTTTGATTTGTGGAGGTGTATTACATATACCACTGACAAGATCCTACTAATATCAGTTAGAGAGGTAAGCGAGTGTAGTCAAGTGTGAGAAAGCTATTTCAGATCATACAAGCTGTCGTCTTCACACTTTTTTGTTTAGTCCATACAGTGTAGGTTATCTTTGTTGAACTCAACCATCCGTATAGTTGAATGAAGACAGCAAAGTTCACTAGGAAACAAATTTGCAACTAAAACAGCAATTTTGATATGAAAATACTCAACAATCAATTTTAAATTTAATTCAGAATCTTGATAAAAAAAATATTTCCAACGATGTCATTGCGCCTAGTTCGGTACTGTTCACACAAAAGGGTGTAGTCAATTAAAATCTCTTCAGTAGTTGTTATTTAAGAAATGATTGATGCAGGTTATACTTTATTGTATTTGTAACATGGGTAGGCATTATAATCGTGATTACACGAATATAAAGCCTTTAATGTTAAAACTACAATAAAGTATAGCTTGCATCAATTATTTCGATTCTGATTAGAACATTTAAAGTAATTTCTATATCCGATGTGTATAAGTGTAGAGCGTTTGTGAAGGCTCTTCCGTGAACCTCTCTTTTTTTGTTTGTAAACAAGCACACGACTGGCAATATGATTTTACAGAGGGAGGAGTTTTGAACAGCCGGCATGAACGGTTGTCGTATCTAGGTCAATTATGGCAATTTCGAATTGCAACACATTACACCTCAGGCAAAGTTGGCTATTTATTTTAAGTATTTTTGACATATAGCTCTTCAACGGTTTCGGTACTTATACATCCTCGGACTTCAAATTTTGGCTGTGAGCGTTCCTGATGAAGGTAAATCCAGAAAGCGCTTAGGACGCATTAAATTATCAAACATGTTGTTTTCAATTTTTTTATTATAGTCATAATAAATGCATTAGTAACAATATGTGCATTATTTAAGAGTTTGAAAGTTAAGGAAATGTATTAAATGCATGCCAATTTGACAACATTCATTATTCTGCAGTAGTCAATATACGCGTGTGCAAACATTTTTTATTGGATTTAGATCATGGGTTTATTCACAAAGTGAAAGAAGAATGTTAGAATTATAAACAACAACATACCGAATTGTTTGCAAATCTACTATAGGGTACAACATTTACAACAACAAAAATAAAAGTATCTGAAAATACCTTTAACCTATTTACAAAATTAACATGTTTAGGACTAGATGATGTTGAGATCAAAATGGTGAATTGAGACTAAGTAAGGTTTCATTTATTTATGATTGTTGTTGTGTAAGTTCTTTAGAAACGTCTCTGTTAGTAATATAGCAGACATATGAGGTTGGTCAATATTTGCCTCGTTTCCTTTCTTCTCATTCGTTACTCTTAAATGAGTTCGCTTAAATCAAATTTTGTCGTGTTAATTTATATTCCATAGGGAAAGTGTCTTCTAAAAGGGTCATTATATGTCATTTAGGTTATTTTTCCCAGCTTACCATTACAGGTAGTGAACATTTACGATAGTAGACGATCATTTTAAAGGCATATATCATCACTTTGCATTTAACCAAAAAATATTTTTTGTTTTGCAAGGAAAGGGGGTGAAATGTGTATACATGTCATTTTCGACCAACGGCCGTGATCGCTTCTTTAATATCTTCGAAAAACTATTTATACCATATACTTGGTGTATAATACGACAGGTATCACCAAAAAGGGGGAAATAGATTTCTGTTAGGATTTACTGATTGCAGAAATGAAAAATGTACCGAATAAAGGAACCATTTAATACAAATAAATCTAGGGGTAAGCTAATTTTCAGAGAAACTTACAGAGTCAGAATGATAACAGAAAATACCCCCCCCCCCTTTCCCCTCCTCCTTTTAAAAAAAGGAATACATAAATAAATATTAACACCATCAAGACCTACACACTAATACTTTGCTTTCATTATTCTGATGTAAAACATATATTTAGTGGTGTCAAACTTAAGCTTATTCTTCGCAACATGTTGAACGTACAAGCATTTCTTGGTTTAGATAGGTTAAAAAGATTATAGGATATTGTTTTTGTACAATAGAAATAAAAAATGGAAATACATGTGAAGTGACATAGTTGAAAATTTAAAAAAAAGCAATCAAATGTTTAAATAGGTAATTAAAAAAAGAACCGAGCAATTAAATTGTGCGATTTAAATTGCATGGTTATAAATGTTTATTTGACAAGACAATTTCCCGTTAAAAAATGTGAAATAACTGATAGTGATACAATAAACATCCGGCTGTTCAATAACACTTTAGCAGAAAATTTGAAATGTGAGACTGGAATGACGTACATTTTTGTAAGCTTTGTTAGTACAAAATTTCACAAGATTCTAAAAATTCACTCCTGAACACAAATCTGCTTGAGGCAAAAAAAAAGAAAACTCAATATACATTTTCGAATTGCTTTTTTAATATCCTCCACAAATAACCCAAAGCCCATCAAAACCCCAGACCCCTAGCAATCAACGCGTTCTTTTTTATCTTGATTTGTATCTATATTTTATCTATCTTGACAAAGTATTGATTTCAAGGAACATAAAAGGTTTTAAAAATATGTTTACAGAGAATTTCACGTTAAGTATTAATTAATGAAACGACAACCAGAAGTAACATATTGTATTTAAATAGTTGTCATTATATAAACATTACTTTCCTGATTTTTCAACGAAACTTGTATTTTGTATTTTCCATAATTATATGTACATAAAAAGTTTGATTTGAACGTTTTTAATTTTTCCCAATCCTGAACATAAAATCTGTTTGAGGCAAAAAAAACGAAAACTCAATATACATTTACGAATTGCTTTTTTACATCCTCCATAATTGACCCTAAACCCCCACCAAATTCAGCCCCTTCACCCGGCTCCCTTATTTTTGTGCTATTTTGTAATAGCTACATCGTCTTCAAAAAAGTTTAAAGGCTATATATTTCTTTTGATTTTTTAGAAAAATCAAAGCGTTCTATTTTATCTTGATTTTTATCTATATTTTATCTAAAGTGACAAAGTATTGATTTCAAGGAACATAAAAGGTTTTTAAATATATGTTTACAGAGAATTTCAGTAAATTTAGTATGAATTAATAAAACAACCACTAGAGGCAACATATTGTATTTAAATAGTTATCATAATATAAACATTACTCGAGAGTTTCCTGATGTTTTAACGAAACAGGTATTTTCCATTCTTATATGTACATAAAAAGTTTGATTTGAACGTTTTTAATTTTTCCCAATGCAGATTAAAAAGTAAAATCACAAAAATACTGAACTTAGAGGAAAATCAATTCGAAAAGTCCATAATCACATGGCAAAAGCATATAACAAAATGCATCAAAATCCAGTAAAAGCCGTCAACGCTTTATGAATGTTTTTGTGTATATTTACATTGGCCTACACTACCAACAAGAAATAAAAGGGGGAAAGGAGAAAAAGTTTCCAAAGATAAAATTCATATTCACAATAGATAAAGTATGTTTAAAGAATTTCTCTGAAAATCAATGAATTTAGAATAAATTGGGAAGTTAATGGAGTGGTAAAATGTAAAGAAAAAAGATTATATTGACAAAATTTATAAAGAATAGAGACTATTGGACTAAATTATAAAAAAAAACGAATACAGAAATGAAGAGCAACCCCACTCCTCCCCATTTCAGACCACCCTGTATCGATATGCTGGCGGACTGTTAGTACAGGGTGACATAAGCATATACATCCTTCAAAGTTTATATCTCTTAAACTTTCATGTTTTTCGTTTGGTGTGTCCCTGATTAAATTAGATCAAGAAAACAGCTGATAACATACCAAATCTAGTGAGAGTTATTTTATTATTCTGGTTTGGAGTTATTTTTTTGCAATTTGATTGGCTAATAAATTTCAGTACACTTTTTTTACGTCAATTGGAATTATCTCCCTTATTTATTACGTCAATTGGTATTATCTCCCATATACCATTGACCTTATAGTCCTAACGTTTTGTATTTTTCACAGTTATTTTGACTTGATTTTTTTTAGTCTGTAGAAGATAGCAAAATAAACAAGCACACGAGTTTCATTTGATACGGCCCCTCAGTTACACAGTTCAAATCACCTATTGTTTACAGGTGTCTATTGTCCATCTATTGTCCATTTAAATAAATACTACTCACAACATCGATTATATGAAGGGAGCTTCGCAAACGTTTTCTCAACTTAGTTTATTTTTGTAGCTTCTGCAGGAATGAAAAAAAATGAAAAGCAAAATCCAGAAAAGTTTATAATTTTCTGAACCATAAAACGCATTTAAAACTCAATTATCTAGGTCAATCCCTGCCTTTAAAACTTTTGCAGGTGCACAGGTTTGTCTGTACTTAGAGTAAAATTTGTGGTGTGAATACGGCCATTTTAAGACAAAAGGTTAGAATGAACCTTAATACCTAAAATATATTTGGATGATATTATCCTAATATTGAATTTGAATATTATAATATGTATTTAATAACAAAATCAGGATAAATTCGTTACACAGTGTTCAATTGTCCTAATACGGAATTTACCGGGTCAATATCATTCATATCGGGTTTGGCTTCGCGTCACCCGATATGGTTTTTATTGACCCGATAAATTCTCGTATTAGGACAATTGGATACTGCGTTACTAATAATATTATATTAAAACATCATAAGATAAAAAATATAATTCATGTTTGTGTAACGTTTTGTCCTATATATTAGATCAATATAAATATAATTCCTTCTCAATGTAAAATTGCAAGACACACATTTTGTTCTTATTATTAATTCCCTTTGTCCCGGCCGAATAAAGCATTTATGAAATTGTATTTTTTTTTATTTTTCGTCATACAACTTCAACATGTTCAGCAGAAGCAATTTTCAAACATGTAAGAGTCTTCACATATTCACAGCATATATTTTAATACAATGTATGTGCATTGGAAGATACCAATCAATTTTTTTTAACGCTTAATACATGCAAAGGTTGTTCAACGACTTCTCAATGTTTGCGCACTTATGCATTATGCACAGATAATGTGCCATTAAACGCGATATTTAGATAACCACAAAACCAGGCTCAACCCATCATTGTTTTTTAAATGTCCTGCTCCACATCTTGAGTATGATAGTTGTTATCTTATAGCTTGTTTTTATGTATGTTCCACTGTCGTGTTGTTGTTGGGTTTTTTTTGTTGCTTTTGTTTTTGTTGTTTTTTTGTTTGTTTGGTTAGGGTGGTTTTTTTTTGGGGGGGGATGCACTTTAGTGTTTATGTTTGTTTCGTTTGATTCTTTACCACCTATAGTTGATGTGTTTCTTCGACACTTTTTATCTCTTAAAGTAGCACATGAAGGTATATCTTTTATTACATATTTTGATAGCTTAGTTGAAAATTAGCTTGGTTGCAAATTTTCGTAAAACATACATCATTTGATCGAAACTGAATAGTATGACCTTAAAGTTCAATTATTAATAGTGATTTTGGTTTCTCAGGGGTTTTTTTTAATTCACACAAGACAGAAACAAATTTCAGCAGATGTGGTTTTCAGAACTACACCAGATGTCTTTTGTCAAAATGTACTGGGTGCAATTTGTTTTCATTACATATATTTTTAAGGTCAACCAACTTTTGTTTCCAATACATTATGTTGTTCAAATTAAAATAAACTCATGGCCATTGACCTTTATTGTGATTTATGCATCAATCCAGTGGCACTCGATTAAATTGATCAATTCATTTTTTTTCTCCATTAAAGTATGTTACAGACAAAAAAACCTAAAATGTATGTATCGAGGATGCATCAGTATAACGACCAATTAAGGCCATATAAATTGACAATTTGGCAAACATACGCTTATATGAAAAATTGTGATAATGTTTTCGTAATTGTATGTATGCCACGTTCATTTGTTTTGGCGGAGATAAAGTCAAATTGAATTCTCTGTAAATTCAGGCTTTTCTTGGAATATATTTATCATTAGATATTTTATTTTTCAACACGCATTTTCATTTTGAATTAGAAGTGCATACTGTATAAATATGTATACATAGGAAATAATGAAAAATGTACGTGATAAATGCATGTTCTTTACATGTTTTATATGCATTACATTATGAAACATAATCAATTATTCCAGCGTATGTAAATAATGAAAGCCAAACAACATTTGATTACTTGGGACTATCGGACGTGACATTGATCAATACTTCATATTCCTTTTACGAGTTTGATATTCCTCTTTAACATCGAGACACATTTATAAATAGGGATAGTATAGTTATTATCGTACCAAAATTATTTCAGACTAAATAGATAAAATGAAAAAAAAATTCAAAGAAAAACTTCTTCATTTTTCATTGATATTTTGTATCTATTTTTATGTCATGTCTATTTACCTAAGCAAACGGATAAGACATGACAACTAATGTTTTTTTCCAGGAAGTAAACACATATATGGGCAGTGGAATGAAACTTGTTTTCCTCTTTAAATCATGAAACGTGCAAATAAAGAAAACATGTTTCTTTACATTTACATGCATCACATGTTAATAAACTCAGCATAGTTTTGAACGCCATACGAGGGTTTAGTCTACAAAAGACTGATCAGTGACACTTCGAATTAAAAATGTTAGAAGGGCCAAATTAGAATTTATACGAATTGATAGACAACATGGCAAAACCAAAAGTTTAACCAACTCAAACGAATGGATAAAAACTGTCATATTCCTGATTTGTTACAGATATTTTCTTATGTAGAAAATGGCGGATTGAATCTGGTTTTATTGATAGCTTATCCTCTCGAAATGTCATTATATTGACAGTAGCATGTGAACCAAACAAACAGACATACTATATCAAAAGTAAAAAAAATAGAAGTAAAGTGGTCAACATTGTGTTATAATCTAAATCTATATAAAACAAGCAAATATTTCAACAAATATAAAAGGCACATAAACAGAGCACATAAGGGGTGGATTTTATTTGGAAAAAGACATAGACGTTCTTTGACACACCGCTGGTTCTTCGACTTTTTAGAAAACACTGGTGATTACAAAATCTGAATAGCAGCTGCAAAATCTCGTATACCGAATGAGTTGGAGAAATATTTATCCCGTTATTGTCTTTTAGACGTTTTCCTTGGTGGTTTTTATTTCACTTTTTGTTCTATTAATTTTGAAGATATCGATTAACACTTACATGGACTTTACTGCTCCTTTATCAAAAAGTGATTTTTTGCAAAGAAAATCTATAGGAAACAGCAATAAATAAGTAAACATGCGTTTATATGAATGTGTGTATTAGTTCCCTTGTATGTCTCTTGGTTACGTCATTGACGAATTCAAATGCGTCGCATTTTTTTTAAATATAAAACTGGCTATTTAAATCCAATAAGTCTTCTTTATTAAGATTAAACTGATCTGTCAAATCATAAGTGATATAACGTCGCGGCAGCTCAAACATTATTCATGCGGGTTTGTTGATGGGTCTTTTAAATTTTTTCCTTCTTTTTTTCCGATTTTTGTTCATTAATAATATTTAAGCACTCAATAACATGTATACTCTTATCTTTATTTTTTGGCCTTTTTTTTGACAAATAATTAAGTTAGTCTGTTAATTCTATATTTAATTTTCTAGATTGCTTTTGATATAATGATCATGCCTGCTAGGGAACATCGGTATAATTAGGATTTATGAGTGAAAAGTCTTTCAACACCTTCTTTTTTTCAACTTAATGTATATCCGGTTTTCATTTAGTTTTATTCTCTTTGAAGTAGCAGTTTATTTCTAATTTCATGTATAGGAGATTCGGTGGTATAATTTTTTTTAGTTTTTTAGTTAATTTTATATTTCATCACTCTGAAAACTATTGACGCGTCTCTATATTTGAAGTTATCTTAATTGTAATAATATATTATTTTAGTTTACAATAAATCCATTAATCATATTCAAAACGTATATCCGGTTTTCATTTATTTTTGTTCTCTTTGAAGTAGCAGTTTATTTCTAATTACATGTATAGGAGATTCGGTGGTATACTTTTTTTTTGTTTTTTAGTTAATAATTTTGTATTTCATCACACTGAAAACTATTGACGCGTCTCTATATTTGAACTTATCTTAATTGTAATAATATATCATGTTAGTTTACAATAAATCCATTAATCATATACAAAATATATGTTTAAACTTTCACTTGACTTTTATCATTCATTCAAAACAATTATCTATTCATTGAGCATCTGTGCATATCCATTCAGTTAATCAAATTTAAAAATAATATACAAATCAAACCTGGAATGAACTTCATTCCACCACCAAAAATTAGGCTATTAACTTAATACAAAACAAAGATACTTACAATGAAAAGCCGGCGTATTATTTTATCTCTCTATTGAATACATGTAATAGCAAGTATTATTTTGATATAGATGTTACAAGTGTAATTTAATCGATCAATAATTATCAGATGTTACTCTTGTTTTACTTTGTAACTTGTTCAGAAAAAAAAAATAATAAAGAAAACTTGTAGTTTTTATTTAGTGGGAAAAATTCACATGTATATTGACATTTATCTAAAACAAATATTCAGAAAAATAACTATATTTCTTTCCTGAACATTGTTTGTTTAAATAAAAGTAAACGCTTATTTGAAGTCGTGATAAGCTAAAATGGTTCTTACATTGACCCTATATATCTTGTATGACGTCTGGGTCGGGGGGATGCGGGCACCTGCCTTTGTATTAAGTGAAATCATAAAAATACTGAATTCCGAGGAAAACTCAAACACGAAAATTTCCTAACCAAAGGGCAAAATCAAAAGCTCAAACACATCACATGAATGGGTAACAACTGTCATATTCCTTACTCGGTTCATGCATTGTCTGAAGTAGAAAGTGGTAAAACCCTGCTGTGTATGTTACGCATGCATGTGGAAACGTACATGTTGTAGTTATACGTTGATAAAGTTCAACCTTTTTATTATTAATTTTTTGGGAGTTCAAAAGGTAAGCCATGATGTAACAAAGAAAACTTTGTATGTTTTTCAAACTTGTTTTTAGACGGTAAAAATTGGCTTGCCATTATCGTATTTCAGCAATGTTTGATATTCAGACTTTGATTTATAAAGTATTCTCGAACTAACATTCTGCACTCAAAATATATATTTTTCCTTCTAATGTTCCTATTTTTCCCGCTCGAATTACCTTGTCAGTTCTCGTATGTAGTCAATGTTAAATATTCAGACTCTGAAGTATAAACTATTCTCAAGCTAACAATCTGCACTCAAAATATATGTTTTACTGTCAAAATTGATTCTCAACTTTTGAGAAAAATTAATCACAAACAATTTTGTTCTTGTTCATATGTTGTAATTTTTATTTTGTGTTGTCTTACTTTCAACAATTGATATATGAATATATTCATATTATATATGAGTGTATGTTAGGTTTTTTTTCAGTTTGTAACACACATGTTTTTAATTTGTGTATATGATATTAAAAATCTATATTGTTAAATCAAAAACCAGCACATCATTTTAAAATTATATATATGATACATCATCATAATGTAACACTTTAAGCCTCCAGGATACAGTCCTGTTTATTTTGATATATAGCTTGGAATATGCAAATATTAATAACTCACCAACAAGCTTTTTTTCAAAACATGTATTATTAGATATTTCATTTGATGAGTTGATTTTTAATTTATCTGACCCTTTTTTCAAGTACATCGTACCAATTTTAGACCCCTTTATTTTGACGTTAAAATCCCCCAAACTTCTGAGTTTGAATATCCCTTTGGTATGTTTTTTGTATGAACGTTTGATTTGCCAATTGATAAGGAAATTGGAGGTTTGTTATTTTACTTTTTACTTTTCTTTTACCCATGTCCATGTTATTCTCCTATTTGACGAGTGACAAGGTTGTATTGATTGGATATTATTCTAAGGCAGGATTAAAATCATTATATCTGTATATGTTTAATATAAAATGAATATAAATAATTATCGAGAGGTGAATTATATGGAAAGTATTTGTATATCTATTACATTCAGGTAAATAAGCTAGGATCCTTTTTAAAACAGTCTATTGAACTGAGGACAAAGGACTTAAAATATTTACTTTTATTGTGGATATTAATGATCTTGTTATTTTTTATTTTCATTTTATTATGTTGTGTCACATACTATAAATATGTAGTTTTATGGCAATAAAGATTTGAATTGAATTGAATTGAATTATCATTTGAAAAAAATAATTAGTCTCGTGCACTTTGTTGATAAGCGATGACACCTCGGTTGATTTATTTGTGTTTAACGCCATTTTTAAACTTATTTTGATATTTCGTCCTTTTTATTAGTTGATTAGTATAAGAATACAGGGTGCTAGTAGAGAACCACCGACCTTCAGACAAATCACATTCCTAGTAAATTATTATTTGAGTAGAAGACATCTTCCACTTACAGGACTTAAAATCAAAACCTCCGTGTTGATATGCTAATTATACAGTAGTTCAACTACTTAGACCACTCAGTCGCCGGGGCCCTTTTTATATGAAACATTTTTGTTCAAAAATTAAAAACATCTTTTTGAAAGATGTATTCATAGTATGGAATAATATTATTGATAAAAAAGAAATGTGAATTATAAAATTAAATACCTATTTGGTATAACAATCTGAATACAATAAATAACAATTCAATTTCTTTTCTTCAAAATTGATTTAATAACTGGATACAATATGTGTATGGTGTAATAGATGATGACGAATTATTTATTTCATTAGAACAGTTCAACAATGTTATTGGTATATTACAATAAGGCGACATGACATTAATCCATATGTGCACAGAAAATGTAAAAGACATGTACATGATACATAACATTTGTAAATTTATTTTCCGTGCATTTATTCCTAAACAGGGTTATTAATAACAAATACTTAATATAGATCATTATTCTCTTTCAGATGAATTCATTTAATAAAGGCAAGAGTAGTATACTGCTGCTTGAAATTCATAAATCGATTGATAAAAAAACAAATCCGGGTTACACACTAAAACTGAGGGAAACACATCAATCATAAGAGAACTACGACACAACAGAAACACATTATCAAAATGTAACACCAACAGAAACGAACTATAATATAACAATGGCCATTTTCCTGACTTGGTACAGGACATTTTAATAAAAAAAAAAAAATGGGTTATACCTTGTTTTGTGGCATGCCAAACCTCCCGCTTTTATGGCAATGTTAAATATAATTTTAAATGACAACATTACATGATAGGACTACCATACGAATAAACGGGAGAACAAATAGGACAGAGAAACACACGAACAATAGCTAACAAAAGGAGCCAGATTTAAAATCCAATACGCCAGACGCGTGTTTCGTCTACACAAGACTTACCAGCGACGCTCTGATGAAAAAAGTTCGAAAGCCAAAACCACGTACAAAGTTGAAGTGCACTGAGGACCAAAAGTTTCAAAAAATTGTGCCCAATAGGACTAGAGATGGTCTGCCTGGGATAAGAAGTTCCTTATTATTTACAATAGTTCATACATTTGCAACAGTAAATGATGTATATGCAACAGGCATTTTCTAAATTTAGGCATTTTGTAAAATGCCTATAACGTTAGGCATTTTCTAAAATGCCTGCAAGATTCAGTCATTGTACATAATGACTAATTTTTTCTAGGCATTTTACATAATGCCTGACATAGAATTTATAGAATGAAATAAAATTTAATATTGAAAACGTTGAACACCGGAGCAATTTCATTTATGATAATTACTGAAATAAAAAAAAAATTGACTGAATAATTCCAAATTAACACAAGCCCAGAATTCGACAATTATTTAAATCTTTCTCAAAATATTTGGATGACAATACTGATCAACATCTGTGTCCTTATTTTTTGCAAACACATTGATTGACGCAAAAATCTGGTTTCAACACTTCGACCACATTTGGAGATGGATGTTCACTAATTTTATTTAGCACTTTCATTACCATTTTTGATAAAAAAAACACTTAACATTCAACATCGTGTGGTATCGCAATGAGCACACACGTCACACAGGCAAATATTCTTGTTCGAATGTTCCCAGAAGATTCAATGTACATTATCATGATTAGTAAGACTTGTATATTTTGGCTAATAGCTTTTACCGGACTGATCTCAGTGGATCAGATCTGCCCATAACGGGTGATGCATCTATAACTGGAGTTCACGTGAGGCAGTGAATATGAAGATACTCATATATTGGCACCACAACCATAAGCCGCTTTGTAACGTGAAACCCATGCATTAGATGGCCAAGCGGCAGTCGTTATTCCTGTCCTTTATCCAGAATAATCCACTGCAGAATATACCCATATGAATTATAACCAAATCATTGGCATCTTAAAAATGCATGAAATATTTGCTACTGAAGCAAACAATCAGACAATAATGAACAAACCTCTTTTTCTCTGTTTCATTTGTTTCACTTATCTGTTTTGAATCTGGACTTCCTAAAAAATTGTTTGGAAAGTTTGCTCTATTGAAAGAACAAGTTGTCCTCCTGTCTATATGACAAAAAAATCATTAATTTACTATCTGAAATACAGAGTGATTACATAATTAACGTAGTTTCACTAAAAAGAACATCATATGACATGAAATTCTTCCATTACAAATTGCTGGAAACTGAACAGGCAATTTGTGGAATAACGTTTCAAAATTTCAGTCATTTTACAAAATGACTAGGTATTTTTAGTCATTTTGTATAATGCTTGTCAAGATTAGGTATTTGATAAATTGCCTGAAAATTCAATCATTTTACAAAATGTCTAAATTTAGAAAATGCCTGTAGCATATACATTATGTATTTATGTATCAGTTATTTTATTTTCATATTCAAGTTGTAATTACATGTCATTGTGCGGATGAGCATTATTTGCTTACAGTATTAAAATTATAGATACATTAAATGTGTCATTCAAACAAGATTGTTTAGGATAGCAAACAAGTAACACCTTTACATAGACAATATAAAGATTACTGGATTTTGTTAATCAAATTAGAAACTATTACACCCACCATATGGTTAAAATAACAAAATTGATAGTATATGTATTCTTTCAAGCCATTCCTGTACCTTGGTGAATTTGATAAAAAGAAATGAAACTCTGCTCTTCAACATAGACGCGGACGTTGTCATCGTCATTATTCATCCCCTACTCTTCCTCATGTTTCTATGAATGTTTTATTCAAAAGCCGTTGAGTATTTATAACAGTTATTCACTTCCTCTGTAGAAACTTTATTCTCTGTATACCTTATATTTGTGTTTGTCACAACTGTTACAAAAAGTGAAATAAAAAGATACGAAATCTAAGGAATATTTAAGTCCTTTATCAAATAGCAAAATCAAAAGCTCAAACAGATCAAACAAATACGCATTGTAAAAGATAAAAAAGAGAAAGGATCATTTCTAAAACATTTCTTTGCCATCAAAGTTCTTGCTTCAACTAACTATGGCCATATATTTCAACTTAAATTAGTTCACTCGAAAATGTATCACCACTTCGAAGATCAGTCTGCTCCTATCGTCTGTTATACCCATACCAAACTTTTTACAAACAAAATTTTCAATTACAAACGCGTTTTACAGAATGTCAACATTGACGACTTCAAGAGTAAACATCCTGAATGCGCATGTGCTAGTTCACCATTTATGCATACAATAATGCTGGAAACTTTATAACTAGTGACCTGAACATAGGCAGAAGCACTTATTTGCGAAATGTGTTATATTCAAAGGCCCCAAACATCCGAAATACAACAATTTGAAACACAATTTAAAAAAACTGATAGATATAGTCGAGGTTTATGGTAGGCAAAGGGACTAAACACACAAAAGTAGACGTATACGTTGATTCCCGTTCCTAAGGGGTCAAAAATGTGATTTTTGTCTTGTATTTAAAATTCAAAGATGTAGGAAGACACTTTACCTACATTAAAAAAACATCATCAGCTCCATATACATCAGAAAAATGTGCTCTTCTGCATAAAATATTAAAGCAGGTTTTTGAAACTAAATGACAACGTTTTTCATTTTTAAATCTTAAAACAAACTTTTTTTTTTTCGTAGGACAAGTTGCCGCATGTGGAGCAGGATCTGCTTACTCTTCCGGAGCACCTGAGATCACCCCTAGTTTTTTGTGGGGTTTGTGTTGTTTATTCTTTAGTTTTCTATGTTGTGTCATGTGTACTATTGTTTTTCTGTTTGTCTTTTTCATTTTTGGCCATGGCGTTGTCAGTTTGTTTTAGATTTATGAGTTTGACTGTTCCTTTGGTATCTTTCGTCCCTCTTTTATAAAATTGATGATTGTGTTTTAATGCTTCACTATACGATTTATGTTGCGAAGGTCTGCATATAAAGGACATTTTTTTTCATCTTCATTTCATTTACACGCACCCTACAAGAACTTTCATTTACTGGTGAATCCTCGTATCGTCCCGTCTCTTTTTACTGTGGTGCGTCACTATTTCATAATTTGTCATCAACACTTTTTTTAAGACATTATTTTTTTTTGAATTAATACATCTGTACCACAGTATGATTAAACACACTTTATAAGTACGAATAGAAAAGAAAATTAAAACGGGGAATGTGTCAAAGAGACAACAATCCGACCAAAGAGTTACAAAACAGCCAAAGCTTCCACCGATGTTCTGTTAGTAAATGCATTTTGCGTAGATTTACCAACACCCATACATGTAGCACCTGGATACTCTCATTTGAACACCGTTTAAACAAGAAAAACTACAAGTGCTTCAAATTGATGATACACCGTTTTTAACGGATTAGGTGATAGTATCAAATAAGTTTCAAAAAGCACTGTGTTGCAACAACCATGTCTTTACTTTTATACCATTAATACAGTTAGTGATGACATTTCATTATACCTAAGAAATTATGTCAACAATATAGTCTCCGATATTAATAACACGCAATTAGTTTTATCATTTGACAAAAATAATTCAGATGTGTTGTAATAATTTCTGAAAGAAAGGCGAAACATGCCAAAAAGATAGTTAAACTCCTTAGTCAATTCTACCAAAAGACAAACAACAGTTCTTACAATATAACGTAGAAAACTAAAGACTGAAAAACTACTTAAGTTTTATCCAAGTATATATTTGTAGGACTCTAAAGTTCGATGGTACTCTAAATTGCGATGGTCTACGCTAAAGTACGATGGTTTATCATGCTAAAGGGCGATGGTTGTTTGATTGCTAAAGTACGATGGAATTTCACGCTAAAGTGCGATGGACCAAAAGGGTAATGTTAAAGGGCTTTAAAACGTTAAAGAGCACGGATTTTAATACATAGTCTTTTTGCAAAAGCTAGTATGATATGGTTTTATAACAAATGTGATAGGCTTTATAATTACCGGTAGGCTTAAGTGATTGTTTTTAAATTAAGAAGAACGACCACGTAATAATTGCTAAAAAGGTAATTTAGTTGTGACAAAAATCTATATTTCCTGTATATTATATTTTTTTAATTCGGGCCGGTATTAAAGTATTTGGATAATTGATGTAGCTTGCTGTTGACACAAATATCGATAATGTGAACACCTCCTGCCTTACAGTCGTCATTGTAAATTACAAATACAAAATTCGTTCATTGTGTAACATTTGTTTGTTTAAAATAATTCTTGATTTAAATGAGAGAGAATTGCAATGTTCTCCGAGCTTTCTCCTTTTTCGCAGCGAGTGGACATACAGGTAGTATTTTCCTACACTGTACAAACTATTGTTTTAGCAGACAATTTATGATTTACGCATGAAAACATGTACCTTTATTTTACCGACTTCAATTTTAAATAAAATCGACAATATTTTGAGGACAGCAAAGTAAACTGCAACATAAACAAAATAATATGACTTCAATGTATCCATTAGCTTCTAATAGAAACACGATAAAGGATAATTCGTGTATCTGTATAGTGACATGGTCGACTACAGGTGTACAAGTCCTTCCAGCACCCGAAAAAAAACCACATTCACCTCAGTAGACAAAGCACAGTTTTTGTTTAAATTAAGTAAGTCATGGACATTGGTTTAAAGTTGTTAACCACATATTCTACATTTATCTTTCAGCATGTACATTTTTTTGATTGTATGTGCTCCGGACCATATGAATATTTGGACCATAGGCGTATGGTCACGACCGTATGAGTATATACTCATATGGTCTGCCCGTACGCGTATGGTCCGACCGTACGCGTACGGTCGGGGTAATTAATAAGTTTACAGTTAATACTTAACTCTTCATAAGGTATGACCCTTCTAGTTGTCACGTATTTAAAAAGACGATATCAAAGGTAATTTTATTATAATATAATGATAAAAAGATTAACTAAATAAAAATAAGCAGTTTCACGCATTTGATTTTACTCTCTTGTCACAACTATAGTAAACACATTTTATACATAATTTTCGATTTGTTATTACGCTTGAATGGCAACATATCAACTTGAGATGTTATTTTCCAAAATTTCTTAAAAAGAACAGTTATGGAATTACCAAGACCTCATTATCACTACTTGAAGCTGCTAAGAAGGTTAACTTTTCACTCGAAAGCAGAAAATGTAACTGCGAAGTATCGTGCACAACCAAGACGACCTAATACACAAAAGTAATGGTACGCCGACAAGTACTGTGTGGAAATACATTTTACCCTTCACATAAGCACGAAAATACAAGTAGCGATGAAAACTAACTATCAATATTTAATGTTTATGTAGCCTTTATGTAGCCTTTGAAATATAATGTTTATGACATGTATAATTATAATTATTGAAACGGTTCTAATGCATATTTCAAAAAATACCTACATGGGCTAGATACTCATATGGTTCTACCCGTTTATAACAAAACGAGTATATACTCATATGGTCCGACCATACGCGTACGGTCGGACCATACGCGTATGGTCGGACCATATGAGTATACGCATATGGTCATGAAAATACGCGAATGGTCCAAATACTCATATGGTCCGAAACATATATTAAAGACTGTTCATAATCTATTGTACGTTTATTATGTCTATACTTTCGCGGACCAACGACCATCGTACTTTAGCGTCCCCATCGCACTTCAGAGTCCTAAATATTCAAACAGTTGGTAGCAACACCATTTCTTAAAAGCAACATCTAGTAGAACTTGTAAACGATTTTCTTTTTCAGCAATGTTAACAATGTCATCGCTTCCAATGTACATTGCATTCTAGTGTGCAACAATAAATGTGTACTGAAATCTTCATAATGGTGTTTTTTAATATTAAAAAGCTGTAGAAAAATATCGAACTACTTAGTTGTCTTGAATAATTGGAGTCAATAAACTTAAATGATCAATTGTACTTTTATCTTTACGCAAACCATTGTGTTCATTTGATGAGCTAGAGCTTTTGATTTTATACTTTTTGCCATTTGATTATTACTTTCCGTTTTGAAGTCCGGTATTCTTGCTATTTTACTCTATCATCGTGAATTATCTCTCTTTGCTTACCAATAAAGTAAATACATAGATCATTCAACACACTTCAACAAATAATTTATATGCACGATCAAAAGGACTTCAGTTATGCCTGATATGATAATGGAGTATGTGCATCTGATATTGAAGAGATGGGAGTTGATTTTTTATAACTTCTCCATATACATAAGGAATTATCCTATTCTTAAAACATGTATCAAATAAGTCATGTTAAATTGATAACAATGATTCTTTTTTCTAAATAACTCTACTGACAACTGATCAATACATGGAGATTTGCCATAATTTACTTTTAACAACAGCATTTACAACTTATTCAAACAAAATTTCACTGTCTAAATAATCATCAGAGATATCAATACTTACAGTAGTGTTTATGGTTTAATTATTATCATTAAATAAATTCTCAAAACAGTTATTTTTCAATCATTGAATCTGTACTTATTATCCTATCGTTCATTTTCATTTTCATCTGTATAGACTTTCGTCGTTCATTTCCAGGCTTTATGTTGTTACTTTGTCCCTCATATATTTGAGTTCGACGATTCATTTAACTTTAAATCTATCTCACTGTAAATAAAATAATATGACGGAATTCCTCATGTTTAGTGAATTGTTTCAGATTTTTCAAATCAGTAATGAATTAGTTAAATTTTGAAACTGTTTCAATGTCAAAGTTCTGATCGTTTGGAATACTACGTGTGTAACTGTTCTAACAGTATCAATTTCCACCAATTGATCAGGCACGGTTTGGTGAACATCTGGTTTTTCTCTATGTTGAAGGTTGTACGGTTGCCTTTAATTGATAACGTCAAATTCATATGAACTTTGATGGATAGTTGTCTCAATGACAATCATTAATTTCATATCATGACCAAGTGTGGCAAAGGTAAAAAAAAAAGTAAAAACACAAAAACAACGAACCCCGAGGAAAATTCAAAAAGGAAAATCAAAAATCAAAAGGCAAAATCAAAAGTCCAAACACATCAAACGAATGGACAACAACTGTCACACTCCTGACTTGGCACAGGCATTCTCTAATGTAGAAAATTGTGGATTGAACCTGGTTTTATAGCTAGCTAAACCTCTCACTTGTATGACAGTCGTATCAAATTCCATTACATTGTCAACGATGCATGAACAAAACAAACATACTTAAAGAGTAAAATATGTCAAAAATAGGGGTACAGCAGTCAAACATAGCATTGAGTTTTAATGTATATCTTTCGGTTCACACCAACCAACGCTGTTGTTTGTTATTACTCGGTCTCTAGATCGTTTTGATTGTGTTTTATGTACTGTTTATTTGATTGTTTATCATATACAGTATACAGGGTCTGTTTATCATATACAGTATACAGGGTCTGTTTATCATATACAGTATACAGGGTCTGTTTATCATATACAGTATACAGGGTCTGTTTATCATATACAGTATACAGGGTCGGTGAATTCTATATAGGACTCGAGTTTTGTTTGCTCTTGTCTATCAGGAATAAAGTTACCTCGTAAATATCGTATTAGGTCACTAGCACACTGTATAAATAATAATACACAGCTTGTTATGCAATATTAGAAAAAAAATAGACTGTATGTAAGTTGTATTGTTATAAGGTAGACCGTTAGTTTTCTCGCTTTGATGATTTCTCTTTTTCATGTCCGGACCATTTATAGCTTTCCATACAGTATTTGATTTTCACATGGTTAAATATTACACAGTTATCTATAAATGGTAATATCCACGTCAGTTGAACTTTGGTGGATATTTATTTCATTGTGAATCGTGCCACACCTCTATATTAGAGAGAGAAATCAATTTACTGTAATGTGGAAAGAACGTTTGTTGTAGTAAATGTTTTCTTTCTTTGTTCGCTAATGTTTCTTTTTCGTTTAGTAACCAGAAGACATTACTTGTGTGGCTATTAACTCACTTTACAAATATAATTATATTTGACATTTACATGAATTTAAATAGTACAGGATATTCTACCTACTTCTTTTTTCCTCATGCATTTATGTTCGAATATTTTCATCACTTCATTCACTTACCTTTCTCTAATCTTATTCTCCTCTTGTTTGTATAGAAATGAATTATAACAATCATTTCTATTTTAGACTAAGACGATATAATAATTACTTGTCGTTGGTTTCTGCCTATATGTTTTTTGTTATTGCTTTATTGTTTTGCACTTAAATCAGTTGTAGTAGTAGTTAATTTACTTGTTTGAACTGGTTTACATTTTCATGCTGGGGCCTTTTACATAGACTATACGGTATGGATTGTGCGTATCGTTGAAGGAGGTCTGATTATCAACTATCATTTGTCCATATTTGCTTAAATATATCTCATTTAGTTTTTGATTAAGACCTTATCATGCATATGGATGAATATCTAGTGTTTACTTTATAAATAATACAGGATGGTCTTGATATAGATTGTTGGTGCTGACGTTACAGTTTTCCCTTCATTTGTCTGTATACTATTATGTTATTATTATTTATATTTTGGTCGTATGACTATTTGCGTGGTTCGGTATTTGTGCATCCAGCTTTTGAAATTGCGCTCTGGAAATGCCAGAAATTCCTGAGCGCCGACAAAATGCATCCCAATGCCCCAAAGAATTTCACATTGTTGTTCCCTTATTTCTTTTAGCTGGATTTTATTTCAGTCAGTTGTATTGTTTCTCTATGATGTTTGAATACATATTTTATACTTTATTATTGTCACGGTAAGCAGTTATATATGTATTGGTTGTTCACATACTTTTTTCAATATTTAGGAACTGACACACAAATGAGAGGTCTAGCTATCTATAAAACTAAGTTAAATCCCCTATTTTATTCGTGTAATGCCGAAATTCAATCGAGTGCTTTGTTTCTTTTTTTTTTGTTTCTTTTTTTTTTTTACTTCCCCTTTTTAATTTACCTTGGAGTTCAGTAGAAAAATTTAATACTTTGAAACATATCACTCTGCGGAACATATTCACTTGTATGAAGAAACATTTCCTCAGAATTTCTTCATCACTCATACCCCATACCCGTAGTTTGATAGCCAAAATTAGCAATTAGTGCATTAACCATGTTAACCAGGTAACTATGTTTCCTTCTTATTCAAACACAGTATATCTGAGTACCATTAATATAATCAAAAACACTTTTCCCAAGTAGCTTTAATAACACAAAAACGATAGTTTAATACGTGGATTCAGAGTATCCGCTTCCAATGGATTATATGTAAATCCGCTACCATCCGCTTCCATTAGGGTTCTCGAAAACATTTCTGGTTCCTTATTTGTTAACGAAATAACACCCGGACAGGACCGATATTTTCCTGCTTTTATATCCAAACAAAATGGCTCGCACGGCTTATAATATTTGTCTGTTACACTAATGAATGCCTGACTCATCCCTGAGCCAGGATTTTTAACTCCAACAAAGGCATAAACCCACTGTGGAATAGAAGCATCATTAGCAATATAGCTTTTATATGTTCCGTGGTATGTAATTCCATTCGATTGAGCTATTGCTACAGACTTTGAACATAAATCATAATATCCGGGTCCAAAATATTCACAACCACCTATTACGTTTTTCCTAATAGATTTGTGTACTGCATTTCGAACAATTATTTTAATTGGAACATACACCCAACCTTTGTCTTCACCCGAGAGAACAGTCAATCCATTTTGAGGTTTAGATAAATGGTTGGTGGTTATTTTCCTTGGTGGTTCGAGAACACGTCTTCGTGGTTCGTTTGCCTCAACGCTTACACATTTGTCTGAAGAATAATCACATTTCAGAAATGGAGAGTTCAGACATGAAGGACATTTTGCAAAATCGTCGTACCTATAGATATGATTATGAAAATAATCGCTATACCCATCGACGTTCCTCATTGGAAACAGTCGATCCATATATCTATCGGGTTGGTGAAATTGATCATCGATAATGGTGTAATCATCTTGTGGATCGATATTACGATGACGTAACTGCGAACAAAATTTTTCCCAAACTGCATCGATAAATGCGTGATGAATCCAGAAAAATGGATCTTGGGAACTAGTATTGAAATTGTTCATTTGACCACCAATGAAGGCGTGGACCATATTATGCATACTTTCAACATTGGTTTCGGGGTCAGCCGTAGGAGTGGTAATTTGAACGTGGTGTTTTTTCGCTAACATACGATCTATGAATTTATAAGAAATCGGATTCCCAGTTTTACCAAGATCTCGAACCAACGGAATATTTCTTATTGTCTTCCAACCTGCAAATGGTCCTTCTTTTATTGGACCTTTGCCATTCCCGAAGAACTCTGATGTAAACATGACAGATTTCGTAGGGTCATGCATATGGTGGTCTAACCTTGAATCCCAGTAACACAATGTTACATTAGGGTTAACTCTTCGGAGAAGCTCTTCAAATCTACAATTAACAGATATTACTTATTGTTTACGTGTTATTTTGATTTTAATTTTGTTATAAATGAAGTACGATAAAAAAGTAAAATAACTAACAAAAAAAACAGATCACCAAGGAAAATTTAGAAAGTAAAGTCCCTTACCAAATCGCAAAAACAAAAGCTCAAACGCATCAAACCAATGTCGTATTGCTTACTTGATACAGACATTTTCTAATGTTTTGGCATTAAATGACATTTTAATACTCTTCATTTCAGTATTTAATTTCTTTCACACTGTTATGGTTTTAGTGTCACTAAAGTCATATATACACAAAAGCACGTATGACGTGTCTGAATTATAAATCTATATTTTTTGTTGAGGGTTCTTTAAAATCCCTTTCATAACAAGAAGATTAAGTTGATAGAGAGTATTTTTTGCTCTTCAAACTAATGCACTGTGAACTGAGGAATGTACAAAAGGTACAAAAAAGGCGGAAGATACCGACGGGACATTAAAACTCATATCTCAAAGGGGAACTGACAATGGCATGACTAGAACTGAATGAATCTAGACAAAACACATAGTACAACTTTAACTATACTTACTTTAAAATATACATTTTATGCCAGCCAAAAAAGTTGGAACCAAAATGAATAGACTTCACTGCTTCGTTCGTATGGTAATCAGCAAAAAAGTCATAAACACTTGGAAACATAGACTGAAATTATAAAACTCGTATTTACTTACTGTGGATTCATTTATTTTCGTGCGTATCAATTTTCGTGGATTGCTGAAAACTTGCATTTTCGTGAATATTTGATTTCGTGGTGTTGCCAATCTCTGTATAATTTATAAAGACTATGAAAATATGTTATTCGTTGAATCTTTGAATTCGTGGTTCACCTTTACCCACGAAACTTGGTATCCAAGGAATAATAATGAATCCACAGTAAGTAATATTTAGTTATTACTTTATTTTCTTGGATGAAATCACAAAGGAACATGATATATCTTTATTTGTTTAAGTTTTTTCTAAAGTTATTGTCCCTGTAAGAAAATATTGTCCAAATAATTGCTGTATTTCTGTATAGATCATGATCAGTTAATATAATGTGATTTACAAACAGAAACAGGTTAATTAAGAATTGAATGCTCCTTTTTGTAACTTTATTGGGGTGTAAAAGCGTTGACCGAAGTACATTATGTATGAAGCGCAGAAGCGCTTCATTCTAAAAATGTGCGCACGGTCAACGCTATTACAACCCTATGAAGTTACAAAAAGAAGCATTCAATACTTATAATTACATTTTTTTAGCTAGGATCATGAAAACACGATTTTTATCAAGTTTATATTTAATTTACCTGTGCACTTTATTGTGGGACCTCGTGTCATCAGGAATGATAAATTTTGTTGTGTAATGGAATTGGTTAAGGAAAAACGCGAGATTGCAGGTTAGCCAATCAGAATAACGTATTATAATGAAACATACATCTAATGTAATTATTAGCAAATGAAAACTTTTAAGAACATTGACATACAGGTATGTTGTCTGCTCTATGGTCGGGTTGTTGTCTCTTTGACACATTCCCCATTTCCATTCTCAATTTTATGTAATTTGATATTTGTGTTTTTACATTGACAACACAGTATATTATAGACAAACTCCCAAAGTCTTAACCCGACAGGAAAATGTTATTAAGCATTTTTAAGATAGCGGGACTTCCGAGGCGGAGAGGTCTTTTTTCAATAATGATCATACAACTATCGACACTAGTTTTAACTGCACTATTACAGATGCGTTTGACTCCAATATTAATTATATAGGGTTGTTATTTTCCCGCCGAAGGTGTGTGTTTTATCCATGTACTTCGGTTTTACATTAAGGCACACTTTGATCGACATGATATAGTCGAAAGTGGTGTTAAACACCAATAATCAATATAAGACAAATGTACATATATAAATAAAAGATACATTATTAACTGTACCAGCGGCAAATTAAACATAATACATAAAAGATGACAGGCTCATAGTTTTGAACGCCATACGCGCGTTTCATCTACAAAAACTCATTAGTGACGATAGAAAGAAATAAAATGCCATAATTAAAAGTATTTTAAAGGTCTTTCCTTTTTCCTTTTCTTGATAGTCTTCTTAGTTCAAAAAAATATTGTTGAAAAGGTCTTTTATATTCATAACAAGTCGTTGTTAAGGTCAAAAATCATTCCTAAGGATAAAAATATTACTTCAAGTATTATGAATGTGATATGCACTATTCATAGTCTTTAAAGTTATTGCTAAGGACTTATATGTCGTTGCTAGGGACAAAAATGTCATTTCCAGTATTAAAAATTGCATATTTATAATATTCATAGCCTTCTAAGTTCAAAAATATAAGGTTGCTAAGGTGGTTTCTTTCTATCTCTAACCTCTTCTGAGATATAATCATTTCTGACCCGAAAAACAGTTTTGGTGCCCTAGGTCCATGATCGTTGGTCCAATATTGGACCAACGGGTCCAAAATTTTAGGACCCAACATAAAAATGTTTATCTCGACAAGACACACATTTTTTCCGTTATATTTTATCAGCCATCTTGTACGTTTATTGAGTAAATCCGATAACAAGCTTAGGTCAAAAGGTAGGTCATGACCTTGACTTTTGACCTTAGGTCAATTTTCATGGTCACGTGAATTGATGATCACTGGTGAAGATCATATGTGGCTATAACTTACGGTTTCTGAGTTTGAGTGGCCAACTGACATTTGGTAATTTTCAAAGGGGCATAACCCTACCAATGAGTCGTTGAATCTTCTCGATCCAAATGTAACAAAGAACCATGGTCTGCTCCCGAACAAATTCCGCCCTTCGTTGTTCTACCTATTATGGTTATGGAGTTAGAATGATAACAAGGTTTTCGGTGTTAGGGGAGATAACCGCTTTTAAGGAAATGTTATGGGGTCGTGCCCTAACCACAAGATAGCTTTTGGTCAACCGATACTAGAAACATAATATATTTTTTAACATGTCGCGTATTTTTTTGGGGTTTCGTCAACATAAGACTCATCAGTGACGCTCAGATCAAAATAATTAAAAAGCCAAACAATTATAAAGTTGAAAAATATTGATGACCCAAAATTCAAAAAAGTTGTGCCAAATACGGCTAAGGTAATCTATGTCTGGGATAAACAAATCCTTAGTATTTCAAATAAATCATACGTTTGCATGTTTTTGGAAATCTATTCCGTTTTACCAGTAAAATTAGTGCTCCTTGAAAAATATAAAAAGTGTACAAAAAGCTACTTCTACTAAAGTAATATCATCTCAAGTGCTTTTGATCATCAATCACCTAATAATTTATTTGTTTCATAACTTCAACATTACCTACTTTATCATTCTTTAGAGCGTTCATAGCATCAACCATTTCCTGGAATTCTTCTCTTGTCAACTGTCTACATTCACGTCGAATCCGTTTCGTTGGATGCCAAAAGAAGTCTTGTCTTAGTCTCAGTTGCATGTCATGGCCGGTGTCAGGTATCCAATCTGGGTTATCGAACTTTGACAGAATGCACCTGTATTCTTTGTCGGCATCTTGATCTCTGCATTGTAATATGAAACCTGGATACCGGGACGTTATGACCTCAGATACAATTAAAAATCCCGAATTGAAAAGAACTACCAAAACTAACAGTGCATACTTCATTGTTGCCTGTAAAACAAAGCACATGCTTTATTTTTATAATTATACTGCTGATAGCTGATAGATTATTGCTTCATACAAACTATTGGGTTTTGTTTTGATTGACAGTTTTGTCATGTCTTGTTTTGTTTGATAGTTTTGTCTTGTCTTGTTTTTATTTTTGTTTTTTTTTAGTGTTTTTTTTTTGTTGGTTTTTTTGGTTTGTTTGTTTTTTTGTTTGTATTTTTTTTTGTCATAAGTCAGTGGTGGGTTTGTTGTAATAGTTGGAAATGGTACCATAGCATATTTATATTGATTTTGTCCAGTTACAAAACTATATGCAAGGCATTGTACAATATGCTTTCTGTCTTAGAATTATTAGCAGGTTAAGTACTCTTTACTTGCTTTCTTAAAATTTACGCAATGTTTCTAACTATATTGTTTGTGAATGACTGGATTGTACAACTGTGTTTTTATCTATTATACTAATACGGTAGATTACGTTTCCTGTACTAATTTTTAGTGTACTCTTTTATGGATTAAATTCTGTGATATAGATACAATGGATAAGCGTTGATTCTTGAAAAAGAAACCATGATCCCGGAGGGAGAATGGTTTGTTTTTCACGAATTAACGCTTATCCATTGTATCTATAACTTAAACTATTGTGTTAATGTCATTTGAAAATTAACGTCTATTCTAAATTAGAAGGTATTGTAAGTGAGTTTAAATAACCATGTTAGCGTGTTTAACGATCCATTACAATAAATTAAATATCACTATTGAACATTTGGTTAAAAAAATAAAAAATATATTATATCACAACACGTCTGCCCTTAAAGATCTTCAGACTATATAGCATCTGAATATTGTATGTTTTTACAAAATAAGATATATTCGAACTTATTTCTATCATAGAATTTAAAATGGAAATGAAGAATGTGTTAAAGGGAAAACAACCCGACATAGAACATACATATAGTGCATATACAATAAAGGCAACGGTAGTATACCGCTGTTCAAAACTCGTAAATCGATGGACAAAAAACAATCGGAGAACAAACTAAAACTGAGGACAACGAATAAAAAGTATGATTCCATTTTGTTTTAACAAAAAGCATAATTCTAAGCACCTCATGATTTTCTACCATAGGTATTTGTGAACAGTTGTAAAATTATGTAGTAAAACAGACAAAATCATTTTATAATAATTTATAAAAAAAAAATGGACAATTATAATAGAATGTATTCATTTTTGTTTCAAACCTGTGTAAGAGATAACAATAATCCGATAATAAACGACCAAACTCGCTTTTATTACACAAAATATCCACTATAACATACAAAACAAAAACAAAGACTGGAAAACAAGTTATTCAGGGATTCGAACCTAAACAGACAAGTCCATACCTTAATCTCATTTATCATAACCATGAATTCTCGTGGCTAACAACTCATACTTTACCTTTGCCTATTTTGTATATAAAAAGGTACAATCCCTGTATATAAATTGTACCGATGTAAATCACATATTCATTTATTTAAATATAAAATAGACATTTATATCGTAACCGATTGGTAGCCCACATTATAATCGCAGAACTCAGAGATACCAAATATTATCACATATACCAGGCTGAAAATAAAACCTATAAAGGATTATGTTTTTGTTTTTTATTAAATTCATTCACTTACCCCTCCGTTGCATCTGATATCACCCCCAGTTTTTGTAGGGGTTCGTGTTGCTTAGTCTTTAGTCTTCTATGTTGTGTTTTATGGATCATGGTTTATGAGGTCTGGAGTGGGGTCTGTTATTCTGTAAACATTTAATGTTTACCTCTTTTTTCTCTAATCTTCAAAAAATTAACCCCTTTTTTCTCTAATCTTCAAAAAATTAGACCACGCATTTGTCTAATCTTAATTTTTTTTGCCCGTTATTCTCTAATCTTCATTTTTTAAGGGCATTATTCTTTAATCATTTAACCCCATCCAAACCCTCGTTTATCTGTATGTTTTTTTTTTCTTTTTTAGCAATTGCGTTGTAAGTTTATTTTCGATTTATGAGTTTAATATATAAAATTGAGAATGGAAATGGGGAATGTGTCAAAGTTGAATGTTCTCCTTTCAATCATATTACATCTTAGTAGTAGGTTCCTTTCTCTGAGGTTTTAACAGATACGATATGATATGTTTTTAAATGGGCATTGCAAATAATTAATTTTTAAGACTCGTTTATGAATCATTTCTTATTCACAAAGTTTTACTTATCATTTAAATCAATCAAATTATTGTTTTTTCATGCTGACGATTTTTAATAGCTTTTAAATAATGTAAAAACATGTAAGATTAGTGTAAAGCAAGATGTATACGCAAGTGATTTGCATAATGAAGAAGTATACAGAAAAATATCACATATTTCTCCGGTATTTGAACACAACAGATGTGTTATACTCTCTGTATTTCACATTATGACGCCAAATGAGGATTGAAATGATTGGTTTAGAGAAGCGGAACTTCCGAATATAACTACTTATATCAATCGATATAAACTTACTTACAGTTTACATGTTACAGTAAATTATAAATCGATCAAACATTCTTAAAGGTAAACTTGTTTTAATTTCAACATAACAACAGATAAAATTGAGAATGGAAATGGGGAATGTGTCAAAGAGACAACAACCCGACCAAATAAAAAACAACAGCAGAGGGTCACCAACAGGTCCTACTTGATTCTGAGAGAACCGTATATTTTCAGTCAATGGTCAATTGAATAAATTTCCTGTTTACAAAGCTTTAAATTTTTCGAAAAACTAAGGATTTTCTTACCCCAGGAGTAGATTACCTTAGCCGTATTTTGCAGAACTTTTTGGAATTTTGGGTCCTCAATGCTCTTCAATTTTGTACTTGTTTGGCTTTTTAACTGTTTTGATATGAGCGTCACTGATTAGTCTTGTGTATACGAAACGCGCGTCTGGTGTATTAAATTACAATCCTGGTACCTTTGATAACTTGTTCACAGACTTCTTTAAATAATATAACCTAGCATTGCTTTCATTACGTGATATACATGTCCATATAATAAATACAGATTCTACCACTGCATCGAAACTGATACGATATTTATCCACTTGGGACAGTTAAATTTTCAAATTTAAAACGCTAGGCTCGCCAAGCGTTTTAAATATTTAAAATTTAACTGTCAAGAGTGGATAAATATCGCATTACACGAGATTTGGTGGTGGAATCTGTTTCCCTCTAATGATTTTCAAACAATACGGCCGCAAACTTATTCCTTCATTTCGACTGATCTGCAAAAAGATGTGTTCTTTCTATGTGACGTCATCAGGCATGGTCGCCTTTGTTCATGCCGTCACAATAGGAAATTTAGAGGAAAACAAGAAAATTCGACGTCATAATTGGATTTTAACCAATGAAGAACTGAGATCAAACGAACCACACGTTGATTGATTTTTTTATACAATGGGTGCAGAAAGGGATAAATTGACGAAGAATTAGAGAAATAGCATTATCTCAAAAGAGATATTATTAATCAAGACCTCAGACAATATCTAAATGACGTTTGAAAGACTTTCGATTTTTCTGTCTTCTTTTTTGTAATCCAACTGGTTTGAATCGAGTGTTACTGGCGAGTCTTGTGTTGACAAAATCCCTGACGTAACAAATTATCAGTCAAATATATTTGTTAATTTTAGTTAGGTTTATACTATTAACAAAAGTCCAATTTTAAAATTTGCCACCACTATAGAAAATTTGCCATAACACTAAACTTCCCGAAATAACCAACAAAAGAGTATAACAAAGTAACAATTATAACTTACACGGCTAGTTATTATCATGTTTATTTCTAGTCATCTAGTTTGTGTTTTACTTCCCCTTCCTTGGAATGTACATTTATTATGCTTTTCTTTACATTTTATTTTTACAATTGTACTTCTAAAATACCATTCCGAGTGATAGAATGTATACATTAAACATATAACATTTTATTCTATTCATCATTTCATAGTTAATTTAAATTAACAATAGGCTTAAAACGTGTTACATCTTCAAATGATACATGTATAATTAACGTGATGCATTGGTAGCTTTAGTATTTCCGCATTCAGTTGTAAAGAGTCGAAATAGAACATTCATGTCCGCATCATTTCAATCTGGGAAGGGAGATATCAGTTTGGGTAAATAAAAATCAATGACATATATTATATGAAAACGTCACTCGTAAGTCCTTTGTCGAAACAGGCAACAGGTCTTTATTAAATTGCAGTACACTCAGATCTGAACTGTTTTTCTTAAGTGTTTTTGTGGGATGTCTATAGTTTGTCACTATGTATTTACAAACTGACACAGGTACTAGTGGATTGGGCGTATGCTAATATTATGTTCAACCCCACCGTAATTAAATTGTTGTCGTTTGTTGATGTTTATGTTTTATTAATTTGATTTTCGTGCTGTTGGTTTTTTTTACACAAATCAGGACGTTATACTTCTTTTTTACAAGAAACAGATTGTTAACTAGACGAATTGTATTTTCCCCCTATTTTACAAAATTAATCTTTGATCATCTATGTTATGAATGATAAATACTTGTATATTTCATTGTTATATTTATGAACATTCATAAATTGAGCATGTCTGATTAATTTACAGAAATCCAGAAAAGCTCTTCAGACCTATGCCATTTTCATTGTATATTTCATTCGTTTTTCAACGAGTCAGACACGTACGCACCATTTAAAAATTATAGTTTTTTTAATTAAAATGAAATTACAAAAATACATCAACGCCTCCTTGGTTGTGATTCAATTTTGCAAATGGATATTAAATAGCAGTATGTCACGTACACAATGTAGATTCGATCGGTGTTGTATATTGTAACGCAAATGTCAATTATTCAGCTGAGAAACCCCCTTTGTACTGTAAAAAATATAAGGAGGGCCGTGGTATAGTGGCTAGTGTATCGGTCTACTAACACAAATGTTCCTTGTTCGATCCCCGCTCCGGCTCTCCCCTGACATCATTTGCGAGTATGGTCTTGAGAAACGATGATATTCCGTCGAAAGGGAACGATAAATTATGGCTGACCCCCTGTTACATTGTAAGAGAGAGCCATATCTCTTGCACGTAAATAACACCCTTGTAGATTTCGAATAAGAGTAGGTTAATGCCGCTACGAGGCAGCACTCGCACCCACAAAGTGGAAAGAGATTAATATAAGTTGCAGTAACTTGTTTCCCAATCCACTATAGATAAATATATTTCAATTAAAAAAATTACCTTTTCAAATAAATTAGTCAAAATCTTTATGGATGATACTACTGTTTTAACGCAAACAGTACAGTGTATAAAAAGAACACTATTTTGACGTGTTAACTAAGGCAGAAACCATTTAAATTCTTTAAAAAAAAAATTGCTGTGTCAGATTTCTACGGAGGGGTCGCATTGATTAGTCCTAAGTTGTCTATGTACAAGCCTCGGTTTTGTTTGACATGAATTTCAATAATGTGGTCATTTTTATAAATTTCCTGTTTACAACACATTGATTTTTTCGAAAAACTAAGGATTTTCTTATCTCAGGAATAGATTACCTTAGTCATATTTGGCACAACTTTTTGGAATTTTGGATCCTCAATGCTCTTCAACTTTGTTCTTGTTTGGCTTTATAAATATGTATTTTGATATGAGCGTCACTGATGAGTCTTATGTAGACGAAACGCGCGTCTGGCGTACTAAATTCTAATCCTGGTACCTTTGACAACTATACACAACACTTTTCCTACCTCAAAGACAAACATGGTATTGTCCGTGTAAACAACAAAATAACTAGTATGTATTTAATTATTTTGTTTGTAAATCATACCGTTTTAACTGCGTGGTCACATAATTACAAAACGTAGGAGTTAACAATTCCGAATGAAACCGAATACATTTATATACGACTTTCCATTAAGAGAAAATCCTAAATAAGCGTAAATCTGTTGTTCAGTGGTTGTCATCTGTTGGTGTGGTTTTTCTCTTTTTTTTATATATAGATACAATGTAAGACCATTAGTTTTCCTGTTTGAAAGGGTTTTTTTTCAATGGCCATTTGGGGGGCCTTTATAGCATGATGTTCGTTGACTTGAATGGAGTGTTGTCTCATTGACACTCATACCACATCTTCCTATTTATATATGTCTGTCGTGTGTTATTTTGTATTTCGACCAAAGATCCCACGCTTCAATCTGATGGGGATACTAAAAAGTTCAAATATCATTTATCTGAAGCAGTATCTGCTAACCCATTTGAAATAAATCATGCCTTCCCTTGTTTCCACGTGTTTTGTTGCTCAGTCTTTGGTTTTGTATATTGTGTGTGGTGTATTGGGGTTTTTTTTTTTATATAAAATAATAATAATAATAATTTATTTTATTAAAGTGTCACATACTTGTCTATAAATTTTGATATATGTTTAGTTTTTTGCCATGGAATTGTCAGATTGTGTGTTTACTAATAAATTTGACTGTTCCTTTGGTTTTTTTCTTTTCTCTTATAGAACACGCAAATGGTGGTTTTTTTTCTCTCAGAATGCTACTCCCTCGGGTGAAATAGGCCATGATTGATGATTTTGGCATTTTTTTTGTTGAAAAGTTGCATCTAGCTTGCTAAAATGTAATACATGAACGTAATCAATTAAAAGCTCAATGAGCACTTCGTTTTTTAATTTTATTTTTGGATTTTATAGTGTTGAAATGCCTCAAGATTGTTGCCAGACTATCAAAAGAACGGATTATTATGAAACATGCATACAGTAACGTAATGTAAAATTATAAATCATTCACTTCATTGTTTCAACCTGACGGTTAATGCAAAGTGAATGCAAGGAAATCTTGAATAGTTGTTTCTTTCTTACAATGTAATTACATTCCTTACAGACAAGAGCATTTACATGAAAATTCAAATCAAAAACTCTTTACTGTAACATAAACCCTTTTGTTAGAAGCACTGATTTTAATCCCTCGTTTATGAAATACATCACAAAGGTTAAGAAAGAGCACAATCATCAACTATAATTGTATACTGTTTTAATTTTTGTCAGTGCAGTTGTTCTTTCAATATTGCACACCGGTAACATATTGCACTGCATTTTGTATTTGTGCATTTTGTAAACAAGCTTAACACCCACATGTTTAATTCTGCAAATTAGTTGTAATACTTGTATTTTGTCTTTAAGAATTTTATTGGAATGTCCTTCGATTTTGTTCCAAATTATACTGGAAAATTTGAATTCTAGGAGGATTTGTCAAGTCGCTAATTTTTAGTAGTATTCATGTTCTGTGTCATGTATGAAGTTGTTATATGAAAACAATTGTGAAATACAGCTTCCGACATTAGAGTATAGACCGGAACGATTTCATATAAGCAAGGTATAGTTGTTTTGTTTGTACATTTGTACTTCTCTTTCAGGTCAAGAGAGTAAAAACAAATTATCTAAGTTAGTTCCCCAAGCATAATTAAGGAAATTCAAAAATCAGTTGAAGTTTTGTTAAAAGAAAAATGTTACTTCCGTAAAATGAAACATCCCGGATAATAATATATAATACATAGCTGAAAAAACATATAATATTCCTAATTACTCTAAATATAAGCACAACATTGTTAAATTTGAAGATTTCCGGAATAAATTTTTCCGTTCCGGGATTCGAAGTCATGCTATTTGGGATATAGTGACAACACTACCCTTCCAGCGCTGTGTCCAGCGCTCTAGACCACTCTACCACCTAAACTGAAGTTTAAAAAAAAAATACTTTCAGTGGCCTATTGTTACTTTTCTTTGTCAGAATGACTTTTGTTTACCTCAAAGAAGGTAAGCAATATATCAACACAATAGCTATATATGTCGGATCTTTAAGTGCTCATTACTTACTGTTTTCAGTGTATAAGTTATCTACCAGGACGACTGAATATAGCAGTCAGCTAACATAAAAAAGATTCCAAGTTATACATGTAAAATTTTGAAAAGTAGGTTGAGAACTGATAGCAATAATTTCAAATTGGTCTAATGTTTACTGCGGAGGTGAAAATATAATACCAGGACACAAAGATGAAAGAAGATTTTGGATCCAATGAACTATTTATGATTTTCTTTAGTAACCAATTTCAGCCTTCCCTTTTTTTTATTCTGTTCTCTTTCTCTATATTTACGCACGTATAGGTGCCTCATACTTAGCTCCCTTTGAAATTATTTAAAAGAATTAAAATAATCAATTTCTTCCGTGGCATCAGAGAAGAATCAGAACAGCCATTCATTTTTAAAAACCAGTTACGATACACAAAAGTAGAAAAGAAGGCGACGAAAGGAAATAAAAAAAGCAAAGAAAAACTAAATCCGAAAAAATGGTTAACTTACCCCTAAAACGTCTTAGATTATAAGAACTTATTTGAATCTATAAATGGCTTCTTATTCATTTTGTATGTTGTGAACGTGCAACGACACAAATAATGTGGACAAGAAAGGATTACAAAAAGCGTCAATAGCATTGTATACGTCGCTGCCTCATTACAAGTCATTTAACATATATATTTTATACATGTGTTGGCTAAACAATGCACAAATCAATTCTTCAAAAAGATTAAGAAAAAAAGTGGAGTTATACGTGTTATATAGGTCTGGGCATAATAAGATTTATTTCAGTATTGGTTAAGATTTTTATTTCAGAAGTACCTGTGTTCATCGCTAGCTTAACGAGGGTTTGTGTTGTTCAGTCTTTTAATTACTTGTGCCAGGAGCATGAAGTTCAGTAGTAGTCGTCTTTTGTTCTTATTTTTAACATAATTAAGGCCTTTCGTTTTTGCATATAAATTGTTTACATTTGTCTTTTTGGGGACTTGTATAGCTTTTTATGGTGTATGGGTATTGCTCAATGTTGAAGGCCGTCTGGTGACCAATGGTTTTTAACCTCTATTTATCATTGGTCTTTGGGAGAGAGGTTTCTGAATGGAAATCATACCATATCCTTTTATTTTTGTATTTACCTTTTTCTTCATAAGAAACTGATTGGGGACTGCTGGTCTATTTATTAATTGTATTTAATTCATTTTCTCTAGACATAATGCGGTTAACATGACATTTAACAACCAATTCCTGACAATTATATGTTAATACTGCTTGTAAGTTGTTTTACAGATGAATAGATGAATGACCAATCTAATCCCAAATACTTAACATGTTAGGAAACTTGGAGTATGCCTTATATTTTCTTTGTGGGTCATACAAAAGAAGCTCAACACATTGCACTACTCAAATATATTCATTTCAAATACTATTAAAAAAACATAAATCATTACTTCCAGAGCACCATATTTCATCTAATAGCCACCACAAGCAAAAATACCAATATCTTTTTTCATTCTTTCAACAAAAACAGCGAGACAAGAAAACTTTTTTTTCAAAATTTTAGGCATGCAGATAACGGTATGACTATCTTCCTGTATTATTTGCATAATATTTCTTGAGTAACAGGTTTGCGTTGGTTGCTGTCTGTAAAATCTGTTTGTTGTTTATTGTTTTCAGCATTAATCAGTTCGTTTGTTTTTTTCTTTTTGATTGTTTCACATCATGTCATGTTGTTTTGTTCATTGTTGAAGATGTAAACTCACCTATAGTTAATCTAAGCATTTTTAAAAGCTAAATCATTGCATTTAAATATATTGCATGCTAATTTAGGACGATAAAATGCTTATATTATTCATATGAACAGAACCGTTCTATAATGGTATTGTTAAACTCCACAGGAAGACTTGTAAATCTTCTGAGTCACATGATTTCGACTAAAGCCCGCCCATCCTTTGCTGTCTTCCTTCTTGGTGGGGAATCAATGCATCACATAATTATTCTTTGATTTGATACAACCATACGCAGACGAGACAATTTTGAGATCATTTAAGCGGAAGAAGGAGCTCCAGGAATTCGAAATATTTATCATGTTTATATACTAGACAAAGTAGTCTCTCACATTTTCGGACATCAAACATTTGATTTTCAATTTTTGTACGAAATTTAAATGATAAAAATTTAAAGGATTTTTTTTTCTTCTAAATAATCAACAATTCTTATATATATGGGTGACATATCTGTTCCACTCAGAATTTCAAATCTTCCCTTCTATAATGAAGATTCTGTGATATAGATACAATGGATAAGCGTTGATTCTTGAAAAAGAAACCATGAGCACGGTAAATGAATAGGCTGACGTCACCACAATGGTTTAAAGTTAATGAAGATAACCAATACTGTCATTGCTAAAGCTTTTCAGTTATTCTTTCTTGTATTATAGCTGTCTCATTTTCCGATTTCCGTATTTGTATGCATCACTAGATAATAGGATATAATGGTTTTAACATTTTTTTCGTACATTAAGGGGCTCAAGTCTATAAATACGAAAATATATTTAGTCAAATTGATTTCCGATTACAACCTTTCCTGGTTTATATTGGAATAAGTATAATAGAAATCGGTCAACCAGTGTAGTGCAATCTATCAGGACCAAAGTTGAGTTGGCAATTTAGTCAAGGGTATATCAAAAATGTATATGTGTATGTCTGTTCCAAGTCAGAAGCCTGTACTTAAGTGATTGTCGTTTGTTGCTCTGTAACATATATGTTTTTCGTTCATTATTTTGTTCATTATTTAAACCGTAAGTGTTCATGTTTGAATTGTTGTTCCAAATGTGAGTTTGTGATTTTGGAGCCCTGTATGGCTGACTATGTGGTATGGGCTTTGTTCCTGGTTGAAAGCCGTTCGATGACAATTATATATAGTTGTGTCATTTTACTCTTGGGGAGAATTCAACTTGTCTAGTAGGCAATCATATCACATCTTCTTTTTATATATGGCATATTAAGCATTCTGTTGGCACATTTGTCCTAATTGTATGGACAATACTGAAGAAGAAATGTACATATGATAATTTTTATCCATTCAATATTTTGGTGGCTTTTTTGGATATAACTATGACCGGATAATTTGAACTGTGCAGTGTGAAATTAGTAATTAAACAACATTTAAATAGTTCAATTGTTTCAATGTATTTTCTTGTTTTGCATTTATTGAATAATTTTTGGATTTGTTTGTTGGTCTTGCCGGACTGCTTAAATAAAAATTTTAGGAGCGAAATATTTTTCTTGATTCCATATAGTCGAGGAATGCCATTTTACCGTGTCATAAAACATATAATAGGAAAATTTCAAACTAATGTCCTCGTTTGGTAATAAAAATGTTTTGTTCAAATAAATTCGAAAAAGTTTGAAACTAAATGAAGTCACAAGAGGAGTCTACTGATTAAGAAAACAATTTATGTATATATGTTAGTTGCTAGGGTACGTGTATCTCAGTCTAAATTAGTGTCCTCGATATAAAAGAGGGACGAAAGATACAAGAAGGACACTCACACTCACAATCTCCGGCGCAGAGATCACATATCCGTTCCGTTCAATACTTTGTAACACTACACTCAATATGACCTCTGCCATACATTTTTTTGCGTACTTTTTTGTTCCCAATCTCTAATCAAAATCTACATTACTGTTTATTTAATTAAGATACTTTTTATGGGAAAAAACATAGAAATTCTCATGTTTACGAAGATATATTAAGTGCAGTATTGCGGAGCATGTATGGAACGGATATGAACTCTGCGCCGGAGATTGTCACACTCATAGATCGAAAATAAACTGACAACGCCATGGCTAGAATAAAAAGACAAACAGACAAATAATAGTACAGAAGACAAAACATAGAAAACTAAAGACTAAGTAACACGAATATACTAGTACTGTAATTGTTCTTTTCTGGTCTTTAGAGTAATTGCCAAATATTTCTTCAAGACAAAAGTTGTGAAGTAAGTTAGATATACGTATGTATGCTCCTATTTTCGTGTCAAGATTTCGTTAGGCTATATAGCAGATCTGAATAGTTTATTGTGACTTTGATTATAAATGTATATCAATGAGCAACAACAAAAAAAACAACAAAAAAACATAACATTGTTAACAAACGGTCTTAAAATAAAAGACAAGTTGAAATTAAGAATTTGATTTTCAAATCTTATATAGAATATAAAAAAGAAGATGTGGTATGATTGCAAATGAGACAACTATCCACAAAAGACCAAAATGACACAGACATTAACAACTATAGGTCACCGTACGGCCTTCAACAATGAGCAAAGCCCATACCGCATAGTCATTTATAAAAGGCCCCGATAATAGTATGAAAAATAGCCGCGAATGATACCACATTTAGGGACATCTAAACACTTTAGTCGAAAATGAACTGACAACACTATGGATAAAAAGAAAAACTCCTACAGACTAACACCATTACACAAAGCATCACACAGAAAACTTAAGATTGAGAACTCTACACAAACTACAGCAAACACTGGAAGCATTTTAATATATTTGGGTTTCATTTCATGCGGAATAAGCGTATAATTATTCTTATGTGTATTTCATTTTGGACTTCTTAGCTTGTATGACGTCAGAAGATTGTAATAATAAGTATAATACGATTATTTGTAAAACGTCTCATTACAGGAACATTATTACAAATGCTTCTCTTAATGCGCTTATAGAAGTACTATAAGTTTGCAAGAAAACCAAAGGACTCCATCTGGATATTGTGTACTTCCGCGTTCAATTTTGTTTTTCAGGAAATTACTGCATGTAAAGTTAAACAGCCGAAGAATTACAAAAGTACAATGAAATGACAAAACACAAATATAGATCGTTAATAAAATATTTGCACAATAAAAATGTTCAAGTAGGAAATGTAATGTTAGGGGAGACATTGTTTTGTGCTATGGTTTGTTCTGTGTACTATTTTCCCTCATGTTAACATAATTTTTTCCACATTTTTGTTTATATTTATCATAGCATCCAAAACACAATTTTCTGTCACACTGTATGTCTGACCGAAAAAGAATTCTGAAGTTTTCTACTATATTTAGCCAAAAAATCTTAAAAGTTGTGTCTGAGTGAATGTCTGACATTTTGACGGACAGACAGAGTTTGGGATACACTTGTATTTTGTAGCTATTATTTTATACTTTTCGTAAGCCTTCTCTTAAATATGTTCAGTGTCGAAGGTCTCATACATTTTCTTATTTCATTGAATTAACCAGACCATATAGTACGTTAAGCTTTCTGTTCTATGGATGACCATAAATTAATTTTAAGAACCTACATATATAATAAATAAATGTGGAAGGGATCCCAATTGGTCTGCTTTCCACCGTGGACAAAATATAACGTAGATGTTGGGATATATTTGCCATCATGACACATATTATTATTTCTGTATTAAAGTGTTCATTGACAAGTGTTCAATTTTAAGAACCTTCTTCAATTGGTCTGCACTAAACAACTAAGGTAAACGATAAATATTTATTATCAACAACCTTGATATCAACAATATTAAACAGAACTTTAATAGTTTTAAATAATCTAACAGTACCCAAGTCGTAAATCCACAACTAACCGTGTATTGAAATAAGCCCCGCCTCCCTACTAACCTAATATTGAATATACACGGTCTCCACGAGGTCGCTTTTAACCAATCATATTCCTAGAAATCAATATATAGGAGGTAAGATAAATGAAATTCCCGACTGAATAATGCATGTGTATAAAAGAAAATGTCAATGATACAACTTTCTCCAAAAATCCACATGAAGTTAATTTTAGCAACTCATATGTTTGACATGTGTGTAATTGATAAGCCTTTCTCTCTCTCGCTCTGTCGTCGAAAAATGAGTTTTTGTCTTCTTAACTTTATATAAAGAAAAAAAAAAGTTTAGTAAGTGATAAGTTTGAAGTAAAGAATTTGGTGTTGCATGTATTTTCTGCTTGTACGAACAACTTAAGACCCCTTGCGGCCTGTAACAATGAGAAAAACCAATACTCCATAGTAAGCTATAATCGTCCACGAAATGACAAAGCGGTAAACCAATCCAACCGAGAAAACTAACAGCCCGATGTATGTACAAATATGTGTGTTGCTACCTCGAGTTGATTTTTTTATGTATTAGTTGTCGGGCTGCTGTCTTACATGTAGGGAGGCACTGCTTATTCATGCAAATATTTTTCATCTGCTTACTATCAGTTATTTTTTTTTTAATTTAAAGGTTTAATAGAATACAATATCTGTCAAAATATAAAATCATTTATTTTCTATTTTTAAGTTCTTGAAATTAAAAATTCCTATCGCGCCAACACCTGTTTCATATTATAAACAAACTCTGAATATGTTAACATTCCATATTTTAGTTCATCAAGTACGAGTTATCGATTTCTCTCAGTCATGGTTGTCACGTGCATGTACATTGTAAACGTCAGATGGGCCGAGGTCGAAACTGAATACCAGTAGATACCTTCAGATTATAAATGATGCATTTATTGGTACCATCCCCTATGATGACTGGGGAAAAGAAATATGGACACTTTGGTCAACTTCCGACCGGTAGCAAAACCTTTACCAAAATAGTCGTCCAATGTGTGGAATCTACATGTACAACATCGCACCTACGTCCAGTCAGTCAATTAGAATTAAGTATTATATTGTCAATATGATACTTCCATGGTCAATTAGAATGAAGTGTCACGCTTCTGCAGGTTGAAAAACCATTGCTACAGCTCATTGTGGGGTCCGTAGGAGGCCTGTCAGGGTAGGACCAATGATCTGTCAATATCCAATATACCCTGATTTTCTAATGGCAGTCAATTTTTCTCTTACCTTTATCCTATACGACCTAAACTACAAGACCTTTCTATTATATTTAGTGTTTCTTGTTCACGCCCTGAACATGCATGTAATATTCGCCACTGGACTTGAAGTGATTGACAATAAATCAAGCATTTACTAGTATCAAAATGCGGTCTAATGATATGTACAAGTACACTTTGTTTTGTATTGAGATATTAGGAAATTAGTTACGTTAATAAGACAGCAACCAAACGATACAAATAATTAAGACATATAAAGGACTATTCATATTCGAAATTGAACAATGTTCATGTGTACATACAATATGCCAAGTCTTAATTGTCCCTAGCTTGTGTGAAGAAAATGTAAATATCTTAAACATTAAAACGACACCAAAATTCTTCACATAACAAAAAAACAAATTATCAAGGTCTGAGTCTGATCCGACTTGTCTTTGCTCTAGATCTAACTCCTAAATGCCGCGTTTATGATATATACAAGCAGTCATTATTTTGTGTCATTTTTGTTCTCATTAACAATCATACCACATCTTCTTTTTTTTTTATCATGGAATAAAATACCTAGTAGTTATTTAAAAAGTATCGATTATGTACAACAACATATCAACACTAACAATCGATTTTGACATTAAAAATTTATTTTAAAGACAAACATACAAATGATAAAGATACATTCATCAATAATCATTTCAAGTCAATGAATAACAAATAAATATAAATAATACGGATTTCGAGCTTTAGGGAGCTACCATTTGATTTTTATGGGGGGGCTAGGATGAAATTTGAAAAAAATAGGCAGGACCGGAGTTTTGAGTAAAAAAAAAAAGGCAGGATGAGACACTTGCAAAAAAAAAAAGTCAGGACGACAATTTAGGTAAAAAAAGTCAGGATAAACTAAAAAAAAAAAAGGCAGGACCGAACAGAGTGAAAAATAAAAAGGCAGGACAGAGATTATAGCTAAAAAAAAAGGCAGGACAACATTTTTCATCCTAGCCCCCCCATAAAAATCAAATGGTAGCTCCTTTAGTTTGCTATTTTCTTGTTCATGTTTGGCAATTGTGACACTCCTCTGTGATATGTGTGTTTTAGCACTAGCGTTAAACGCTCTCCACACACTGTGTTAAATTTACATTAATTATAATTATACAAATGTATTATGCTGGATTCAAATATTTACTTCCAATGGCTTTTCTTATTATGAAACTAATCAGTAAGACTATCGATGTTATAATGACGATTTCCAAGGTCCTCCAGACATATTTCATTTTTTTGGAAGTAGGTTTGTGTTGTTCGATTGCATAATTGTCCTCATCTTGGACCTATAATTAACAAAATCTAATTATTGTTACATGTTTTATACCAATTTAGTACTGTCCAATAATTTGAAAAAGAAGTAAAATAAATTAACAAAAGTACAGAAGTGAGTAAAATTCTTGAAAAATAGGACTGAAGCTTATTTAGTGAGAGGTTTATATATATACAAGTGAGAGGTTTACCGAGCTATAAAACCAGGTTGAATCCACCATTTTCAACATAAAAAAATGTCAGTACCAAGTCAGGATTCCCAGCTAACACATTATATTTTCATGATATTATTGACTGGTTATATATATGTTTGTCAAAAATATTTACCAAAAAATATTTTATAGACATTTTTTTTACATCAGAAATTATGCATGAATGATATTTTAACAATACTATTTCATCCCAATGTTTCATTGCTAATATAAAAACATTTTTTGTAAATATGTTTTTATAAGTAATAAATAAATATTCTTTGCTGATGTTTTTAAAATGTTAAATAGACAGTTTTATAAATGAGAACAATTGTATGTTGAGGAGATATTTCTTTGCAATATTCAATCAATATCTGATAGACATCTTTATATTACAGTTAATATAAATATATTTTTTAGATGTGTAAAAGAAATATTTATAAAACATTTTTGATTAATATCTACATTTGTATGTAAAACATAGGTTTTATGTATAATACAATATCTTTTTGATGTAACATCAATATAATTTTCATGTCCTAATTAAAAAATGTTTGTTAGTGATATTTGAGTGAAGCACATGTTTGATATGAAAAAAGAAATATTTTATAAACATTTTTACATAATATTTCTAATTTATATTTGTAAGATGTACGACAAATGTTTTTCTAATGTTTGTAAGTGATATTTGTGTGAAGCCCATGTTTGGTATGAAAAAGGAAATATTTTTTATATAATTTTTTAATCAGATAAACATGAATGTCTCCTCATTTTTGATAGAAAAGTTTTTTAACAATTCTAATCTAACTTAGATGAAAATTCCAATCAAGTCAAAAGAAAAATTATCTAGCGAATAACGATTGTATTTGAAGAGCATTTGAGGACTCAGAAAAAAATCAAATGATAAATTCATACCAAATAGGACTACGATAGTCTGTGCATAGAACTAGAATGCCTAATTCAAAGTTTTTTAAACAGTGTGCTTATAAAAAAAATATCATTGATATTTCATGCCAAGAAAGAAATATAAGCCAACATTGTGCCAACAATATGCCAACGTATTAGGTACTTATCTCCCCCCTTTATATCACATAATTAAAAAAATATTTTTTTATATTATTCCAACGTTCTAACAATAAAATGTGCTCTTCATTCTCTTTATCTTATAACATTTTAAAATCTGTGTAGTCATTTAAATGTATTTACCTAAATGATTGAATAATTTTATGCACTGTGACGTGCACAAACAAAACATGTTTAAAACCAGCCCAAAACAACAAATACAATATGAATATATTTAAATTGTTTTCGTCTCATTTCAAATCAACAGATTATTGACACGAGTGAATTGCTTTGCTATTCAATTGGCAGTTGAGAAACTACTGAAAATATATCAAAAGTATTATCTACCAGTAGATTATAAGAGTTGACTTATAAACATTCAATTCAATGCATCAACTTTTCATTACAATGGGTATATGGTTGTAGACTATATTTTAAAAACATTTGGTAGACATCCATAAAACATATCCTAGACATAAGAAAAATATTTTGTCCAGATGTTTAAAAGATGTTGTCTGGATATTTTCAATTGACACTGAATAATATCAAAATAATGTTATTTCAATATAAAATCAAGATATTTAAAAATAATGCTCTTTAAACATTCAGAACGAATATTTCCAGAAAATATGCTATTCCCATGAGTAAAGCCAGACATATCACGTCAAAAACATGTTTTTGAATGATATTTTGGTGACATTTTGCAATACATTTTAAAAATATCAATAATATAGGGTTATTGCATGAATATTGGGGAATATTGTCCCAAGTAGAATTTTATATTGCACGAGCTTGCGAGTGCAATATATGTTCTACGAAAGACAATATTCCCCAATATTCATGCAATAACCCTTTTATTGTATAGCAATATAATATTTGGAAGTAAAAACTGGTTTATACTAAGATTTTGACGTTAATGACGTCATGAATTTGAAGATTTATTGCACAAGTGCAATATTGGAATTTATTGCACTCTAACTTTTGGTTACTTTCTGTGGGAAATATTATATTGCTATACAATAAAATGTTTTTGTGCTACCTAGGTTATGACAGTTTTTGTCCATTCGTTTGGTGTGTTTGAGTTTTGATTTATTCTGCGCATGTACGCTTATAGAATATAAATGTTTACATGTAACTAATGAATACAAATGAAGGATGTGGGCCCAATTCTTTCAGTAAATCAAAAAGGAATCGCTTACAAAAGTTTTGACAAAACCACTGCAAAAAGAAAGGAAAAAAAGACACGAGAAAAAACAGAAAAACCGGCTGCAAAACATTACAAAGAAAAAAGCAATTTTAGAATACTTACCCAACCAAAAGCAGGATATAATTCATGTTTTCTGGTACGGTCCATAGATTACGTTTAAAGTTAACTATAAGTCACCAATTGACTTCAACTATAAGTAATCACTGAATGAAAGGCCCCTTTAAAATGTGGTGGGGTTAACACATACGTGTACGTAAACGCTCAACCCACCCCAAACTGCGACAATGGTGTAATTATACAACATATAACTAATTGGGGCCCGGCCAGAAAGCACATACCAGAAAGTAGTACATATTTAACACAAAATAGTTCCTACGCATGAGTTTAACTTTCAAAATATGCAGAATATTTAGATATTTTTGGTGTCAAATGATCGCTGAAGGCCTGACTCGTGATCATTGTAGAACACTTTTGGGCTTATAACTTTGAATATTAAAAAAAAACTGCTCCAAATTTAAAAAAGAGGGTACATTTTGTCTGTTTGTCAGATCTGAAGTACCTGTTTTGGTACATCCGAAGTTCTGGGAATCAGTTCTTTTTCATGTGCCATTAAAGGTATATTGATTTTTTTCAGTACAAGACACCATAAAGTATAAAAAAAGAAGATGCGGTATGATTGCCAATGAGACAATTGTCCACAAGAGACCAAAATGACACAGACATTAACAACTATAGGTCACCGTACGGCCTTCGACAATGAGCAAAGTTGCTTTGACATGCAATAATTGCCAAATTATTTGAACTTAAAAGAAAAGAGATGTATAAAATGGAGGAATTAAACTTAGAAAGCAATGGGACCATGAATCAGTGGTGTACTTTCATATACAAACTATCAAGTTCAGTGGGCTACATTCAGTGTGCATGTACTCTGGAATCAAATGCGTTGAAACGAATTTGATTGCATAACAAGTGTATTAACAATTAATCGCTTGAGGCATACGTGTAGGTGCATACAAGTCACTCCTTAATCAATTAAGCAATACATATTTGTTGTGGCAGTTTGCTTCCATTTTAGGTTTAGTGCATGCTGTGACAACAACATGTTCATTCTATCATCTATGTATTTTATAAAGGAGGTGTGGGTGTATTTAGGTATTTACTGGTTGAACTACAAAGGTTAAGATTTAAAATGTATCTATATATGGGCATTTATATAATCATGAACATAATGGTCCAGTCAAAATTATCTGACGTCTCAGCGATACATATTATAGAACTGATCCCTTAAAGTATGATCTTAACATAATCTATCATAAAATTTGCCCCTGGACGTTAAGCAACCAACAATCAATCAATCATAAAATTAACCCCTTTTTTCATTATTATCACATATTTATCATCAAAGGACTAATTGACTGAATAGAATTGACGGAGTAGGAATTGTTTATACCCCTTTGAATTTTATGTCAATCATGTTGAACATGCATGCAATATTTGCCGCTGGACGTTAAGGGGGTAGACCTTGGTTCAGGGAGATAACTCTTTAAATCAGTTAAGCGTTTGTAGAAGTCAAGTTCATCATTGTATTTTAAGCATTTACCTGAAACAGATTGAAAATAATCTATGTAACCTAGAAGCTTAGAATATATTTTTGAAAATAGTTGACACAAACGTACTGATGATTTTAAGAGTAATTTCCCTTTATCTAGGTCTACCTCCTTAAGCAACCATCAATCTGCTGTCGTTGGTTTGTAAATACATAGACATAATTATCTCCGTTTGTCCAAGTTTAACAATGAATTAACTTTTCGTATGTAAAATTTTACTATTATATAAATTATGTACCTGTCTTATTGAAGAAAGTTTTTTGTATGTCAAGCTCTGTTAGAAAAATAGAAAATATACTTGCAATCATACCATTTGTTATTATGAATCTAAATGACAAAAAAAATATAATATTGTTAAAGATAAAGATATCAAATAGACACTCAGGGAGGGGAATGGAGGGATTTCTTTAATTTAATATTTATCTGATACATAACTAAAGCATGATGCTTTGATACTTTTTTTAATTCAATTTAATGCACGAAACTTCTGACACATTTTCGTCATCTATCCTGCATTTCATGTTGAAAAATATTCATTTTCTTCCTGTCTTATGCAAATTTAAATCATTTATTTGCAGTTCATACTAATACTAGGCCAAAACATTATTTTATTTGAAAAAACATCTCCCCAGAAAATCAAAATGTCAACCCCATACGAAGTCTCTGACTAAATGGCATAATATATAGAGATGCTTCGCCGTTGAACTTCTTATTCTTTTATATAGGTCCCATCTCTCTTTTTCTCGTTCAGTGAACTGAATCAGATGTTTATTTTTTTATTTATAAATAGACTGGATGGTTTATTTTTAATCGGACTATAATGCATGACTATAAAATTCATCCGCAATTAGGTCGTACTTGTTGCCTCTTTACTGGTTATGGTTTATGATAGCCTAAGGTTTGATAAACCTAAAAGATGTTCTTCCAAATCGTTCCAAACTAGATACCAAACCTAATTTGACATGAATTCGTAAAAACCAAAGCCATGCACCATCTTCGACTTTTCAAACTTCATATCAGTTTTTTCAAACCAGTAAAAACCGGAACCGTTGAAAATCAAACCAGAAAGACTGCAACGAATACGCCTTCAGTTAGTCGCCTGATTATTTTCAATGAGATGGTACAATGAACAGGTCGATAAAGTTTATACTTGTACCTTAACATCTGTAAACTCCGTTAATTCAATTTGTTGTTCATTTTCCATCTAATAAATTCAGCCTCTTTAGATCTGTGAAAAAAGTAAAACTACATGAAATTAGTTATGATTTTGTGGGCGTGCGTAATATAGATTAATGCTGAGGAAGCTGTTTATGTATGCAACATATTTTTTTTATATGTAAATTTCACAATTTTAGATTAAACATGTTTCAGACAGCATACGTGTTATTCAAGGTCACAGGGAGACCTTTAAAAATTAAGTAGGTCAAGAGTAACATAAATTTCAAGGGGAGATAATTCAATATTGCAACATTCAGTAGTTTCCCTTGTCAATACTACCACGGCAGATAGTGCAAACCTTAGGCAGAATAAAACCGATGTAAACCATGGAAACCCTTTGCAACTTGACTCACTCGCAGGAGATATAAAAGTTTACAAACGAGAGAAAGAAATAACTAAGGACCATTAAAAAAACATTAAACGAGGAAAAACAGACAAAACCATTGGTTAAAAGGATATACTACATCACGGCTGGTAATCTACACACGCAGAACATTTGGTTCTGCAATGAAAACCGTGAGAGAATTTTCCGGTTGTGCTTGAGTGGAGCAATTGTCACCGCTTCGAAAGGTATATACATTTCTAAATCGCAATTTTCTTATTCGACTAGTCAAAATATTGAAAATCGGAGAATGCTATGCTGTGGTGAATACTTAAACGAAGAGATACATATATCATTTACTGTTGTACGTGGAGTTGAACTCCTACAAAATCAGTTGTCCCACGATAATTTGCCTAAAAAAGTGACATTTTGATTTTGAAATGGTTCTATTAACAGACCTACAAGTTCAATTTTTTTTTTCGGTCAATGGGTATGAATGTCGTTTTGGGCGTCGTGGACGCTGTCCGGTGTTGATAGACATCTTAATAAATCTAAAAACCTCATATTTTCAATTTGTCATTCGTGAGAGGATTGGTTCTGATTGAGGACATCATGAATGCGTGAGGGGACTTGAAATCATATCTTTATATACAAGCTATCAGTCGTTGAAAGTTGCCTTAATATGGTTAGATTGTTTATGAAAAAAACATTTGTGTGCATAAATAAAAATTATGAGATATAATTTTGAAATAACCATAAATGACCATGTTTCTTTTTATGAATAAAAGTTTACCCAATAAATTTAAAATATGTGTCCAAATTCGTGGATTTGGGCAAATAATCGGAATAGTTTACTACCAGTCCACAATGTGATAATAATTAATATTGTAATTTTCATTGTTATTGATAAATGTTATATCAGTATTGCAAATCTAATCCTGAATTCTGCCTATCCTATTTTTGGGATATTGTTTAAGAAATTCATATATTACGTCACTTTGTGCATTTATGGTTTTGGCTAACTCGGCTGTGAATTTTTATGTGCTGGTTTAGATAGTTTTATGTAACCGTTTTTATTGTGTAGTTAGTCACCACTTCGATTTTATCATGTATATCTATTATATAGTCATTTTATAAAACATCACTGGTTGCAAAATTATGAATTATTCGAAATAACCAGGATGTTCTTATTCCAGGTAGAAACTCTAGCCGTATTAGGCACAACTTTTTGGAACTTTTGGTCCTCAATGTACTTGTCTTGGCTTTCGAACTTTTTTCATCTGAGCGTCACTTTTATTTGTAGCAAGAAACAAATCGTTGACAATTGTTTTCCTTTTACTGTTCGTAAAACCTATCTTCCCACAATGTATTTCAAAATTCTATCTCATTAATTTTGTTAATGCACACAAATGTGTTTTCTCATGAACAATCTGACAACATTTAGGCAACTTTCAAAGACTCATAGTTTGGATATTATATTATGATTTCACGTCCCCTCACGCATTCACGATGTCCTCAATCAGAACCGATCCCCTCACGCATGTCAGAATGAAAATATGAGGTTTTTTATATTTATTAAGATGTCGATCAACACCGGACAGCGTACACACCGCCCAAAACGACATTCATACCCATTGACCGATTAGTAAATTTGAACTTGAGGGTGTGAAATTAGAACCATTTTAGAATTTAAATGTAACTTTTTTAGGCAAATTGTCGTACGGCAACTGATTTTGTAGGAGTTTAACTCCACGTACATCAGTAAATGATACATGTATCTCTTCGTTTAAGTATTCACCACAGCATAGCATTCTCCGATTTTCAATATTTTGACTAGTCGAATAAGAAAATTGCGATTTAGAAATGTATATACCTTTCGAAGCGGTGACAATTTTTCCACTCAAGCACAACCGGAAAATCCTCTCACGGTTTTCATTGCAGAACCAAATGTTCTGCGTGTGTAGATTACCAGCCGTGACATGTAGGTTCGATTTAAAAAGGCAAATAAAACATATAAAACTTTTAATTTACATCTACCTATATTTTTTTTATATAGATTTATTCAGATTGGTCCACTTTATCTTTAATGAAAGTATGAAAAAAGTTTAATTGTGGAACTGTGAGTTTTTTCACGACAAAAGCCCAAAAATAGGTAAATACATGTATGCATGAAAAACTGGAAAATCATCAAAATTGGGTACTTTCAGAAGGCCGTAGCAAAAAAAGAACCCAAAAATCAGCTTAAGAAAAAAAGTTTAATTGTAGAAATTTTTGGCTCCTCAGAGGTGTACATCCTTCACACTATATTTATTCTACAGTAAATAAAAGATTCGTCAACTATAGAACCCTACTTAGAACCAGTTATGTACTCTTAGTCGCCAGGAAGAATAAGCATGTCCCAATCAACGAGTGCATATGCTACAACAATTATCTCTTATTTTAGCCAATTTATTCAGGACAACACATATCAGTTATTTTTTTGAAGGTGTGGTTATAATTGTGTTCGCCAGAAGTGCATTTCGTCCTTACAAAAAAATCATCAGTGAATCCCGAATAAAACAGCATATAATAATGTAAGGTGAAATCTTGTACCCACTAGGTTGGTGAGCATTGGGAACTCAAATAAAGAAAAGAGAATAATAGGCAAAGCATAGAGACTGTATAAAAAATATAAAAAAAATAAAGAATAATGGGCCTTAAAATTTAAAGAATACAGAAATAAACAACCCAACTAGACCCCTTACTTTTGGCAAAGTAAGAAATACATGATAATTTGAATCCGTTCTCTTACATGATTTGTTTCTTTCCTTTGTGATTTGTTTGGCAGTATACAATTGCATATGAACTAAAGCATCGTATTTAACTAATATAAGAGAGAAACAAAAAACAATTTAATAGTACTACGCACATTCTGAACAAACACATAGTAAATTTAAAGTTGATTTACATATCTATTACGTAATCATAAGCAATCAGAAATTCCATATATACATGTACATGTAACAGTTGATTTTGTAACACAAGTACATATACATGTATAATGACATCAATGGGGAAATGTCGTCATTTTTCAATAAGTAACACGTCAAAGTTTTCAAAGAAAGCTCTTGTTTACGTTATGAGGAAGTGCGCATGTCGTTCTTCTTAAAAATTATTTATTTATTTGTTCAATCCTTTACAAGAAGGTCAGATAGGGCTGTTCTTCATAAGAAACAAGTGGACACAAAGTGCAAAAGATAAGAGAAAAACAGGTCAAACAAATTAAGAATAGGTAAAAATGGGGTGGTGAAATATATAGAAAAAACAATAATAGGCTACTTAAAAAAAACAATGATGTAAAGCTAAAGAATATAGAACTAATCGAGGACCCTAAGCTATTATACCTTCTTACAACGCTCTCCTTAAAATTCTGAAAACTTACATTGAATGCAATTTGTGCTGATAAATAAATCCGAACCAAAACAGTGATCCATTATAGTTTGGTCCTATTAGTAGTCTTATATACGTATTAAGTGTACTAAGTTAAGAGATAAGACTAAAAACCAGAGAATAAACAAACGCATATGATTCCGTGACTTTTGTTATTAACTATTATGGTTAACCAAGTGTCGTGTCTTTTAAAAGAGTCCAAGCCTAGGTGCAATTGTGGGTGTAGTTTGAAAATTTGACAAAACAAACTATACAGTTATTAAAAGTGAAAGAGCAATTTAAGAGTGAATTCGGTTCAGTACCTTCAATGAAGGACCGTTACTCCCCACTCTTCGGTTGATTCTATTAAAAATGTCATCGCGTAACTTTAAGCAAATGTACATCTAGTACTACAGAAATACTTTTATAAAAATGATTTCATTTGATTACTTTTAAGTTGTATATCATTTGTTTCATTTTGCTTTAAACAAAAAAGCATATCAAAGATATAAGGCTTATAATTTTGTATGTACGAAAGGCGAGTTTCGTCTTTAAAAGACTCATCAGTGACGCTTGAATAAAACATCAAACTTTAATTTAATTGTTGATGCAACGCATCTTCTGATTGGTTGACGTCGTGTAATTTTTGACAGCTCATAGAAACATTTAGTCATGTGACCTTGACGTACTTAACGTTTTTTCCAGGTTTACTCCGGTTTAAAATGGAATTAGAATTAAATTATAAGAATAACTGTAATATTTGTTTTTGTCTATTCGAAATAACATTTAAAATGTGGTGCACATTTCAAACTAAACCGCTACGCGCGTTATTCAGTGTGCACCAGATTTGTTATGTTATTTCTTCTTAGACAGTGTCGCTCACCTGATTTTTTTTAATTTACAACTGATGCATGAAATAATACAACCGTCATATTACCTTTGAGCCAGGTGAACTTAAAAATTAAAAGGCCAAATATTATATCGTGTGCCAATATTGCAATACGATCAAGACAGACAAAAGACAATTAAAAGTAATAGATTACAAAAATAAGCGTGAGTTTGAACACGATTTAGGGAGCTATCATTTGATTTTTATGGGGGTGCTAGGATGAAAAATGTTGTCCTGCATTTTTTTTTAGTTGTAATCTCTGTCTTCACTCTATTCGGTCCTGCCTTTTTTTTATTAGTTTATCCTGACTTTTTTTACCTAAATAGTCATCCTGCCTTTTTTTTTTTTGCAAAGTGTCTTATCCTGCCTTTTTTTTTTACTCAAATCTCCTGCCCTGCCTATTTTTACTCCCCACTTTTGATTCTATTAAAAATATCATCGCGTTACTTTAAGCAAATGTACATCTAGTACTACAGAAATACTTTTATAAAAATGATTTTATTTGATTACTTTTAAGCTGTATATCATTTGTCTCATTTTGCTTTAAACAAAAAAGCATATCAAAGATATAAGGCTTATAATTTTGTATGTACGAAAGGCGAGTTTCGTCTTTAAAAGACTCATCAGTGACGCTTGAAAAAAACATCAAACTTTAATTTAATTGTTGATGCAACGCGTCTTCTGATTGGCTGACGTCGTGTAGTTTATCAGCTCATAGAAACATTTAGTCATGTGACCTTGACGTCCTTAACGTTTTTTCCAGGTTTACTCCGGTTTAAAATGGAATTAGAATTAAATTATAAGAAATAACTGTAATATTTGTTTTTGTCTATTCGAAATAACATTTAAAATGTGGTGCACATTTCAAACTAACCCACTACGCGCGTTATTCAGTGTGCACCAGATTTGTTATGTTATTTCTTCATAGACAGTGTCGCTCACCTGATTTTTTTTTATTTACAACTGATGCATTAAATAATACAACCGTCATATTACCTTTGAGCCAGGTGAACTTAAAAATTAAAAGGCCAAATATTATATCGTGTGCCAATATTGCAATACGATCAAGACAGACAAAAGATAATTAAAAATATAATATATACGTTTTATTATTTATTCTCACATGATACCTATATACATTGTATGTAGGACTCATAGTCATGGCGTGTTCCAGATCTATGTCCGATTCCAAATCTATGGTAAATATAACAGTTTGTCATCCCGAATTTATGGCAGAGCATACATGTAGTTAAAAAAATTAAACCTTATCGAAGGCGAATTTAAAACTAGTTTTCAAATCTATGGTAGACTTTGTTCAAATAGACTGAAGACAAGTAAGTACATATCTTACCTATGACTTGCCTTACCCAACAGTATAGTTTTACGTGTGTGCTCGTTAGCTACTGTACATCGACAACGTAAAATGTTATTCAATTGTGACGGTATATATAAATCTTTTTCCCGGAAAATAACACGATTCAAAATCTCCCATAGATTTGTAGAAAAACTAGAAACCGCCATAGATTTATACACTTTCTGTATATACATGTATAAGTAAGAAGCTGTGGTATGATTGGTAATGCGACAACTCTTAACAATGTAATGGAACTTGGTGCGACTGTCATACAAGTGAGAGGTTTAGCTAGCTATAAAACCAGGTTTAATCCACCATTTTTTACATTAGAAAATGCCTGTACCAAGTCAGGAATATGACAGTTGTTATCCATTCGTTTGATGTGTTTGGACTTTTGATTTTGCCTTTTGATTTTTGATTTTCCTTTTTGAATTTTCCTCGGAGTTCAGTATTTTTGTGTTTTTACTTTCTACACGAGAGATTAAATAACACGGAAATAACAATTGGTCACCACAGGATATCAACAATGAGTAAAACCCTATCGCAAAGTCAGCTTTAAAAGTCTGCGAAATGACAAATATAAAACAATTCAAACGAGAACACTATCGACCATTTTTTATGTACAAAATAATGTACGAAAAGTAAGTTTGATATAAAGCAACAAACGACTATCCCAGAGTTACTGAACTTGACTTTGGACAGGCAAATGCATTATGTGACGGGGTTAGACATGTATTTATTAAATGGATTAAGATACCATAGAGCTACATGTATAGATGAATACAATAGTTAAGATGACCCCCCTGATATTGCATGAAATATTTGCCACTGGGCGCTAAACACACAACAATTAATCACTGCTAAAAATACACAATATAAAAACCCAAATGAAAGATTGAAACATAAATTCAACCTTACCTTGTTCAACGATCAACAATTGTGCACTTACAAACCAGAGAAAAACATATATTAGAAATACATGTATATACATACACACGCATTAGAATAAATGATTGTAGGTTAGTAAAGTTAAGAAATTCCTTATTTACCTGCACATAGTCTGATTTTGAAACGTAGAAGTAGACAATAAACAATTCTGAGAAACATAAAACAACAATCCGGATCGGATCTGTAAATATTCGCATATAAACACACCAATCGTAAACACTACAGACTTAAAAACTAATAAAAATATAACTATGACAAATTACAGATGATGACAGTTATTTACATAATTTTGTGTATATCATGTACATATAAATAGTTTTATGAATGATGTAAAACTTTGTAAACCGGATCTGCTTTTTACACGTCTATCCAATCGCATAGAATGTCACTTGTTGTAATTTTATGTTTGCCTATATGAAAGTTTGGTTACATAATATAGTTGAAAGAACTAGCATTGTTTAACGGGAAAAAAGGGGACGGAAAACTGGGGGAACATTTTTGTATTTTATTTTTACAAAGATATATATATGTGTGTTATCCATTCTACCTTTTTTCAATAGATACTAGGACACACCGCGAAATCTTTTAGAACTTGGTTGAAAGTATGTAAACTGTTGTACGGAGAATTTTGGTAAAAGTTTTTACGGTCTGGAGAATTTCAGAAAATGTATCAAAATTGAATTTCAGAAAATGTATCAAAATTCTTAGGTACTTGGAGACAGGACAATTTTTTAAACCTCCCTTTTTTTCAAAAGTCCGTTATTTTTTAGTTTTCTATCAAATTCCATTATTTTTGCGTCTCTGTATACTATAAACATACGTAGACTATAAATAAAGTGTATATGCTATTTACTATCAATTTCAATTTATTTTTGCAAGGCGATCCCTGTTATATTATATTTATAGAGTCTCTATCAAAGCGAAAATGATTGTCCCGTCACCGAGTACTCGGTCTATGTCCATTCTTCCGACTCGTGCGCAACCTTTCCGAATCGAAGTCAAACTCATTCATCGAGTTGACTATCATAAGGGAAGTGAAAAAAATAGTATCTACTGAGTATTAAAATACATATTGTTTCAGAAAAAAAAGTCCTGATGATGTATGCTTTAGAGAAAACAGGTTTGTTATTAAACAAAAATCGGTTTTATTTATAAACATTATCGACCCTTGATACACTCATGACACTATTTGTTTTTAATTAAGCAGGCAAAAATAAATTTCCCCTTGTCAACCCCTTGTATCAAAAATCAGTTATTTTGTATCAATGTTTTGTGTTTCCATTAAGTGAAAATAATGTGCAAGTTTAAAACCGGAAGTCTTGTATTACTTATAAGTTGGCCTGATGACGGGAACAATATCCGGATGACTTATTTCATTTTTCTCCCAAAACAACCCAAACTGAATAGTCATAAGATTAGATACCAATGAGACTATGCATGGTACCTTTAGAACATAGAGGCATGATGATTACTTTATTGTGGAAGGAAGAGAAGCGACACACAGAATGAGGTCTTCTCGTTTAATAGTATAGATAAGAAGAAGTGGTATGAGTGTCAATGAAAGACGTATGTATTCTGATTAAATTTTGAAGCTTTTCAATGAATAATAGTTAAAAATCAAGTTTCTTGGTTTACTTAGGACATGGAATCCTATATATATGGGTTTTATTTTGAAGTTACTACGTCTATATTGACCATACATTTGTAAACACAAACTTGCTTCACCACGGTGCATTACATTTGCAAGCAGTACCATTTCACTGTGTTTTATTTGTATTGCAACTCACTTTCATTTTGGGTGACTTTCATAAAGCCTATATGGTTAGGACCACTATAGATGAAGAAGATGCTTTATTTCCATCAAACGGGCTCACAAGGAGCATACTATAATAGCATTTATTAATTGATAGTGTGAAAAAAATGCCTGACTAAGAAAAATAAAAACATAACCTCCCCAACCCCCCCCCCCCCCCCCTCCCTTCTTTGAAATTTAATGTTTACTAACTCCCTAACGAACATTATTAACGGTGATAATCGTGTTCTGGTGTCCTTTGCTCGTTTGTCTGCATCGATGAGATCCCAATTAAGATATAACCCTTGTAGAACCCCTTTGTCTTTAAAGATTACAGGATCCAATCTTATATTTTTGCATTTGTTGTGTACATCAGTTGTCGGTTTACTTTCCACAAAATGACTTCTATTACATATATAACATTACAAAATAGACAATTACTAATTTTAACCATTTTTACAATCTGGTACAACCTATAAGATTTATACAATAAAAGATATAAGAAGAGTGTGGTATAATTGCGAATTATATAACTCTCCACAAAAGATAAAATGGCGTAGAAGTATAGATTACCGTATTACTTTCAACATTGATCAAAACACATCAGATGAATTGTAAAGTCTTTCAAATGATGATAGTCTGTCGGAAGGGGACGATCAATGAGTCATTTCTCTTGCACGTAAAAGACACCCATGTAGAGCAGGCTAATGCCACTACAAGGCAGCAATCGCACCCGCAAAGTGGAAAGAGATTGATATAAGTTGTAATAACTTGTTTCCCAATCCACTATAAATAAATATGTTTAAAATAAGTCTTTCAATCGCACTAAAATTACAACACAAGGGTCATTTTGGGTCGTTCATATGTACTATAGTAGCTTGCTGTTCGATGTGAGCCAATGCTCCGTGTTGAAGGCAGTACTTTGACTTTTAATTGTTTACTTTTTTACAAATTGTGACTTGGATTGAAAGTTGTCTCATTGACACTCATACCACGTCTTCTTATTTTTAGATAAAAATAATTAAAGCTGCACTGAGCTTCATTCTACATTCTTTAAAGATTTCCATACTTTTAGACCCTCGTCGAATCAACTATATAAAATCTGATAAAAAGTTATTGTCTCGTTTCAACAGTTGCTTATGTCTCTAGAGATAATATAAACATCTTTTATATAATATAAAACTCAATCTCAGGAGTTTAATTATTATTTATTATTAGAGTATGGCAAGCGTTCTCCCGAAAAATCATCACATATTTGCCACTGGACATTAAAGTAAAAAAAGAAACAAGTAATCAATATCCTAAACAAAATTTGCATTAACTCGTCCATTGTTTTAAGCACAGATTGAAAAGTATTGGAAATCAATATTTCATATACATGTACGTGTTTCTTTGTACGTCTTAATTAACATGCTAGTTGGCTTCAAAAAAGATAATTAAATTGATAGTATATTTTCATCAAATCCCGAGATCCCAATTTAAAATGGATGAATTGCTTATTCAAAATCAATATCAATTTTTTTATTTACCTAATTCAAAACATTTATTATGTGAAAATATTTTTTTTTTCAAATTGTATCATGAAAATTCGATCATATTTACCCGAAATATCGTACATTTGAGACGAGAGGAATGGACTCGGATGATATGCCATAATGGGCATCGCATTTTGCAGAACCAACTGTGTGTCTTTGATTCAATATAATACTGATGGTCAAAGGCTTGAAAGGAAATATCACTCTCAAATCAAGTGATGAAATAAAGAAAATTATCATATATATTTGAATGCAAAAGAAAATTATTATTAAAAAAATCATGCATAATAGAAAGTTACAGTAGGAACTTACTGTTTGGGAATAGTTAGATTGCTTATAATCACAAGTTAATTTTGTGACGCATTCTTCGATTTTTAACATGTTTTACGAAAAAGACCATATTAGAAGTAACACATGTGAAAAATGTTCAGCTAAAAGTATAATTATATGCTAATCATATCAAGCTGGCGATTTTACACTTGACAAACACAAAATTGAATGTTGTCGATTAGGATTTAATCACATTACATTACAACAATAATTTGAGTAAAATTATATTTTTCTTCATTTTCGATGACATTTTATTTATCACAAGGTCACAATGGTTTTAAAGACGTAATATACTATTTTCTAATAAATAAAATTATACTGGATCATCCTCGTTTTATAATATAAAAAAGAAGATGTGGTATGATTGCCAATAAGACAACTGTCATCAAAAGACCAAAATGACACATTATGGTCTGCATGGGTTTGGGGAAGGAGGGGACACTTCAATTCCATATTCTTTAATTTTTGTATTATTTTTCTCTATTCATTATCAAATTTATAGAAAAGAAGCTTTATCCATTCTTTATATTTTAGCCACCAATTATTCTCTATTTTTTCACTTGTTTGCCTTTTTTCTACTTTCTTTTTTTGCCCATTTTCTGTAGCATTAGCCCCTTATTCTCTTTCTGCAACCCCCACCTATTACCTGATACGTGAATTGTTCTTTTCTTCAGAATGAAAGAACGAAAATTCCATGTTGTCGTTTGTAAGACTACCTAGCTGGCTAGAGGCGAATTCAGGGGACTGCTGGTTCCCGAGGTTGGAACCCCCATTTTTGTTTACTATATATATATCAATGCTTTTAAATGAGGACATATGGTTAAAACGGCTGGATTCGTCCCTGCTGAAATCAGAACCCGTATTAGATTTATAATGCACCGTCTTACGTGCTAGGTGAATACATTATTAGTGAAGTCTCCCCCTTTTGTTGAAAGCGTTTTTGATCTATTTATTGTTGTTCTGAAGACTAATTACCGTCGTCTAAGATGTTTATTGAAAACGAAAGGTCACCGTCTGCTCCTTTCTAACATCTATCACAAAGTCATACATATGTAGCATCCTTCGCCATTATAGTTGAATTCTATTCATTTCTCCTAATGTAAATACATATAATATGTACATGTTAATATCGAACTACTAATTTGATTGATTTCGTCATGAAAATATGTTACATTTGTCGCTTGATGCTAAAAAAAAAAACAATAATCGATCAAACGGTATTAGTTTGAACATACATGTATATCCCAAGAAAGACAACCCTGGCTGATGAAAACTACAACTTAAATTAAAGCCATATGTATTTTCTTTTTCAATAATTTGTTTTTATTTTTAATTATTATTATTAAGACATAGTTGATATTTAACATCGTTTAACATCGCTTACAGCATGGGTTAGGCTATTCCATGGCGATAATCTTTTAATCTTTAATTGACGGAGGAAAACCCCGAAGAACCCATGACATTCGGTAAGAAAATCTGTTATCCTAACCTACCAAGATCGGAGTCGGCAGCACCATGCCAGAGCGAGGTATCTTGTGATCAATGAGGATGAATTGCGTAGACCACCCAGCAACCGATCGTCCGGACTTTCATATTTCATTTTAGTGAAAAGAAACTTTTCAATTATGGAAACAGTTCGAATTTATGCAATATGTCACAAAGAGTAGAATCATATCTTTAAAACTTTTAGTATTAAAGTGGAAATGCTAAAATGACAATAAATATAAAAAAATATATGATCCATTTTAAATTTAAAGAACGAGAATGAAAACAGGTAATGAATATTTACGGCCTTCAACAATAAACAATATCCGTACCACATTGTAAGCTATAACAGGCCACCAGGCATTAAACTATTGACAAAATTGTAAACGGCAAACAAACAACATAGTTTTGGAATTACGCGCATTTTCACAGATGCTGAAGGACATGTTCCAATTGTCCCGTCTCCTCTCTATTGTAGTACCACGACGAGTGCCACATGTGGAGCAGGGGCTGTTTAACCTTCCGGAGCACCAAATGTAACAATAACTAATAAACAAATATGGCTGACAAAACCATACAACAACCACTGAATTCCAACTGACTTATAATAGACATGTAAAGAGCACAACTTTTGCATTAACTATGTGCCACATGTGGAGAAGGATCTGCTTACCCTTCCGGAGCACATTAGATCACCCTTAGTTTGTGGTGGGGTTCGTGTTGCTCATATGTACTATAATTGTTTTTCTGTTTTTGTTTTTTTTTCAATTTTAGCCATGACGTTGTCAGTTTATTTTCGATTTATGAGTTTGACTGTCCCTCTTCTATATGGATCAGTTAAAAGAGACTTTAACTGTCTGATCAGCACTATATAAGCACCCAGCCCCGTCCAATAATTTCGTTCATTAAAGGACTAATAACAAGCTGGTGATTGATTGATTGTTCCTTCAACATGTGTATTTTAATCATCAGTGGCATGTATAACGTACATCTTCGCTAGCCAAGGGTAACAATCCACTTTCCTCCTCTCCACCCTTGGCGGATTGAGATAGAATTTTGGAGACACAAGGTAACGATTTCGATTGGATGCAGTCAAAACTCGCTGCATCCAATCAAAAAGCGCCTATAACATGATCACGTGTAAATGAAGAAAGTGTATGAACACAAGTGTCACGTGCTTATTGTGCAACAAGTCTTTACATCCCTAAACATACGTCTATATTTAGTGTTAATTTGAATGTTTTTAATCAACTATAGAAGTTCCTGTGTATTGAGTTCAAGTGCTGCCATTAGTCAAGAATAATGTATTCGGAATGGGCGTGACTTTAATCTACCTATAGATGGCTCAACATTGTTATCACAAATGTTGACTTTACAATGTATCTGCAAAGGGTGGAGAGGAGAGGAAAGTTGATCGTAACCCTTGGCTAGCGAGGATGGTATAACTTTGCGCAAGGTCACTTAAAACTGAGTCCGCTATAAGAACTTCAACACGCTGCCATTGTGACTGAATACGTTTTGCATGTGTAGCTGAATATAATTTAAAGTTATTTTGATTGTATGGAAGTTAAGGAACTTTTACAATATTTTCACTATCCGCAATCGCACTCACATCACATGCTGTGACAAATATTATTGCAGCTGTGGGAGGGTCATTTTGGCGACAGTGTAACAATGTTGTTCAAATGTATCACACCTCTATTGCATCAATATATTATGATGTCCTGGATCTGTACTTAAATTTGAATAACATCTAGGTACTTGCATTGAGTACAATTAACATTTTCGAAATATTTTAAGAAATACAGTTACGGTACGACCATGCTGATTGGTCCACAAAAGCGCGTGAATGAGGATTAACACAAAATACGTTAACGTTAACATTAAAATATTTATTGATTGATTGATTGATTGTTGGGGTTTTAACGCCACTTTTAAGCGCCACTTTTGGGCTATTTCGTACTTTTAAGCGCCTCTTTTAGGCTATGTCGAGGCGGCCATTTTTTATAGGTGGTGGAAGCCGGAGTAAACCACCGACCTTTGATAGGAAAACTGACATTCCTTGTCAATTAAGATTGGAATCGAATGCATCCGCACGAGCGGGGTTCGAACTCACAACCTCAGTTCTGACCGGCTAGTGATAAAAGTAGAAGAACTACACGTACAGACCACTCTGCCACCGAGGCCCCTACATTAAGATATAAAAGACCGTTTAATACTGATTATAATTATCTAAATGCTATATGTTTAGTTGATATTAACTATTTTATTTCCCCGCAGTGATTAATGTAAATACTATAACATACAAAAAACCATCAAACCAAGTTGCATAGGACGTAAACAAACCCTAATCTCTGTTTATAACTAAAGCTCTAGAAATAAAATATTTAAAATTATTTGTTAAAGGCTATATAACTATTTCCCATCGGTCCAGATCTATCAAACTCGTTTAATAAAAATTAAATACGAGATATTGTTTAAATACGGAAACGTGACACAGTGACTACCATTATCAAAACAGCAGGCAATGTCAAAGCAATCAATTTGTTTGTTTATAAATTTTTGTGATTAAAAGAATTTTAATAAAATCTCAGTAGACAAATGAACAAACTTTGCCTCACTTAGGTTAATATTATACTTCATTTCCTTAGGGTTTTATACGATTTAGTTATTCAGCTTGTCCGTCGGTAGCCATTTTTATATTAGCAACTGATGATTGTCTTTGTACAGAAGAAATTTCGGAATTGAACACATTTCAATTGTTGGTTCCAACAGCAATACAACATCCAAAGAAAAATAATTTTATGCAATAAGCTATAAACAAAGTTTACTTTCAATTTTTAACAAAAATGCAGAGGATTATAATCAGTTTCTTATTGTCAAATATTATTCGTTTTATTTGTTGCCAATCTTTCGACGATATAAAATTTTTACATAAGGATTTATTATTGGATTACAACAAACATATTCGACCAGAAAGTAATATGGAGAACCCTACCAAGGTATATGTGGGAATAAACTTGGTGACCTTGGCAGACCTAGATGAGGTCAAGGGTCAGCTTTCAATTGTTGGGTTTTTGAATATATCCTGGACAGATACTAATTTAATTTGGAAACCATGGGACTATGGTGACGCTTACTCTACATGGCTTTCTTCGTCTACGATATGGAAACCTCGTTTATTAAGCGGAAATTCAGTAAATGTCCCAACATTCATAGACGTTGCTGACCTTCAAACTCTAGTCGAATATGACGGCACATGCTATTGGCTGCCTGGTGTTCTTTGGCATTTGTCTTGTAAGATAAACAACGTTCAGTTTCCGTTTGATATACAGGAGTGTTATGTTATATTATTGGCGTGGCCATATCTGCATTTAATGCAAGATATACAACTTGTTTCTATGTTTCCAAGTGCGAATAGAGAATACTATGCTGAACACGTGACATGGGAACTGATAGAAACGAAAACGTATGTCATATCGAGGTACGACATTCCCGCCATACAGTTTGATTTTAAATTTAAAAGAAGACATAAATATTTCGTCATAACATTGATTTGTCCATTAATATTCATCGGGATCCTGAATATTCTTGTTTTTAAAATTCCATCACAATCTGGAGAAAGAATTGGATACGCCATTACAGTGTTATTGTCTGTAGCTGTGTATATGACAATAGCCTCTAATCTTCTGCCGCCATCTTCTTTACCAGACTTGTCGTATATATCAATGTTGTTATTGGAAAATTTAATTCTGAGCTGCTTCATTATGATTAGTGCAATTTATGGTCTGCATTGCTATCATTATCCAGATGACAAACCAATACCGTGGATTTATCAAAAACTATATGCATGTCGTCAAAAAGTTTCACGTCGTAAGGAAAAAATATCTGATAGCACACTGGGTCTTGATTCAAGTAAAACACAAGAATATTTTTGGAATAAGGTAACTTGGAAACAAGTCAGTGAACATTTGGACACTTTTTTCTTCATCTTCTATTTCTTTTGTCTTGTTGCAATCCATGCTAATTATATTATAAAAGTTATTTGATAGATTACTTTAATGAGTACTGCTATGTCTAGATTCTAAAACTGTTGCAAGACATCAGATAATTTTTTTTAAAAAGATAGGATTTTAAAAGTAATACAAAGTATACTAATGCCCTTAATGTGTTTAGTTTTGCGTGTTGCACAATCTTGCTCGAGTTCGTCTGTACTGGCGTACAATGTAACTATATACAATGTGCACAACTGTTCAGTATCACGGAAGAATTAATCGATCTCAAAAATGTTTTAATCCGCCACAATATTTAACGTGTCTTTCAAAATTTAGTGATTACTGTGATGACAGTTTTCATTACTGGTTTTCTTTTCCTAATTATATTATAAGCTTGAATAATTTTGGTGGATTATTTTCTCCTTTGAGATATCTCCCATGTTGTTGGCCTTAAATTCTCCCTCATAAATTCGTCCGAATTTAAAACATTTCTAATCTATCTACATGTCGAAATAAGAGGCAAGTCAAAATGTAGGTTTGGTTTGCTCGCAGTAACTTCGATACTATGCAGAACGTGTTGTTACTTTAAAGTTACTGTGAGAACCTCGATACAAATTATCCAAGTATCGGACTTATATACCCCACCCGTATTCCCGCCTATGAAATACTCGTGCAGTACTCACTAAAGACTTATATATAGATACTATCCAACGAGTTCTTCAAACTTGTTTTACAAACTTGTTCTACAAACCAGTTACTAAAGATAGAAATAGATAAGGGAAAACCCCAAATATAACGGAATAGAAATAAATTTATAAAGCTTACTCTGCGGTATAAGGTTTGTTCATTATTGAATGCCGCACGGTGACCTGTAATTCTTAAGGAAATTGGAGGTCAAACTAGAAAAAAATTCCTTCACCGCGTTGTAATCTGTTTTTAAAGGGCGCTTCAGTTGCAGATTGTTGAAAATGGCATGACCAAATTTGGGAACTAAAAAACCGCCCCCCCCCACACTAAAAAATATCCCTCCCTGGATAAATGATTTCAATATGAAATTATTTTTAAATCATTTTGAAATTGACACCATTTTAATTATTAAGGCACATACATATTTTTACAATTTTATACAAGATGAAGGTGTTAATATATTCGAATTAAGCCCTTTCCTTGAAGGGCGAATGCAATCCCATCTTAGATTGGATGAGTCAATAAGGTTTAGTTATTATAAACATATATACTGTTTATGGATATGATTTATTGATTTAATTATACATGTTTACCATTTTGTTGCTTCTTTCATTTTGATAATAAAATGACAGTTTTCAAATTATTCATCAGTCATTTCTTCATCCCATCAAACAGAACAAGCCTGTGGTGACAAAGATACCTTTAGTTTTCCAAGGCGAACTTTGCTTTAAATGAAGTTCATATTCATTTTAATTGACACGTTAGGAATATTAATTTCAAAACTGGTGATTAGTTGTTTCATTGGCAATCATGCTCAAAATGTTTATTTTTATTCATTGAGAATTTTGGTGTCATTGTCTGTATTTGTTTTATTGTTTATTTACTGTGGTACTAACTTTGAAACTATGTTGGTTAACTTGTATACATAAAAGTGGGGCGAAAGCTACCAGAGGGACAATCAAACTCATAGATCGAAAATAAACTGACAAAACCATGGCTAAAAACGAAAAAGATAAACAGACAAATAATAATACACAGGAAACAACATAGAAAACTAAAGACGAATCAACACGAACTTCACCAAAAACGTGGGGTGATCTCAGATGCTCCGAACGGGTGTGCAAATCCTGCTCCAAATGGGGCACCCGTCGAGTTGTTCATGTTATTACAAATCCGGTAAATAGTCTACTTCGGTAGGTCACATTCGTGAAAAGGGAAGGGGATTGTAGTTACGGCGCAAGGAACTTTTCTGATATCATCTGGGAAACGATTATTCCATAACGGTCAACCAACTCGTAATGGTTCCGTAAAATTTGTATACCGTTAAGGGTTCATATGTTATTATTCTAATGAGATTAAGATAGATGATTCTATCTCTCTCTCACAATTATTCGCCAAACATTGGGTATTTTTGATAATTGGAAGTCGGTTTTATAGATTCATATTCAGTTAATATGTCTTCTTTCAGATTTTTTTTAACTACAGTACTGTCATTTTGGTCTCTTGTGGATAGTTGTCTCATTGGCAATTATACCACATCTTCTTTTTTATATTAAAAATATACCTGACTACATGTAAGTGTGTCGTTCAAGAACAAAGCAAGATACACATGTCATATCTTAATTTACGCCGTAACTAAAATGTATGGAACGCCGGAACTGTCTTATAGTGTAAATATTTGATGTGTTTTGTCGCTTTGCCTTTACGTCCTGTCATTTCTTCTTTATGTTATGTGCAGATGCCTTTATTTCCTGACACGGCATCTCTGTGTTATGTCAAATTAGTAATTTGTTTGGTCAAACAATTGTATGATATGTCATTGCTAAACTGTGTTGTGTAAAATATGCATTACATTATGCTGTAACTACTATATATTCTGTGTGAATACTTCGAAACTTTATGATCAACCACCTTTACATTCTCTCATATTTTATCTATGTTATGTCTATTCTTCTTAACGTAAGTCAGTTCATAAATGCGTCCTGTCTCAAGTGTTATTGTTATGTCAAATGTTCTAAACGTTTTGTTTTGATACATCTTTGTTCTATGTAAATCTCATGATATTATAGTCTTTTTGCGTTATGTTGTGTTTATACATACGTATCTCCAGTGAAAAACACAATACATCATGGTATAATTCATATGCGTTTTAAATTTGCCGTACAGTTGATACTCTCTGTGAGCATTCATTACGGCATGTGCAAATACCTTTTACATTATGTGCAAACAACTTTTATGTTTTGTGCAAACCTCGTTTACCTTATGTGCAAACATCGTTCACCCTATGTACAAACATGGTTTACCTTATGTGCAAACACCTATTGCGTTATGTGCAAATACCTATTAAGTTACATCCGGTTAGTAAGGTAAAAAAAAATATTCCCTTGAATTTGACAGTTGTAGAAAATTAACCCTGCATTTCAATGCACTTAAATTTTTCATGTATTGAACAGTATAACACACAAAAAAATTAGAATGTATACGCATTTACGAGTAGCTCTACCAGCGCCCCCCCCCCCCCCCTACCCCATCCAACCTCACCCAACCTCACCCCACCCCCCACACACAAAAAAAACAACACTGGAGGTGAACACAAGTATTCGGGAATGAAGAGCAGTTATTGCAAGACATGGTCGTGTTGCAAGTTACATGTACATACATGTAGGGCATAGCCTGGCTTGAGAAGGATAAAAGATACATGTATCTATCACATGGCAATTCAATGGAGATCTATTAAAGCAGTTGAAATAATTATTCAATTATTCATTTCAAGATATGATGCCTCAGAAGCTAATATTAGGATCTATTAAATATTCTGATCCCCAATTTGATGGAAAAAAATCTAAATCCAGATTTTCCCCTTGCCTTATACATGTATTGTTAAATATTGAAAAATATAATCTGATTAAAAAAGCATTGAAAAACCTGTGCATGAAAAAAATCAGTCTTAGACACACAAAAAAACATCAATACTTAACACTATAAGGTAATCGATTTTTTTTTGTCTTTTGTCATCAGCTGACCACAATATTTTTTTTCATGAAATTAAGGATCAGAATAGTTTAAAAGAAAACAGAAAAAAATAACATCCTCCTGAAGTTAAATAGTCGATTCCCTTAGTTCATCATAATAAAAAAAAACTTTGTTGTGCTTTCAAATCTAGTCTCTCTTAATAATCACTTTGGACTTTGTAAAAATCTGATGTTCAGTAGTTGTCATTTGTTGAAGTGGTTCATAAGTGTTTCTTTTTTTTTCGTTTTTGTTTAAATAGATTAGACCGTTGGTTTTCCCGTTTGAATGGTTTTACACCAGTATTTTTTGGGGGGCTCTTTATAAATTGCTGATCGGTGTGAACCAAGTCTCCGTGTTGAAGACGGTACCCTGACCTTTAATGGTTTATTTTCATAAATTGTGACTTGAATGGAGAGTTTTCTCATTTGCACTCATACCACAACTTCTTATATCTATATATTATAAAAAGAAGTGAAGACATTTATTGGTTGATTTTTGTGCATGGTATCAGAAAGCAAACGCATGTACAACACAATTTGATTTTTTATTATTATAACTACGTGTATGTCATAACCAGTGAAATTTTTACCTAATGTCACGGACATTTTAAATTTGGTTACAAACAATATACTGAACAAGTCCTTTAATCTATTATGGAGCTATCATTTCATTTTATCGTGGGGAGAAAGGGGGAAAAAGAGGGGGGGTGCTAGGTTGAAAATTTTGTCCTACATTTTTTGTTTAGTTCTTTTCTCTCTCTCCTGACATTTAATGTTCGACTCTATACGGTCCTGCTTTTTGTATTAATTCATCCTTACTTTTGTTACATAAATTGTATTTTTCCACTGTTCAGTAAATATTGATGATTTGATTGGTTGAGACTATCCCTTGTGCCATTGAACAAATCTTCACTGTGCTTAAACGGCTGTGGGTAACTTAAGTTACCCACAGCCCAAGATGGAGCCGCTAGATACTTTTCTTCTATATAGAATAACAATACCACGAATGCATCAATTAAACAACTGAATTTAAAAGTTGTATTAATCGTTTAGGGAAACCCCTAAACTGGAAAGGTGATTAAATTCTACAAAATAAACGATCACAGCACGATTTTAAAAAACACTTAGGCTGTCCGTAACTTCAAAACAACGAGTCAAAGAGTATTCATCAAAATACACATAGAAAGAAACAGAGGTGAAGGTAAACCGCAAACATATAATTAAACTCAAAACATTAAAGAGTATGGAAAAGCCTTGGTCTGACAAGCGAAAAACGTCGATAAGACGCACATCAGTAAATAAAAGTTCAAACCATAACCAGGATGGAGTACCACAAACCCCACATAAAACGTCTGTGGTGTAAGTATGATGCGTTAATAAAATCACATTTGGTGGTGAATGAGTAGTATAAATGAAGGTTACAAATATGATGTCTTCTAATTGTTGAAATTATAATTCTTAAAATTTTAAATCAAAAGTTACCCACATCTAAAAATAAAGTTACGGACAGTCTGCTTAGTTTCGATCAAAAAGTTACGGACATCTTATGCATTTTTTAAAGTTGACCTTGCGCTTTAGTGAACTCTATATTAACAAATTTATGGTAATTGTTAGTCATTTCTTTATTCAATAATCCTATATTTAATTCTGCATGAAAAACGTCGCAAAAGGTACATTATGTATGAATTAAATATCAACGAGTTTAGGGTCCGCCATCTTGGGCTGTGGGTAAGTTACCCACAGCCGTTTAAGCACAGTGAATCTTCATATTTTCCTCTGAGTATCATACTCCCTTGCAATTCCGGGACTATATCGTGCGACGTTACGCGCAGTTAATGTATATACATAACGTTTTGAACTTCTTTTTTTTTTAAATAGCAATAGCAATAATCCTAATCGTGTTAAAATTTATTTCAGCCGTTAAAACAAAAAGACTAATAATTTACTTTTGATCCGTTCTGTTTATCAATTAGTATGTCTTGTTTATTTATAAAAACAAGCGGATAAGGGGAAAAATGTATGCAAACAAATAGTTTATGTTCGGGTAGTAAACAAAGCATTGGCAGTGGAGTCAAACATTCACTTCCCTTGGCTTCGGGAGATATGAACCCCTCGAGAAATATGAGTATTCTTGGGTAAGCAAATCTGCATAGAATGAAATTCAAAACAGTGTAGCTGTGGCCATTGATTGACACATTAAAATCATCCATTGACTGGGACAATTTACGTGAACGTTTGTCTGTAACGACCACTGTTCACGACGTAACTACGATAGCTTTTAAACTGTGGGGTCACCAAAGGTTTCTTAACGCCTTTAATTATAAAATAATTCGAAAAATTAATCAGGAATAACCTTTGTGTTTTGATTTATATAATTGATATAAATCAAAATATCGTGTTATTTCTGATTAATTTTTCGAATTACTTTATTTAGGTGTTGAGAACCTTTGGTGACCCCATAGTTTAAGTGTCTTTAAAAAGTACATAGTGAGCATTGGTCGTTACATACAAACGTTCACCTAAATTGTCCCAGTCAATGGATGATTTTAATGTGTCAATCAATGGCCACAGCTACACTGTTTTGAATTTCATTCTATCTTCCTCAGACACAGGAATTAAAGGTATACTCCTGCTTTAAAAAAAATGTACTAAAAACTCCTGTCCTACCCCTCCCCAATAAAAAATCAAATGGTAGTTCCCTTACTAGTATGCAATCAAACTTCAATCAGATTTTAAAATCCAAACCTTTATGTACAATGATATAAGCAGAGAAAAAAGAAATTATTAAGACATTTCCGTCTTCCTTATGAAATTGGTGGAATATTATACAAAGTGTTTAACTCAAGCGCATAACAACCCCAAAAACAACCAGCGGCTCGGCATTGACTTGCACCGCTATTTCTGGAACACTGTTGAAATGTCGTTTCAATGGAAGTGAAAGATAATAATTCTCCTTGGCAGGTTGTAAGTTGAGAGTTCAGCAGCGCTATGTTGATGTTACACGCATTTAGCTGTTCATTGCATTGTTGAAGTTGTTGCTGGTTAGTTGATAGGCTTGTTGTACATTCCGTTCGCTGCTGTTGAATAGCTTGATTGTCCGCAATAAGTTGTTGTTGAATGGCCTGATTGGCTGCAGTAAGTTGACGTACTTGTGCCTGTAAAGTATTAACCTGTTGCTGTAGTTCGGTGTTTTGTTTAAAGGTTGGACATGATAGAGATCCTAATGCATAACCAGAACCTAAAATAACAAGTATGTATTATCGAATGAAATACTAATACAGGTTGGACATGATAGAGACCCTAATGCATAACCAGAACCTAAAATAACAAGTATGTATTATCGAATGAAATACTAAATAACAAGTATGTATTATCGAATGAAATACTAATACAAGCTAGACATGATAGAGACCCTAATGCATAACCAGAACCTAAAATAACAAGTATGTATTATCGAATGAAATACTAAATAACAAGTATGTATTATCGAATGAAATACTAAATAACAAGACGTATTATCGAATGAAATACTAAATAATTCTAGTTGATGAAAACCAATGAAAGGCGTAGTAAAAGGTTGTACTCCTGGTAATTATGAAATTAAATATTAAGTTACATCATAAATGAATAAAATGAAACGTACGAAGTGTAAATATGTCCCAATTTATATTATGTGTGAATTATACAATATACCTAATCGTATGCATGAACTATATGCTATATAAATTATCGAATGCCCAGTAGAAATCGTTGCCCGTGAAACTCGTATAAACAAGAAATTGAAATTACAATTGAGGTCTACTTTCGTTACTTCCAGTGGCACATATTTCAACCGAGCATGAGCACATATTTACAATTTATACCATGAGAAGTAAATATAGTCTCCAATGTGGACAGTGTGTTGCCAATTTTTGTACATGTATACCCCTCCCAAATGTATTTCTTCATGTTTTATGTTTTATGTAAATTAATTTGGGTCATGAATAGTGATTTGGTCCAGCTAAAAAAGGTTTCAAGACCCCCTTAACATAGATTTGTCTCTATTTTGAGTTAGAGCTGATGAAGTGTTCTATAATTGTGATATAATTTGTCCCAAAAGTAGTTCAACACACTGTAAATGTTTTATTGAGAAAGCGCAGTTGGAAAATGTTTTAATTTTAATTTTTTGTTTAAAAGAAAAGACAACTCTGATCTTCATCATTCAAACTCATAACTCACTGTCGAAATATTATACCCATTGCAAGAATTGAAGTGTTCACAACTTTAGAAGAATGCTTGTTTTTAAAAGTTTTCAGTTTATAAATTAAGAATAAAACTATGTTAGTAATCATAATTCTTACTTCTGAAATATGTATCATTAGTTATACATTTTTGTACCTTACATAATTATATATAATAAACAATTCTATTGTGTAATACGTTATCATGTGACATCTTGTCAATGGATATCATATTCGACAGGCCGTTATTGATCACTATCGGCGCCGTATTAGTTTTGCTCTCTGTTGAAGGTCTGACTGACTGTGTTGACGGCGCAACGGTTGTCTTATCTATAATACTAAAATAACGAGGTCCAATTTGTCAGCCGTCATCGGGTAAAAACGACAAATCAAAGAATTCAATTTTATATACATGTTTAGCTTATATATAGAACAATGGTGTAGATTAAAAATGACACCACTCCAGACCTTTTTGTTTTCCGCATAATTAATATTGCCAATAATTAACAAGTTCCAGGTCGAATCCGATACCGATTCCAATAGCATATTCACCTGTTACCTATCACCTTATCTGTACGTTCCGCATCGCACCAAACGGTGTATTTAGGATTTGACTACTAAATTCAATCATTGTCAAATTGTTCCCTATTGTTGTATTTTAATCAGTAAGACTATATATATATATATATATATATATATATATACACAGGCGCTTCTTATGACTAAGTTATAAAAGGTTTCTTACCTAAGCCAAGTAATGTCAGAAACGAATCCATTGGTACTAAGGGGGAACCAGTTCCGCTAATGGGACAAAGGGAAATGTTTTCGCATCTGTCTGTAATGTAAGCTTCTGTTGTTGGAATAATAGAACGTCCAAAAAGTACCAGTATGTGTATCCAAATTCTAAAAACGTACACAATGAGATAGATAAGTATTTTGTGTCATTCTTGATCCGTTTATGGCGTTCCATGTGGCATGGGTTTTGCTCATTGTTGAAGGCCGTACGGTGACATATAGCTGGTAATTTATACGTTGAGATTTCATTGGCAATCTTGCAATTTGCATCTTCTTATTATTATAGTTTTTGTGAGTATAAATACCCGTTGTGTAGGTGTAACGAGAATGTTTATAATTTGTATACTAGTACTTGGCATTCGGTTTTTAATAAACCTCAGACTTAATCCCGACATCTAGAAAAAGTCCTCATTGATGAATCTGGTTAACATCTGAAGATAAAAGTTGAGAATGGAAATGGGGAATATGTCAAAGAAAAGACAACCCGACCAACGACCAGACAACAGCAGGAGACCACCAATGGGTCTTCAATGCAGCGAGAAACTTCCGCACCCGGAGTATTCTTAGACTTTCTAACTCAGTGAGTCAAAAAGTGGACATATCATATATACCTTATCCTTTGATAACATAATTTGATAAAATCAACGTTGCACGACTTTGAAATATAAATCGCATTCTGATAAAATTATTTGGCATCATGATCCTAACCAGACTTATTATAGACAGATATATCCAAAGCATATTTGATATGGGATTTCTATCCAAGCATTCTTTTTTATTTTAAAATCTCAATAATAATATATTAAAATTGAAGTACGTACCGTTTATAAATGATAAATTCACATAAGATAAAATATAAGATATTAAAATCATACCTCGTCATAATTTTTCAACACAATAACCATCGTACATGGTACAAGCAGTCCACATAACATATAAGTTGAACTTTTAGATGTGAGATGAACTTTTACTATAGGAAGTAACGTGATATGTATTTTCTTATCAAGAAAACATGTTAGGGTAAATCATTGAACATGGTCTTCAAGGCAAATTCTCACAGCGAAATAAAATATATATCATGTAGTATTTTCTATAAATACACTGTAAACCTTAGATAAACTAATGCTACCGTATACTTATGGCATGCGGGTACTACAAAAATGTGATAACTATAAATTATAGGAGGTCATCTCAACACGATTGATTTTATCGCTTGAGCCGGTACGGCGAAGTTAGAGTAGCAACTGAGTCGAGATGACCAATGCTAATCTGTTTATTGCTATTTTACCTTTGATGATGTTGTTAATTTCATTGACAACAGCACGTGCGCCCTTACTCTCTAGCGACACTTTTCATATCATCCTATTGTACTGAGAAAAGGAATTAGGAAATTATCAGTTAGGAAGATCAAAAGACTTTTTTTAGTAACATAGCGATAATCAAAGTTTTTCGGGGATAATGGTAGACTACTGGTTGATCATCATAAATGAACGCCGTAGATTTACCTCTACTATAAGTATCATAATTATCATAGAAAAGATATCATTATCGATTATAAATGCATAAACGATCGACAACTTTTAATATTATAACTTTATTCTTAAAGGAAATTATCCGGAACGTAAATTTTATATATTTATCAAAGTTGTGCAAAAATCGAACATGTAAACATGTTGTTTGTTTATAGTTGTCAACTTGATACGTGTTTGGTTGATTATAGTAAGATAGGTTCTATTGGGATATTGGGATATATATGCACGAGTGAACTCAGATGGTTTAAAGTCATTGGAGCTATTGCAGTCAAAGTGTGTAGTAACATTGCCAAGTAAATAATATTATTAATTACATTATTTTTTTTTTTTCAGATTTGTACACCACTAGTATGGGGAAACCAGTATTAGCTGTTTTAGATCGGTGTATTTATACGAACTTTTCACACTAATATACTCATATCTATAATAATCATAGAATAATGAGCTTTATCTCAAGAAGAAAATCGTGGTTTTATAGCTAGCTAAACCTCCCACTTGTATGACAGATGCATAATATTACATTATATTGACAGCTATGTGTGAACAAAACAAACGGACATCATAGGTAAAAATGTCAAAAATAGGGGTGCAGAAGTCAACATTGTGTTATAAATCTTAATCACTTTAAAAACAAACAATGTAAATACACATTTACCATGGCACAATAGCACAATGACGGGATGTATATGTACAGAGCTACGTCTTATGTTTCAAAGAAACACACCAAGACATTTTTAACAAAATTGAAAGATAATAATATATAAATTGTCATTGTTCAATAACACAATCACGGGTTTTATACTGCACTCGTTCTATTTAAGCAGTCAAAATGCGTTGACTGTATATTTCTATGTCATATACAGTCAATGACCCGATATTACTTTTCCTCATGAATATTTAAATAGAAATTGCCAAAACAATATTGAATTTTTCATACGACCTCTTCAACCTGTTCTTGTTTCCAATGCATACAACGGATGCGTGGAACGACTCAACCTTGTTTCTTTTGCAATTATTGGAAACACATATTTAATTTGTTAATATTTTTTGTTTGCAACCTATAAATCATTATGTTTTATGCTTATGGTTGATATTTTAGTCCATACTCAAACGATTTCATTCACCATCGAGTGTGGGTTTCAACAGGTAAATGTAAATTTCATTGTGTTGTATATTTCTCCGAGCATGATGTGAGGGCTTTTTAAAGGGGATTTCCACAATATTCAAATCAAATGAATAACCTTAACGCATAAAACAACAATTGAAAATTTATTTTTAGATTGCAGTATAAAGACAATAATAGTGCATTGACTAGACATATCAACAATATAAGGATTCGGCCCGAAACGGGGAAATAGCTCGGCACATCCTCGCATTTCCCCGTTTCTAAGCCTCATCCTTATATCGTTGATATGTCAAGTCAATGCACTATTATTGTCTATGTATAAGTTATAAGCCACGTAATATGTGACAAAGAAACACAAACAAGCACATAGACAAAGCATATAAAATTGAAAGACAAGAATACAAAAATTATCAAAGAAAAATAACAATGGCGGGATGTATAGGCACAGAGTCACGTCTAATGGATACCACCAAAAACAGACTCAAGGGTATAATTAATATTTATGAAGACAAATAAAAAAAATCATTGTACTTTAACACGTTCAAGTTGATACGGAATATGTATCAGCAAGGTCTTGGTATCTTCCGATGAAATATATTTAAGAGATGGGACGAGACGTTCTTTAACATATCCCTGCTTCATCAACTTTCTGCTCAGACACTGACTGGTGACGTTTAACAAAGTCTGACTAATTACTGCATACTCTTGAATACCGAACAAGTTGATAATTGTAAATCCAATATGCAGGTGAAGTTGGTATATTACTACTACTTTTTGTAGGTGTGTGATATTAATCATTTTTAAATTAAAATCATCTCGTTTGTCATAGATGCTGATACTGAGATGACCGTGTATGTCAGATTTGACGTACAAGTCTAAAAATGCGGCAAAGGAAGCAGTTTCTGTTGTTTCTTCAAATTCTAGTTCTGGGGGATATATTTATTCAATGGAACCCAATCAGAAAAAGAATGGGATTGTTAATGGAAAGAACATCATCAATTTATCTAAATGTAAATTGAATTGACCTGGCTTTTTGTATCTCCTTTGTTTTTGACAATAAGAAACTTCTGCATACTCATCACTTGTTTCTTCTGTGTAGCATATTTTACCTTTTTGTTTACTATCATAAAATATATAAAATTATAAATATATTTAACATTGTCATTAAAGCGGGAGGTTTGTGATGCCATAAAACCAGGTTCAACCCACCATTTTTTTCTTAAAATGTCCTGTACCATTGTTATATTATAGTTCGTTTATGTGTTGTGTTTCTGTTGTGTCGTTGTCCTAGTATATGTGATGCGCCCCACCCCTCCCCATGATAACAAATTTACTCATACTCTTTTTTATGTTTTATAAAGATAATGAAATATAATATATAAAAGTACGTCCGAAACAAAATAAATCGTTACAGAAGTTTAAAAAAATTGCAAATAGAATTTGAAAATGAAAAGCATTTTGAACCCTAAGTTTTGACAAAAAGAATAACGGTAATATGTTCCTTGGGAAGAAAAAGAAAACGAAAGCAGCACAAATATAGAACCTCAAGGGTTTTTTTTGTAAATGCAATGTTGATCAAGGGTGCAAGTGCTTAAGGCAGGCATACCCAATCCCACATCAGAATTTCTTGGACCTAAACCTTAAAGATTTAGTGATGTACAAATATGTAGAAGTTGAACATTTGCGTGACATCTTACTTAAACTTTGTGTTAGTGGTAAGTTATTGACAAGTACATGTCCTTTAAACTTTATACTGAAATATTTACCTACAAACAAGATCTGTCGGTAAGTATTTCGCGTGTTTACTTTTGCTAGAGTTTCAGATATATTATCTGCAATTGTATTGTAATAGAACTTGGTTGTATCGTCAGTTTCACATTTTGGCTTATTTCCTCTCTTTTCTCTCGAGTCCATTTCTTTTATATTTTCACCATTTTTTTTAAAGCAATTCAATTCAGACCTAACCTGGCTTGCTCTTTCACTTTGTTAGGCAGATTCCCTTGTGTCAATGTGTTGCTACAATTGCTTCTCACATTGTTAAATACGGACTTCGGAGTTAAATTGTCCTAACAGAATAAGCATAATTTTTTTATTTTGATACCAGTTAGTCATAGAACATAAAACAGTGGTAAAGTACAAGCAAGCTATTAAACCATGACACGCAAGAGTTCCAAGTGGTGAAGTTGAAGTCATCCATTCGTAAATTTTTCGGACGACATCACGAGTTTATTGACCGTCATGGAATACCTGTTTCACAGCTGGTAACGGATATGTTTCTTATATTATGAGACAATTCGATAAATCTCCATCCAAGTCCCAATTTGTAAATTAAAGTAAACCATTACAGGTCAAAGAACGGTTGTGTCGCAATCACTATCCCGTACCCTTTTCCCGAATTTGACCTACCCGATTGTAAATACATTAGCAACGCGACAGGTGCCACATGTGAAGCAGGATCTGCTAACCCTCCCATAAAAAATGAGATCAGCCTCGTTATACGAGGGGTTCTTGTTTCTCAGTCGTTAGTTTTTTATGCTGTGGTTTTTGTTCTGGTGTTTGTTTATTGTTGTTTTTCTTTTTTAACCATGGTGTTAGCTGGTTTTTTTTTTGCATATGAATTTCTAATATCCTCTTAGTATATTTTGCCCTTCTTTTTCGGATATCTAAAGATTTTTTTACATTCCAAAATTAGTTTACACTTTTTCAAATTTTATTTTATTACCAAAGTTAATGATAAGTTCTTTAATTATAGTTTATGAACTCGTTAAAAGCACTAAAATATAAAATATTAATATTCGAAATGAAACAATGTTATCAGTTTAGTTTTTGTTTGTGTTGTTTAGGTAAGTGCAGAAAGTAGAGACATTCAAGTGTTGTGGTATTGATATTATTAAATATTATTAAACTGTCTTCAGAGCGTATGGCCTTCAAATGGCCTTCAATTTAGTGGAATGTATAATCAATATTAAGAACTTTCGTGTACTACATACATAATTGTAGATGCAATTAAAGATCGTCACGTGTTAAAATTATTTTGAGATGTTTATTTCGTTGATTGGTGTTAATGCAATTTGCAAATTTTACCAAGATCATTTAACTGTTATGTGGTTGCCTTAGTTGTTTCTAAACGAGATGTATAATTCATTATATGTTAAACATTGTGTTCCTTTACCCGGTCAGAATTCCAAGATTTTTTTAGATATAAGCCAAACACTAAATTTCAACCCTATTTTCTATATTAAGCTATGGTGGACTAACCAGTAAAAATAAAAACGTACTCTTATACTTTTAAGACAACTTTAGACGAAAGGCCGTATGCAATCTCGTGAGTAGAAATTGTACCAACACATTAACACTAAAAATAATATGCTTTAAAAAAAAAGATATATATTCAGATTAACGTTAAACCTTAATTGAATTGCCTAAATAAAAATGGGTGAAAATATAAAAGAACATTGGCTCGAGAGAGAATACAAGAAATAAGGTTACGTTTAAAACTAGTTATACAACCAATTTCTATTACAATACCATTGCAAGCAGTAAATCTGAAACCCTAGTCAATGGAAACACGTAATTTGGTTCTCTAAAGATGTCTTTGCAAACAGTACATCTGAAGCCCTAGTAGTGGAAACACGTAAAATGTTTGACAGAAGATTTCTTCCGGCAGTTCGTGTTGGTAGGTAAATATTTCAGCATACAGTTTATAGGACATGCAGTTGTCAATTACTAATCACTTACACGAAGAAAGATGTCATACGAAGTATTCAACATCTGCATAAGTGTAAACCACATTCATGTGTACTACTACCTTAGAACTTCAATTCCTCAATGGGATATTCATCCGTTAGATACTAGGCCGTAAGAAGTCTGCTGCATTGCCTGTTTTTACCTTATCAAAATGACTGGTTTTATCACATAACTGCTGCTGTGTATATAGCGTCATTTTGTGATATCTATTTAGAGAAAAGATTGACTGCAAATAAACGCTTGTTTGTTGTATACCATATCCTGTATGCTTAGTTCCGGTGTCCAAAGAAGCCAGATTATATCTAACGTAGTATACTAAAAGGGTTAACAACAACTTACGAAGGGGACATTGACCGGAATGTATTCATTGAAATATATACGAAAGATGATGACACAAGAGCTTTAATCGTAACTACAGAATGGAGAGCATTACTCTTTTCGTTGTGCTAGCGTATAAAGTGTTCTCACCACGTTCAAATGTATTACACCTTAATGATTAACCATCATAGATGCCAAGTTCAAAATTTGGTACGACAGAACTGAGTGTCTTCTTAAAAAAGACCCATCAACGAAAAGAAAATCAAGGAGACTTATATATGAAGAAGACGAGAAACTTTGAGGTCCCAAATTTACGATCAATTTGCAAAATACAGCTCAGATACATTTAATCTATTCCTGGCATAGGTAGACATTTCTAAATAGTTATTAAAGGTACCATGCTTATAATTTGATACACCAGGCGCACGTTTCGTCTACACAAGACTTATCCATAACGCTCGGATCCAAAGGAGCAAAAACAAGTACAAAGTATTTCGAATATTGCAACCGTAAATTTATAACTATGACACTATTAATGATAATGCATGTCAACACAGACGTGCTGTCAAAGGAGGTAGACCATGAAAACAAAACAAAACATTGAATACGTCTAATATGAAACGGACGATAGGTTCCTACTTATATGACGTTGAATGATAAGTGACCGACATGATGTACTTTTCTTAATTTCTTCTCCTTACAAACTGATCATGTAATATACAGTTGAAAGGACATACTGTCATATACTGAGATGTCACATGCATCGCCAATTTCTACGTACTCATACATTCCTTGATTTCAAATGATAAGGTTTGAGCATCCTCACGGAGTTGCATGTAAAGGAGGATACGTGCATCAAACGTACGAACAGTATAAAGTGTTATTTTCTATCAGGAGTCACAGTACTGGTGGCATATAAAGGATAACAATATGTTGATGCGATTTGAAAATGAACCCTGTTTTAAATTTGTACTTACCCGACATAATGAGCCGGTTTCTAAGCGGACTGCACAAGAACATTCATACCGCTTATATATACAGATATGATAATATTTTGAAAAGCTTGATTTACCAGCATTTTGAAAAGCACAATATAAGGTTTAAGGAATTGCAACTTATTCCACCCGTCCAGAAATAACCTGTAATAATTAGCTTAAAGATTCTCACAAAATTTGCAAAATGTTGAAAAACTACACACAGCGAACAATTTAGGTATTAATAACAATACTTTTTTTAGTTGCAACACTTTTCTTATTAGCTGAAAGTTTTGTAATGTTTGCCTCATAGATAAAATTTTGTAATGTGGCCGTGACCCCATTAACTTTTTTTCTCATTGAAAATAGAATTTAAAATTAAATAATTAGGAATGACTGTTAAGGTTTTTTTTCTCTTTTTTCTTTATAGACAGAAAAGTTTTATTGCCATTTCTTAAATAAAAGTTTCTCTCTTTTTTTCTTCATAGACAGAACAAATATTACAGCCATTCCGTCGAACTCCGAAACAGCGGTTACGTCCTCTTTACTACGCTACGTTGACTTTAATTTCAATTTAAATTGAATGATAGTTTAGAGAAGCAACGTCACAGCTGTTTCGGAGTTTGCCATTCCTTAAATATCAAGAGTCAAAGGACCATATTTAAAACTTCCTCTTTTGACATCAAAACCTTTTTTGATAAATAACACCACAATCATACGTCATTTGCAATCGCATTAATAGCAATATACGGGAAAAAAAATCTTTCTAATTTAACAGTTGATAATCTTTTGTAAATGTAAATACTATATGGAAGTCCTTAAGAATGATTATGCATTCAATTACGTCAAGACCGTACTCTCCACAAAAAGTTGAATAGTAAATCATTGTGTCACTACCACAGCTAAAATTAAGGTCTACTCTGAACTTTTGTTTGATGTGTTTGAGCTTTATTTTTGCCATTTGATAACGAACTTTCCGTTTTGAATTTTCCTTGGATTTTTTTTTTTGTGCTTTTATTTTTTTTAAGGTTTTTATGTATAGATCACCTCAACTAAAACAATACGTAAACTATTGTATTATCTCAACCCCTAGTAAGTGTTAAACTACTAAAATATTTTGTAATATAAAGAATTTTTTGGATACTCTTGATAAATTACGTGCTTCGATAATTCATTCAATCCGGTTGACCGTTTTGTATTCTTTATATACTATAACAATCAGTTTTATCAGCAATCAAAGCCGGACTTTTAGGTTATTGTAAAACTGCATATTCTAAAGTTGGCGTCAATAGTTATCAAAGGTACCAGGCTTATAATTTAGTACGCCAGACGCGCGTTTCGTCTACATAAGTCTCATCAGTGACGCTCAGATAAAAAAAGTTGTAATGCTAAATAAGAACAAAGTTGAAGATCTTTTAAAGTACATACAATTTAGAATGAACTTTGAAACTCAACATATACCCCAACGACACTCACTAAAGAAGAAATCCTCGATAATCCTAGATCTGTTTTATTTCCATTTGGAATTTTAACCGAAGATGAAGAGCTGGATCTTCCATCCCTATGTTAGATACCTACTATATCAGAGTCCCTAAAAGTACGGTATATTTCTGGGTCTGCCAAATGCACCACGAAACCTGTTTTTCAAATGACAAACATCAATTATATCAGCAATCAAAATCGAACTTTCAAAGTTATTGTGAATCTGCCTATTCTAAAGGTGGAGTGAATCAATCTTTTCAACCCTTTTCCCAAGTATTCCACATTCCAAACTAAAAGACACATTGGAAGAGTTGATATTGCGTTGTTTCCTGTAAAAAGGAATGGCCAACGTAGATACAATTATCTCATCTTAGGAGGAAATACATCCTACTTTGTAAAAAATCACTCTGATTCAAACAAGAAGTTCTCTGAAAGTAACATTATCAAGATGTTTGATATTTTGATTGACAACTTAAATTGTAACATTTGAAAGACGTGTTTCATAACAAACTATCGGCATTTCCATGGGAACCACATGTGCCCTTCTTGTTGCCAATATGTTCCTTTATTCTTTTGAGGCTGATTGTATATAGAACTTCTTAAGAATAAAGAAAAGAAGTAAGCAGTATCTTTCAACTTTACTTGCCGCTATATAGATAATGTTATCTCGCTAAATGATTCAAAATTTGGTAAACACATCTATCCCATCGAACAATGAGGATCGATTGAAAACAAAACTTTACGACAAAAGAGATGATTTCAGCTTTCCAATTGTGAACACTTTCCGTTTCTATGCAGCAATATTAAAAAAAAGACTGCATTTTGAGTATGTTTTTCCTGATGATGCAATATTCCCGGGCTTATCATGGTTTCCTGATAGAGGGGTTGCTGCTCACAAGAAAGTTATTAAATTAAGATTTCCAAATGGTGAAGTTGAAATCACCCTTTCGTAAATTTTACGGACGCCTTTACGAGTTGATTAGCCGTTATGGAATATCCGTTTCACAGATTATAGCGGACGTCTTCCTTATGTCGTTACTATAATCCCGTTCCCTTTTCACTAATGTGATCTACCGAATTAGACTTATTACCGTTTTTTTTATTTACATGAGCTCTATGACGGGTGCCACATGTAGAGCAGGATCTGCTTACTCCCGGAGAACCTGAGATCACCCCAAGTTTTTAGTGGTGTGATTCGTGATGCTAAGTTTTTATATTTCTATGTTGTGTTTTGTGTACTATTTTTTGTCTGTTTATTTTTCTTTAGCCATGGCGTTGTCAGTAGTCCTTGTCCTAATGAGATAGGTAAATACCCATGACCTCCGGCACTCGAAGCGAACACGCAACCTTCCGTAATAACGCGTACTTCGCGGAAAAGCAATAAATACAAATTGTATAGTCTTTAGTTTGACCCGGCCGGTGTTCTAACGCCAAGACCTCCCCCAGACAACCTTAAAGTTAGTTTTCCTGGATACCACCAAAAATGATTTTTTTTATAAGATAGGAAACATGTGTTATAGCCTACGGAAGCGAATTAGCGCCAATAGCCTTCAACCATATACCGCTGCTATTTATCAAACGGCGAACATTTTGTTCAAATTTATTCGACAGCTCAATTGAATGTTTATAAACTAATTGAAACATATTTTAATAGTTATAAGCCTATGAAAATACATACATGACATTATTATTATACATGATGTAAAAAACACTTTTGGTTTATCAAATATTTTCTGAACGATATGGTTCATATAATGAATATAATAGACAAAAAAGAAAGAGGAAGAGTCCCAACTACATATTGACCTTTGTGCCAATTACAATATCTGTATTATCATTCTTGTGTTGAAATCTTGGTTAAAGGGCTGGTGCATACAGGTTATTGTTCAAAAAAAAAATTGAAAGTGCAGTGATTGGTGGATTCATTATCATAAGTTGGATATCAATTTTCGTGGATTTCGTGGGTCCAGATGAACCACGGTTTCAAATGCTCAACGAATTTTAAATTGTCTGTAGGCTTGGTATGCAAAGATTGGTAAAACCACGAAATCCAATATCAACGAACAAAAAATTCGCCACTCCACGAAAAATTGGTACCCACGATAATAAATGAATTGTCAGTAACTGAAGACGATGTTGTTAAGGGCTCATTTTTTTATGTGAACTAGAATAGAAAAATTAGAAAAAAATCATTTGTTTTAATAAGTTCGAAATATCAACTTTATAAAATATTTAATCGTTAAGATTGGTATTTATCATGACTGTAAGATGAAGAACATTAGTTAAATTGTTACCCGATCATTTAGCTTTGTACATAAGCATTTACCTTGCCGTTAATGGTATTTCTATCATTGGGTTACAATCTTCCTAGTGGACTCTGAATCTCTGGGGCGTCAACACCAAAGTAATCATTGATTTGACACTGGCATGAAAATACGGATGTTTTAATGTTTAATTGCTGTAACCGAAACTATGGAAGTTATTTTGAATTAAGGAGTATACCTTCCTCATGAACACTCTTAAACCTATTTCTTGTCCGCTCTTGGCTACATTGCTTTTTTCTTTCTTCTGTTTTTATGGTCGGGTTTTTTGTCTCTTTGTCACACCTCACATTTATCTTCGGGTTTTAAAAAGGTTGTTGTTTAAGCTTCAATCATCACTGACGAGGCATTTATTGTCGGAATGCACATCTGGCGCAGCAAAAATGGTACCGTTATTTTTTTTTACCAAATACACGAATAAAAATACGAAGAATATTCAATTTCAATTGCTCATGTCAACGAAGATTACGTACGTTGCCGTAAAACAGAATTAAACAATATTGTTCAGTGCACCAAAAAAGAACAAAAATTGGCATTTGATAACTACGATGTAGTTCATTACACTTTTCAATTAAATAAAAAGCGTTCCGTACGCTGACAAACAACCCCAAGTACATGTTATTAAATTTTATAATAAGTTCATATCACATTTATAAAAGTAGACAAATAAAATTGAAAATAATAACAATAAACAAAAGGATAACATGACTTCTAAAAACAATGCATACAGCACAATATAATACACCAGCCGCCAACTTCCAACTTCTCCGACAAATGGTATACAAACATAGAAAAACAAATAGTGCGTGATCAAGATAGTCAGCTGGTCTGGTGAGAACAAGATGAGATGTTGGTTTATGTATAGGATACAACAGCTTCCATGTTTAATTAAAATGCATGTATTGATAGTTATTGACTATATATGTGTCATCTAGAATAAACCATAACTTAGCTATATAAGGTTTTTAAATATATATAAAGAAAAAAGAATATCTCAAAACATTTTGGTCACATAGAAGTAATAACGTCACACTAAATGTATTAGTTGTTTAATCAACAAGCTAATTAATATCTATATTGTATATGCTAATAATAAAGTTATTGCCACTGCTACGATGGTTCCAGCGAAGAGCGAAATATAAAACATACAAGTCCTGTTTCTAGACAATTTTCTTTTCTTGTACGAATCACTCCCGACAGACTGGAAGAAGAAAAATGAAAAACATCAAGGAATGTTCTTATGTATAAAATCTGACTGACTATAAATAAAAACAATCTGGCCAAGCAAAACACAAAAAAATATATTCTGAATCAAGATTTCCCCCATACCTTAAAATCTTAAATATTGGAGGAAAAAAAAAATGATTGGTAGAATAAAAACTACTGACTCAGACCCTTATGACAGAAGAGCGAATCAGAGTTGATTGTAATCACGCGAGTTACAGTATTTTGAACAACAATTTGCTTACAGTCGCCGTCAGCTGAAATTCGTAACAGTTATCGGTAAAAATAATCTAAACTATCAATCGCGTCCACTCGAGATATAGTTTTTCACATTCCATTCATAAATCGCAAAAAGAAAAACCACTACGTTGCTTCGTGTGGATTATACAAGCCCATCCGAACCCTGGACCCCCTTCCCCCTCTCACCAACTCACGGTTTCTATCTGCAGCTTTTTCTATGGAGTGTTTTGTCGACTGTTGTTTGAACTTTGGTCTTTTGTATATTTTTTGTCTTTTAACAAAACATGGTCAAACTAAATTTTTAGACTTATACATATGACAGTGAATTTTTTTTATATCTTCCGGCTTTCTTTTTCCGACTTTTCATACCACATGTACCCGACAAAGATGGATCCTGATACACCTATCGTGCGTACATTAGCCAATAAAATTGAGAATGGAAATGGGGAATGTGTCAAAGAGACAACAACCCGACCATAGAAAACACAACAGCAGAAGGTCACCAACAGGTCTTCAATGTAGCGCGAAATTTCCACGCCCGAAGGCGTCCTTCAGCTGGCCCCTAAACAAATAATATACTAGTTCAGTGATAATAAACGCCATACTAATTACCAAATTGTACACAAGAAACTAAAATCAAAATAATACGTAACAAGACTATCAAAGGTCAGAGGCTCCTGACTTGGGACAGGCGCAAAAATGCGGCGGAGTTAAAAATATTTATGAGATCTCAACCCTCCCCTATACCTCTAGCCAATGTAGAAAAGTATACAACTGTCATGTAAACGCATAACAATTATATTTATTTGCTGGTCTCAAATGACCAAAAGCTAATTATTTAAGTCAAAACCTCTAATTGATTACCTTTTCTTTGATGTTCTTAATTTCTTTATTTGTATGATAAGAAGTAATAAACGCTTTCCCATCATGGTCTTGTACGGAAATATTCTCTACTACTTTTCCATGCGGAGAAATATAAACATGCTGAACTGTTCGCCGGAACTGCGATAGCCAAGGAGCACTTGTACCTTTTGATTTCATATCAAAATGACCGTAGTTAGACTGAACAGCAAATCCGTCTTGATCATACTTGCAGCCTTCTTTGAGCCAATCGTTTGCCTTTACAAAAATGAAATTGCTATGTCCAGGAAATGACGAATATGATAACGAAGAATCGTATTTGTATTTTGGTAGTTCATCGCTACTAATGTTTATTTCGGAATGCAAATGTATATTAGGTTTAGTATCACCAGGCTTGATTTTATCGTTTACAGGTACGTTTTTGTTTTCTTTTGTCGTATTAGTTTTTGTGGTATCCTTTGAAACCTTACCCACACTAGCCTCGGTAGCAGACGGTTCGGATGCAGTGTCTTGTGATTCCGTCGACGATTTAATCAAACTTTGATATGAACCATCAGAGGTAGAAGTATCGTCAACACTTTCATTCATCCGGTTGCTATCTGATGTATTTGTCAAACAAGCATAACATGGATGATCGAGTTTCAAAAATGATTTTGGTATTTTCCCGTAAAGATTTTGTCTGAGGTCAGTCTTTAATTCATCTGCAGCTTTCAAATTTTGATTTTTATCATTTGGTATGTCATGCGTTTTCCCATCTTTTCGTATACATGATTTAATTCCCTTTTCAGTAATGTAAGTAACTGGCGAGTGCACTTCTGCAGTAGTTTTTGTTATATTTAGATTAGTTTTTGCATTTAAATTTTGCTTAAGCTGAAATTGACCATTAGAAGTATTTTCTCCTTGTTCAATTCCAGTACAGTTTTGTTTCTCTTTTTCATTTTTGATATCTCCATTAACATTAATTGTCGTAATGTTTTCATAAATATTATAATTATCGAAATCAAATGTCGATTCTGCGCTGTTAATGATTTCCGGTTCTTCGCAGAATCCAACAGATCGTCTGCTTGTTGTGGTCATCGTTTTTACATGGTACTTCGAAACTTTTTTTCTGAAAAAAAGGTAAACAAATTAAATTACTCAATATAATATCGTATTTAACTTATGTTGTTTAACTTAATTTTTATTTGTAAATGGGATATTTTAAAATGTATCTAAATTAATTATCAATGTAACAGAATCAAAACTATATGTTGACCGTGTGAAACGCATATAGTTGCCGTTCTTTTTCCGCCTTTGTTTTTTTGTTAGAAGTAAATTAATAGGTTCCAAATGAATTTAACAATGGCATATTTTCCCCAACCTTCTTCTCTTATTTGAAATTAACAGATTATATGCATAATAAAACGTTAATTCTCGAGTTAATAGCTTATGTTGAGCCTCCTTTTTTAAAGAAAGCGCCCGGGGTTTTTTTTTTTTTTGGTTTTTCTTTTGCTTTTTTTTTTGCATATGTTTTAGGAGAAGTCGTTTGTTGTTGGCTAGTGCAGAATGTTGTACTGTCAAATGATTTTGGCGATTCGTGTTGCCCATGTCATGTAATTGTAATAGTAAATAACTACATATCTATTATTTAGAATGAAGGGGAAAACAGCTGTTTGAATTCTTTCATTCATTTGATATTTATTTTAAAGATGACAAATCTGAGGTAAACAAGACTAATATCTAAAAAAAAAAAAAAAAAAACGTCGACAGAGGCTGATTGTATAAAAGTTTACTAGTGTAGATTTTTCTTTTTGTATACAAAAGAAGATGTGGTATGATTGCCAATGAGACAACTGTCCACAAGAGACCAAAATGACACAGACATTAAGAACTATAGGTCACCGTACGGCCTTCAACAATGAGCAAAGCCCATACCACATAGTCAGCTATAAAAGGCCCCGATAAGACAATGTAAAACAATTCAAACGAGAAAACTAACGGCCTTATTTATATTGAAAAAATGAACGAAAAACAAATATGTGACATATAAACAAAAGACAACCGCTGAATTACGGGCTCCTGACTTTTGTGTCGACTTTTAAAAAGTCTATACTACCTATTATAAATAATTATGAGTAAATAAATTTATCAAATTGAATGCATCCTTAATATATAACTTAATTTGACGCCAATCATTGAAGACTGTGTAAACTATTTACACGAATGATGGTACATGTATGCAACCATTTTTTTATATAAATTATATATACATGTACATGAATGTACATGTATATCACATTTTTCTAATAGCTATTCATAATAATAGCAGAAGCCTGTATTCTGCCAATAGTAATACAAAGCTTAAATAGTGTTTAATATGTTATAATGGTTGCTAGGATGAGAACGACAATGTACGCTCAAGTAATGGAAGTTTGAATGAAATAGCATATTAAACTAATATAAAAAGACCATGTTCCCATATTCCAAAAGAAATTGTGCTATGACCTAATTGACTTTCACACGAGAAAATAATCGATGAACCTCAAAATTGTGTTATAATTGCATATGTTGGTTAAATGGTAATTCGTGATTAGCTTTGTTAAATAATACATGTATGAAAACCCTGTTATGGTACGTCAGACGCCACGTGTGGGCTAGAATGTGTGAGAAATTTGGAAAACTAAACAAAAGATATACATGTACATGTAACTGTCAATTTGAATAATTGCACGTATAGTAGTTTGAAAGATATATGTGTGAAGTTCTCGAAATCGTTTGTTGCTTGTTTCGTCCCTTTATTTTGATGTACCGAAAACGTAAAAAGCCAGGCTCTACGACTCTTTTCACGCAAAAAAGCTTGCGCTTAACACTCGTAACTCATGAACAATTCAGTAAAGCTTACAATCAATTTTAATCGTAATATGTTTTGGAAAATAATTGCAGTCTGGCATTTAGACACAGAGCGCCAGGGGAACATTATTTGTATCCCTTAGATGGTGCTTACGCATATTATTACAGCACGCGACATCGGGTCCAAAAGCGCCCTTAACGACCAGACTTGACTGCGTTTTTATGCTTCCATACTGCCAAATTTGCAGTGATATTATTCAATATATGCTGTATAAGTGCATCTGGACATATTTCTTTAACTTACTAGTAGCTTATTCTTGGTCACACATTTTTGCTAATTTGTGTTGAGGGCTAGTAAATACGTTTTAAGTCAAATTGAGAACGTAAAATCCAATGCATTCTTTGCCAAAACAATTCAAATCCCTTCCGAATGTTAATGGAACCACTATAAGAAATCAAGGATAAGCCATATCGTAAACGTCAAGAGTATGGGTGTCTAAAAAAATGAGGGCTTTTCTTAAACCTTGCACACTTGATCCCTGTTATATGTAAATAAAATATTTAAAGAAAAAAAAAAAAAAAAAGAGTCACAGACCATATAACGGAAAATGTGAACCTTAAAACAACATGCACTTATTAATAAGGTCATTTAGTATAAAATAATATATAGGGAATATAGTAACCTTTAAGTCGTAGTTTCATTTTAAAATAAACTCATGACCGAAATCACTATATTTTATATGTGAAGTACTTTATTTATTATAAGACTTAAAGTTTGCAATCATATTGTTTTCATAATTCTTAAAATATTTCTTTCGGCACTGTCGCTTTTCCTTAATTGGCTCATAGTTTGGACTGCATATATCTTAAAACGTTCCAAGTACAATGTACGTTAATTCTTAAAATGTTGATAAATTGTATATTAATTAGTTCTAATACTTACCTTTTCAGATCTGTCTCATTTGAAATATAACTTAAAATAACAAGCTCATTTCTAAGTCCCGTTATAACATTAACTGTATGTCCAAATAAAGAAGATAGTATATTTAAATACTAATAAACAGAATGTAAAATGTTGTCAAATAAATGAAAATAACACTATAGAAAGCCAACCCACGTCTTTTTGCCTCATCCGAAGGGCATTTTGTTTTAAATTGAATATACCTTCTTACATTGATGATCAGGCACACACTCGAAATATGTTTAAATGTTCTCTCTATCTTAATTTAAATCTAAAGAGTTACAATTGTACATTTAATATTGGACTTTCAAATGCACCACTAAGATTAAGCCTTGTGGCTGTACGACAGTATTGACACTATCTGATATGTAAAAAATTAACCTTTAAGCAATTATTGAGAAATAAAAATGCAAATTCTTTAGATTGCTGGATTGACAACTGTACTGTTACTATCAATGCATTTTAGAAAAAAAGGTTGTTATAAATTGGCCAGGGAATACGAATTTTATGGTATATTTTATTTTACACTTTTTAAGAATATTTGAAGATATTATTAAAATAGTTAAGACATTACTAAAATAATAGAGATATTATTAACATAATAAACAAAATATTGTAATATTATGTTATTTAATATCTTGAGATAAAGGTTTTTTTTTTTTATTTCTTAATGTATATGTTTTCAAAAGTAACTATAACCTGCACACCATTTTATAATGTTTTAAACATATATCAGAGCATTTTGGAACACATATTTTGATTTTTTTTCACCATAATGTTTATAAAACCTACGCATGATCCCGCATCCTTTATGTTTGCCAAGAAAGCATTAAAAAGAGTCCAGGAAACAGAACTATGAATATGAATTTGAAAAATAGAAAAATAATGTGAAAAAGCGACATAGGCCGAAAAAACAAACTACAGTCCACAAGACACCAACAAATACGGGAGGGGGGATTATCTCGTGTGCACTGTGAAGGTACAGCAAAATGTCCCCATTCAAATGCATTGGTCGTTCATAAGAGCTCCAACCCCTGGAACCCCCTTAATCCGCCACTGGAGAAACTAGATTTTTAGCACATTAAGTTTAAAAAAAATTATAAGAAAGGAATATTTCAATTCTTATCAACTTTCAATTCATAATTATTAAAACAAACACCTAATTGATATGCATTATGCATTTAAAAACTAACAAGAAAAAGATACGTTAAAACATATGTACATGGTAAGCCCCACAGCGAATACGAACTGTGTATTCATATAGGAACATAAACAATAAAAACGGCTATCTTTATTACTTATGAATTTCATAAGGCTGAATTTTATTCCTCCTATTTGTTAAATTTATTGCTTTTATAGTATGCCCCATTTTAGAAATAATAGATAGTAAAAAGTGTCAATTTGACATATGTTTTTTTATTTATTAATATCTATTTTTTTACAATTCAAAAATTTGCAATGATCATTGTATCTGTTTATTTGTAATTCTGTTCTGCAAAATGTCTTTTGCATGCATCTATAAAATGTTCGTTATAAACATGAAGTAACTTGCAGAAAGTGCATAGATTGATATTTTTAGTTTTAAGGCCACTTTAAAACGCCATTTTGGGGCTATTTTGAGGCCGCCAGTTTTTATTGGTTGAGGAAGCCGCAGTGCCCGCGCGCGGAGAAAACCACTGACTGTAAAATAAAGTGCATAAAAAATACGCTTTTACGTATACATTAAAAAGTATGGAAGAACTATTTGATTTGTTTTCAATTTAATCTTTATAGAATGACTACAAATCTACGGTTGACTGCCAGTCACTGCAAGCAGTTCTAGTGCCACACATTTTTGTACGAATTTTTCAAACCTCAAATGTATCAAAACTACAGATATAATGAATAATAGAGATAGGCCATTTAGTACATATTCCAAGGGGAAACTTGATGCAAAGCATTATTTTTTACTGTTTCATTGCATTTGATAGAAAAAGAGGACTTTGTGGCAAATAAATCAAGATTTTTATAGAAAAACCTTAAAACTAGTTTCAAAGACTTTGTGCGGTCGCAATCGAGGCTCTTAGTTTGTTTGATTTAAAACTTTAATGTTGGTTTTTTTCAAGATTTTTATTACCGTTTTAAAGATTAACATATTATTTTGAACATTTTTAAAGATCTGCTTTAGGGGCATCGGTCTAAGTGGTTACTGTAATCGCTAGCCAGTCAACACTGAGGTTGTGAGTTCGAACCCCACTCATGCGGGTGCACTCGACTCCAATCTTACTTAACAAGGATTGTTAGTTTTCCTATCGAAGGTATATGGTTTTATCCGGCCATTCCAGCTTCCTCCACCAATAAAAACGGACTGCCACGAAATAGCCCAAAGGCTGTGCTTAAAAGGGGCATTAAAACAAAAAATCAAATCAAATCAAGTAGAAATAAGATAACTACTGCGGTTGAAGCATATCCGGTGTTAATTTTGCTTAAGTGTTGCTTATATTGGGATGAATAGGAAATATCTAATTAAAAGTTCACCTCACAATACGTTCGTTCTGACCAGTAATCGATTTCGCTATTTAACTCGGACATTTTGAAAATATTTATGTAGTACCGTTAATTGTAATAGTTAGTTGTATTGTAAATTTTGTAACATGATAAAATAGATCATTATGTTGATTGATAACATACTGAAAGCCTACAAAATAATGGTCAGAATTAATGGTTTGTGACAAAAAATTTGGTCACTAGAACCAGGTGGTCATGGCGCATACGTACATGTAGCATTTACATATTCAAGAAATGGACTTTAGAATGGTTATCAATACTATTGCAAGCAACAGTTCTGCAAATCCCCGAACCCAAAATTTAGAGGAAAATACCAGAAACAAAACAACTTGTAGGAGACTTTTACATACAAACACATGACTGACACATTATAAGCCTGAAAGTCGTCAAAAACAAAGAGAGAAAATGGGCACCATACTACATAAATTATGTATTAATGAAAACTAGACCTCTGCAATCATTAAAGAAAGGAGTAGGTCCAGTAAGACCCCTTTTTGGCCCCAAAATATAGCAGTTTTACAAAATTGTAAAAATGTAAACTTTTAGTTATTTATTTGGACAGTAGAATTATTCTGCTATATAAATATGGGCTGTTTTTGACAATACAATGCATATCGGGTTCTAGCACCATTAAGTCGTGCTAAATTACTGAAATCTTCACAATTCTAGCATTTTAGTTAAATTTTAGACGGTTTTCGTGTAAAACGAAAGTGGCCGCATTCGTGTTCATCCTTAATATTGAAATGTAAGGTGTATTTTAAGATAATACATAACATATATAAAGGTTGGGGATGAACACGGATGCGGGCACTTTCATTTTTGACAAAAATCATCTGAAAAGTGACAGTTTTTGGCATTTTTGGTAGATTTTTCATATTTGAGCTTGAATCGGACTGTTTTTAATGACTAAATCAGTTAAAATCTTTCACAAAAACTAATTGATTCAAATGAAATAGACACTTGAATGTTTAAAAAGTGGTGAAAATCTTTCGTCAGATGAACCTTAAATTTGAGGCCAAAATTGGTTCTTACCGGACCTACTCCTTTTTACATTTTTATTCCACGAATCATACACAAGAAATCAAGACAGCTTATAAAATAGTTATTTTCACCTTTGTTATATGGTGTTTTTTTACAACTTGTGACGACATTGGTTTTGCTCAATTTTGAAGTCTGTATAGTGACATTTAATTGCTGAAATCAGCGTTATTTGGTATCTGCTTGAAGGTTGTCTCATTGCAGTCCTACCACATTCCGTTTTCTTTTTATATAACTGATTTATTTAACGAACAACAAACTAGACCACAAGTTTGGCTGAGGTATAGAAATTGGTCACCGCGACTTTTACGTAATGGAAATAGAAACCAATGCTTGTAGTAGATTTGTTAAAACGAACCAATTCAGTGTGTAGTGAAAGCGCTGCTGACTCTTTGCACGTTGGAGAAATCATGCAACATATAATTGAGGAGTCTATGCTTGGCATATTGCAGAGTAATTTTTTTGTTTTTGTTTTTGCCAATCTAACATACCCAAAACGTATGGGATGCATGAAATATTTTCCACTGGACGTTAAAATAACCATTTAACAATGTGACATGCCTTTGTAGAGAGATGAAAGTAATTAAGCAATTATTTTCTATTTGCACACTTCTCACAAACAGGCAAATGATCATTAAGTTTCTTCGTAATGAAAACATGTTTGGAAATGCATAAAATATAAACACAGGATATTGAAAACGAAGATAAATATTACTTTTGAATAAGAAAAAAAGAGTTAAAGCCGTCATAATTTATAATTCTAGAAGATGTGGTACGATTTTCAATGATTCAACTGCATGTTCCCAAGAGACCAAATGACACTAGATATAACAATTATAGATAACTGTACGGCCTTTAACAATGAGAATAACCCATACCACATAGTCAGTACCAAACATAACAAATGTAAAACAATTCAATCAAGTAAACTAAAGGCCTATTTTAGGTACGAATCAAAAAACCAATACGTTACACAGCAATAAATAACAACCACTGAATTACAGGCTTCTCACTTTGGACATATCGAATTTAGCAGGGTTAAATAGGTTTGTTGGTGCATAATTCTCGCCTCATGGCAGTGGTGCAACAGTGCAACATACATTTACATGTAAGATCAAACTGTAAAAAATATAGTTGAAAAAGACTTTACCTTACTCATCAGATCGAAACAAATAGAAAATATCTAACAAAAACACAGAGTGGACGTGGATGTGTACTTATACACCCACACAACAGAAAGTACAGATCTGAGAGTAATCGTAGTTATTGTCAGCTAGTTCAAAGCCAATAGCAACTAATGAAGTAAGACTAAAATAGTCGACTTATAGGTCACCGTACGGCCTTTAACACTGAGCAAAACACATACCGCATAGTCAGCAATAAAAGGTTCCGAACTGACAAATGTAAAACAATTCAAACGAGAGAACTAACGGCCGTATTCATGTACATTACATGAACGAAAAACAAAATTGTGTAACATATGTAACACGACAAACGACAACCACTGAATTACAGGCTCTTGACGTGGGACAGGCACATTCATATACTGAATGTGGCGGGTTTGAACATGTTAGCGGGATCCCAACTCTCCCCTAACCTAGGACAGTGGTTCAACAGCACAAAATAAGAACGAACTATAAAAATCAGTTAATAAAGGTTCAACTCATCAGAAGTATACAAATAGAAATACATCTAACAAAAACACTGAGTGCACCAACCAGTGTAAAGTCCATATATTATTTAGATATTGCTGTGTCTTAAATTCTTCATTCAAAAGGCCTGTGGAATCCAGAAATGAAGATTACATTTAAAATGACGATTATACATTATACCAGGATAAAACGTTTTGTTTGTTGCAGAATGCTGAAAAGAAAAATGGACTTCATCAGTTTATACTTTATTTTGTGAAATTTAAGAAACAAATCCTTTGGTGATCTATGTTACATCGTATGGATATATATAATATTGTATACTGTGGTATAAAGAAGTAATGTCCGAATATACATGACGTATTAAACATAGATCCTTCACGGACAGATTTAGAAAAATAACTGTTTACTGCTTATGCACCAGTAGATGTAAATATACTAGTAAGTAGACAAGCTTTTCACTTTTTTACATTTTTATTTTATCATTTTTTGTTGTTTCGAAAATGAGTTATTTTCTCCCTACTGCCCTCAAACACAGATGGAACACTTTGTTGGAAGGATCTGTCATACAGTCGTAGGTTGTATCATACCCATACAGCTGTCCACACATTTCACATGTCTTCTCAAATTCCTCGAGCGAATGACTATTTGGTTTATTTCTGCAATAATAAGTATTTGTAAACATATATGTTATAAATATTACATAAAAAGCAACCACAAAAAATACCAAACTTTTAATTTGAACAACAAGTAAAGTTTTTAAGTATTAGAAATATACCCACCAATCCACACTGTCTGTGATTTTCCCCCCGTTATTATTTATTCAAAAGTTTGTCAGATGATTCAACTAGTATATGTATTTGTCGCGACTTTGCCGATGTAATTATGGACTTATTACCTTAATTGAAACTATAATATTGATACATGTATTTTTGCCAAAACTCATACAGACAAATTTTGGACAGAACAATACATCGCACCCACTATTAACACCTGACTTCCTTACGACAACAATTTATATTAACCACGAAAGAACAGCCACAAACAGAAGGGCCACTAACAAGAAGACTTTGTTCGAGGAATGATGAACTTGTTCTTACAAAATGCATGTACTTTAAATGAAAATTTCGTCTGCTAATATACAAAGGTAACTTAAAACCCGCAAGAAAACATTTAATTTTTCGTTAATGTTGCAACAACCACCAAAATCCAATTTGTGGTATTGTAAGTATTATACTTCTGAATGACCTTACGCTCCACAGTCCAATTAGCGTGGACGTACGCATCTATATGTCATTGTACAATTTGCAACAATCAGTACAAAATAAACCGTACCGACAGCAGTAAATTTAAAACAATTCCAGCGATTCAAGCTTCAGCCTCGAAAAACGAAAACTAACAAGTATGTCAAATGTACCAACAACAACAACAGAATTACCGTTATCCGCCAAAAATATTTTGTTTTTGTGATAAACTGCGACAGTTTGAGACTGTCATCAAAGTGAGAGGGTTAGCGCTATAAAAACAGGTTTAATCTACCATTTTCTACATTTAAAAATGCCTGTACCAAGTCTTGTCCATTCGTTTTTGATGCGTTTTGTTATTTGATTTTGCCATGTGATTATGGACTTTCCGAATTGATTTTCCTCTAGGTTCAGTATTTTTGTGATCTTACTTTTTGGTACTTTTGTATATTCTGTTAATCTCGTTCCTTCATCTACTAGTATTAAAACCATATGCTTTACGCATTGTAAGAATAAATATCCACATTGCATCTGACAATCTTAACGGAACAGCCTCACTATAAAGGGGCCTTTCATTCAACTAACTTTTAATTAACTAGTGAGGAAATCTACTTCATGAATACATTATAAGGATTTCTAAAAGTCTACTAATATTATTTATATCCTCATAACAATCTTGCCATTTATATCTTGATTTTTTAAAACGTTAAAAAATTGTGAATTTAAGTTATACCTCCTAAATACATGTTTATCTGGTAAATATAAGTCATCGGAACACAAATTATGACGGCTTTGACGCATTTCCCATTTGTATGCTCAATTCTATTTATTGAATGTTGATTGCTAAATGCGTTCAGTGGGAAATATACATAAGATGAAGATCAACGGGAGTTATACATCATATTAAAGGATATTATTTCCCCATCATTTCCGGAAATTTGCACATCAAATATATTAGAATATTTGCAAATCATATGAGAATACTTGCACACCATATAAGGGTGTGTGCATATTATATAAAAAAAACAAGTGCACATCATATAAAAGTGAATAGGCATAACAAAAAGAAAAGGGGATATGGTATGATTGCCAATGAGACAATTGTCCACAAGAGACCAAAATGACACACAAATTAACAACTATGGGTCACCGTACGGCCTTCAACAATGAGAAAAGCCCATAGTCAGATATAATAGGCCTCGAAATGACAATGTCAAACAATTCAAACGAGAAAATTAACGGCTATTATTTGTACATACAAAAAATAACAAGACAGTTTTGGTGTTCCATAATTACAGACAAGATCATTTAGACCTCAGCAGGAAAAGGGTATGTTGTCTAGGAGCAAATATGTTTCCCTTTAACAGATCAATGAATAACAATCTGCAAAGTATAACCGCGTTTAGTTGTAAAACATTTTTGTTTCTGAACTAAGACTGTCAGGAGCCAAATTGAATCACCATGATTATAACTGAATTATAAAGACTATAAAAATATGACCAATATAAAACAGATACCAATGGACAATACATTACATATCAAAGAGAAACATTGATAAGCGATTGGGTCAAATTTATCACTCAAGACTTCGTATGCAATGCAGTTCTCTAAATCATCATCTGTTTGTTAAAAATATAGTGGATTCGCCACTTTGTTTATGTGGTGCTATAGAAACGACAGCGCACTACTTGTTGCACTGCCCCCGTTTTCACATTATGCGTGAACAGCATTTTTATAATATCAATATAATACATTTTTTGTCGGAAAAAATCTTGCTACACGGTTCAACGGACTTCAGCTACGAACAAAACATTGAAATATTCTTGGCAGTTCAAACATTTATACTCAGTAGTAAAAGATTTGTCATATGATAGCACACATCTTGTTCAACAAGTAATACTTATATCTTAAATAATTGTGTCCGTTCAGAAACATACACTTTATTATTGAATTTCCGATGTATATTTTTTTCTTTTTCCTTGTGTGTCACAACCTTATTATATGTTTTTTTTTTCTTTCCATCTAGTGTAACATTGTTATTTTTTATAACATTTTACTCCTTGAGTATTACAATATGAAATGTTCTTATTAGGAAACGGATTAATATAAGCTAAGAGCTTGTTTCTGGATCCTATTAATTATTTCACATGTATTATTATGTAAATGCCTATGTATGTACCTGAATATAATTAATAAAATATGTTTACACTAAAGAGAAACTAATAAACGCAATTAAAAAAATAATAAGGACTCTATACAAAAACACGAACCCCGCCAAAAAAAAATGGTGATGAAATTATCTACGTATAAAAATATAATATTTAATTTTATATCGTTGTCTTCTTAAATATTTGTACTTGATTCTTGATATAGTGACGGGGAATGGTTCAAACAGTCAGTAACCCGATCAAAGATCAGACAATATGTAGAATACGTTTGAAGTCTTACCTTCGTACTAAAGTCTCCAGTGGACTCCCTGATGAAATATTGGTCAATAACTGTGTGATCACGAAACATATAACGATTAAAATACCCTGAAATGGCAAAACACACACAATAATTTAAAATTACGCTGTTTTGTTTTGTGCTGCACCTCAAACGTGATGCTATAAGAAATATGTCCATATCATATCTTACAATGATAGTTCGAATATAATGCAAACAGATCATCTGTACTATTTTAACTAGTTATACATGTCTTATCGTTGCAAAATTGCACATTTGTTATTATAATTGTATTCAATTATTCCTAAATCTCTTCAAAAATTAGTGTCATCTTTTTTAATAATAAAGTACGTACCTCTTAGTATTTTTCATTCAAAATTGACGACAATCGCAAGGCATTACCAAAATGTATTTCATTTTCAATCAAAGTGCAGCATTTTCTGTTTAGATGATGGGGTGGCGTAGGGAGAGGCAATTCTATATCCCTTACTTTCCCTTTGTTGTAATTTGCTTAGTCATTCAAATACATTAAATTATCATTGAGTGTCTTGTTGCAGGTAATCTTAAAGCTCTTAAGTACTAAGAAGCTATATTATATAGACGCTTAATAACATTCCTCTATTTTAAATAGCCGACAGCAGTCACACAGCATTCCAAAATAGTATTTATTCCGGTCAAGATGCAACATTCATTACTGTATGTTAACATGTGTACATTTTGAGCATACAAATATAGTTATTAGAAATAAATGTTCATTTTTGTTTCATATAAGACTTTTATTTGAAAGCGATGAACGAGTGCAAATATGTGGTATGAAACAGTGCGCTTCGGTCACCGCTTTCACACCGGAATTGAATTGAGAAAAGAAAGGACTCGAATGATTAGTTTGTGTCTTGTTTTGTTAAAGAGTTTCCGAATAAAATTCAATATATTTTAGCTTTTTTTTCGTTCTTTATAATTAGTTATTTAATTCAAATTTAATTATCAGAAAATAACAGTCACATCTGTATTTAGCAAGGTCCCCCTTTTACATAATGTTACATAAATCTCTTACCTGTAATTTCATTGTCAAAGGATGCTCTAGTGACCAATGACTGTCGTTAAAGTGGGATCTACCTTGTGAAAAATAAGAAGAATAACGAACGTCTTATACGATTTGAGCAGTTCGATAAAACCATCCCGAATAGTCTTTCTTATGACATCATAACAGATTGAAGACAATATGGGTACTTTATAAAATCAAATATTCAATCAGTATTCAGCAAATTTATAGGCTACATAATTGCCACTATTGTTGATACGTTGACCAATTCATTAACACTTATCAAAAATAACGACATCCGATTCATCGTTATGTTTGGTTCATCGACTTTTTAATAATATGACTATTGAATTTATAAAATAATTTCTTTAAATACTGATGAGAACGTTTTAGGCCAGTGAGTTTCCATTATGCACGAACCTGGCTCCAGTTTCTTCATCCCTTAATAGTCAATAATTTAAGATACCAGATAAGCTATATTCATTCTAAGGTAATTGATTGCGTAAAATTACGTGCACATATTTGTGTTTGTTATGTCGATTAAATCTAAATCGTTTAAGTTCGTTTCTTTTAAAATATTTCAAATTTAGGATCTTTAGTTTGTTAGGCAATAGTAAAAATTAATTATTATCGTAGAATTTTAAATTGTTTTTCGGAAGTCCTAGTTTTCAGAATTTTTAAAACAATACGGCATAAATATGCGTGCACTTAAATTGTTACCAAGCTTGCCAATACGGATTAAGGGGGAACAAGGGGTTATAAGTTATGCGTTGTTTTCATTTTTGGCAGATTTATTCTATATTAGCACATCTATAAGTGCATGTGACCGTAATATATCTTCAATCCACCATTATGTTACAAAGTCGGCACAGATGGTGTCAGTCTAGTACAAAGCCGGGTTCATATCGTGATATCACATCAAACATGTTCTCTATCTGACATTATTTATGTAATATTTGCCACTGAATGTTAAACACCAATCAATTATCAGACTTACAATGGCTTTGATATTTAGTGAGATAATTAAAGTCATAATGACACTAGATATTTTCCTTTCGAAAATATTTAGTACGCTTTTAGATAATAAATACCGGACGCGGATCAGCTTTTGATGACGCGCACTTGACCTTTTAAGACCAATGAACCTTTATTGACCAATCGGTCATGTCACGTCAACAAAAATATTTACAAGCACAGTTCGTTTACTATCATTATCCCAATTGAACATTGTACTTTTATTTTTGTAATAACAAAGTAAACAAAACAAAAAAATATCAAAAGTGGCCAGTTTATATTATGTTTGAAACAGGATTCCTACGCTGAAGTGAAATAACCCTGCCCCTTTGAAAGCCTACAACACCATCGTCTTTTTGGTAGAATGTCACTTCGTCAAAAGTGGAACGACATTATCAAGAGCGGAGTTATTAGTGGGCACTGGGAAGCCGGGTCCTCCTATGAAGCTTTTACATTTGTAATAGAGTAAATGCTTAGCCGTTTCAAATATCGCCCAAAACGTTGCCCTGTTAGGTAGCACCCTCATTTTATAAATTCTTGATCCGCACATGAATATTAACGTACTTGATGGAACATTGTACATGTATCAGTATTTTACGCATACGTTTAACGATTATAATCGTAGTTGAAATACTATGCTGTTTTATTTTGACAATTTTTACAGCTCTAAAGCTATTGAATTCGACAAAAGATAAGCCTTTTGAAGAAAATGGACTCTTGCAAAGGTTATTTTTAACAGATGCGACAAATGCTTAATATGAGGCTGACGGGTTGCAGCAGTCCATTCCATTATTCAAAATATCCATTTCATGATTCAAAATTGGCTATCTTTTAATTTTCCCTCATATTTTGGCATTTAGGACCTCGGTAACCCCTTTAATGGTAATTGCTGCACAATCTACTTGTGATATCTATTCTCAGAGGATGAATAATAGCAAGGGTCCAGTGAAAATAAAAAAAGACAACGTAGAGTTTTTTAATTTTTATATATATGTTTTGGTATTCAGGTCGTCCATACATTGATTCAAGGAATTTCTGTTGAAACTACTTAGAAAAAAAACACTAGTTTATCCTCTGAAACTAAATAACTATATAAAATTTAAAAAAAATAAAGAGTGCTCCTATTTTTTGTTCTGATGTTTATTTAAATATTTGAATATTTATATATATATATTTATATATAACACCAAAACGGCGAATTTAGAAATACGGGATATAGCTATAGTGTCACAGTTAATTTTTTATTTGTATTTCACTATTCTCTGCTTCAATTTGAATAATGAATAGTGAACAATGGTGAACTATTTCATTATTCATTATTGAATTTGGAAAATTAATAATAGACGTCCTTCACCGCGGTTTTCTGAACTAGTTAATAACTGAGTTATCCAATACCTAAATATCAAGCTATATATATAGGCAACCTGAAAATATTTAGTCTAAATGTATTATGTACAATGAGTCTAAAATTATTTTGTTTCTGCAATGCAAAGCTATAAGTATCGACTGGGTGTAGAACCATAAGTGTTAATAACTGTATAGAAAACATAAATAATGTTTTTATTCATATATATTTTTGCATTGTCTTTTTTGTGGTGTTGTCCATCTTTGTTCTTTCGTTTTGACTATTTTATAGTTTTTCTGGCATGTACATACAGTACATAGTATTACATAAACAATATAACTATAGAAACAAGTAGTAGTAGTAGGACAAAGCGGTGATTAGTCAAAGAATTGAAAGTAGAAATTTGCTGCTTCTCAACAAAGCACGCTGCTTTTGGGAGTAATTGCAAAGATTGTTTTGCCCTAATCTTAGCGTACTCTGTCTGTGCAAATTGACGTGTCCCAAAATGACAGCGGCTATATTCCTATATATAAGGTCGTCAAACCCGTTCCCTTTCCTCGACTGTGACTTATCGAATTAAACTTATAACCGGGATTGTACTAACATAAACACCACGACGAATGTAACATGTGAAGCAGTATCTGCTTATCTTTAAAAATATGGGACATTTCAACGTATTATTAAACTATACAGATTTTTTATATCGTATGATACATTGTGAATGAAATATGTATTTTAATTGACGATTTATTTTTGTAGTTTTTACATTGCAAAGCAAACACGATTTTCACTGTTCACTTAATAAGAGCAATTTATATATAAAATCTTTTTGGATTTATTCATATTGTCACTTATAACATAACCTCATACAGAGAGAAGAAGGAAGAAGAAGTATGACGGTAATAGTCTATCCGACAAACAAAATAAGATGAAACTTAAGAACGCACTTATCAAAAGTTTAAAACGTCTTTCGAGAAAGAAGAATTTGTAAATTCAAACACTGCAGTACGTTCAGACTTTAATGAGTCAATGTTATTGACAGTTGCTTTAGAATCCAGTCACTTCAACATTCTATTACGCCAATTAACAAAATTGTCAATACATTCCTGTCAGAGATGCGCATTAATTGAGTCAGTAATTAGCTAAGTGCTAGAATCGAACTGCCATTACAATGCATTTTAAAACACAGACTTACGATCGTTAACTTTAACAAAGTATTCCAATAGTTTGCCGCCCTTTTAAAAGTAATTAAAACTTCTCAGATTTTCTTTTGTTGACATCAAAAGTCGATGCATCTCAGATTTCATAGTTACGCGTTTGCTTCAAAGATGAATGTGCTATGGTCCATCTGTTTATTGGTTCCATGGCAATAAAATATCTCCCCCGCCACTAAGAAACTTCATTGGAATCCTTGGAATAGCAAGACAAAACATTTAGTTGCAGAACAAACAAACAAAAAAGTTATTTTGATTTTTAAATGAGAATTAAAAAATCTATTTTGAAATCAAGTTCTCAGTTTGATATACTAGTTTTATCTATAAAGATAGGTTCGGAAGATACCGAAGGGATAGTTAAACGCATAAGTCGAAAACAACATGATAATTTCATGGAAAAAACGGGGAAATAAAGCATGATGTTTGTTGTTAGTTGTCATGAAAATCATTGACATGTATCATAAATAGAATAGATTGCATGTAACATACACCTTTTATAGCTGACTATGCGGTATGGGCTTTGCTCATTGTTGAAGGCCGTACGATGAGCTATAAATGTTAATACTTGTGTCATTTTGGTCTTTTGTGGATAGTTGTCTCATTGGCAATCATACCACATCTTCTTCTTTTTATATGTTGATAGAAAACACGTTTTATCATAGAATGTCCAAAAGAAGTACAAATGGTTCCGACAGAAGATGAAAATAGTTGGAGGTGCATGTAGTCTTCATGTTTTAAATGTTTCTCTTTCTTCTTTTTTTGTGTGTTATTGAAAAGGCAAAATATAACAAGTTGAAAATAAACAGATAACGCCTTGGCTGAAAGAGAAAAGACCAATGAACAAACAATAGTACACAAATTGCAACAACTAAAATGAAAGACTGAGCAACACAAACATCAACAAATACAATGGGTAATCCCATATGCTTCTAAAGGGTCAACAGATCCTGCTCTACATTTGACACTCATTAACCTTTAGTCAGGAGCCTGTAGTTTATCGGTTGTCGTGTGTTGATGTTTTACCTTTTTGTTTTTTGTTCATTTTTTGACCAGGCAGAAGCTAGCGAACAATAGCTAGCGAACAATTTACACCTTTTATGTTATTGTTTAATTTAGAGCTCAAAATTTTAAACAAATGTCAAAAAATTAGGTGGGTCGGCCTATTCCAGGGTTTCTAGAGAAAAATAATGAGGGGTGTCACGGGATATGACTATATAGGTCTTGTAGAGGAGAAACAGGCGCTTCTTTTGCGCTAGGTATCGAAGGGCGCTATGTTCAAAAATCTGAAACTAGAGCTCAAAACTTGAAAAAAATGTCAAAAAATTAGGGGGGTTGGCCTATTCCAGGAGTTCTAGAGAAAAATGATTGGGGGTGTCACGGGATATGACTATATAGGTCTTGTAGAGGAGAAACAGGCGCTTCTTTTGCGCTAAGGTATCGAAGGGCGCTATGTTCAAAAATCTGAAACTAGAGCTCAAAATTTGAAAAAAAATGTCAAAACATTAGGGGGGTCGGCCTATTCTAGGACTTCTAGAGAAAAATAATGAGGGGTTTCACGGGGTATGGCTATATAGGTCTTGAAGAGGAGAAACAGGCGCTTCTTTTGCGCTAGGTATCGAAGGCTGCTATGTTCAAAAATCTTAAACTAGAGCTCAAAATTCGAAAACTTTGTCCAAAAAATTGGGGTAGAATCGGCCTATTCCAGGAGTTCTAGAGAAAAGTTATGGGGGTGTCACGGGATATGACTATATAAGTCTTGTAGAAAAGAAACAGGCGCTTCTTTTGCGCTAGGTATCGAAGGGCGCTATGTTCAAAAATCTGATACTAGAGCTCAAAATTTGAAAAAAATGTCAAAAGATTAGGGGGGTCGGCCTATTCTAGGACTTCTAGAGAAAAATAATGAGGGGTGTCACGGGATATGACTATATATGTCTTATAGAAGAGAAACGGGTCCTTCTTTTGCGCTAAGTATCGAAGGCCGCTATGTTCAAAAATCTGAAACTAGAGCTCAAAATTCGAAAAATTTATCCAAAAAATTGGGGTAGGGTCGGCCTATTCCAGGAGTTCTAGAGAAAAATAATGGGGGTTATCACGGGATATGACTATATAGGTCTTGTAGAGGAGGAACAGGCGCTTCTTTTGCGCTAGTTATCGAAGGGCGCTATGTTCAAAAATCTGAAACTAGAGCTCAGAATTTGAAAAAAATGTCAAAAAATTAGGGGGGTCGGCCTATTCCAGGGCTTCTAGAGAAAAAATAATGAGGGGTGTCACGGGGAATGACTATAAAGGTCTTGTAGAGGAGAAACAGGCGCTTCTTTTGCGCTAGGTATCGAAGGGCGCTATGTTCAAAAATCTGAAATACGAGCTCAAAATTTGAAAAACATGTCAAAAAATTAGGAGGCTCGGCCTATTCCAGGGCTTCTAGAGAAAAATAATGAGGGGTGTCACGGAGAATGACTATATAGGTCTTGTAGAGGAGAAACAGGCGCTTCTTTTGCGCTAGGTATCGAAGGGCGCTATGTTCAAAAATCTGAAACTAGAGCTCAAAATTTGAAAAAAATGTCAAAAAATTAGGGGGATCGGCCTATTCTATGACTTCTAGAGAAAAATAATGAGGGGTTTCACGGGATATGACTATATAGGTCTTGTAGAGGAGAAACAGGCGCTTCTTTTGCGCTAGGTATCGAAGGGCGCTATGTTCAAAAATCTGAAACTAGAGCTCAAAACTTGAAAAAAATGTCAAAAAATTAGGGGGGTCGGCCTATTCCAGGAGTTCAAGAGAAAAATAATTGGGGGTGTCACGGGGTATGACTATATATGTCTTGTAGAGGAGAAACAGGCGCTTCTTTTGCGCTAGGTATTGAAGGCTGCTATGTTCAAAAATCTTAAACTAGAGCTCAAAACTTGAAAAAAATGTCAAAAAATTAGGGGGATCGGCCTATTCTATGACTTCTAGAGAAAAATAATGAGGGGTTTCACGGGATATGACTATATAGGTCTTGTAGAGGAGAAACAGGCGCTTCTTTTGCGCTAGGTATCGAAGGGCGCTATGTTCAAAAATCTGAAACTAGAGCTCAAAACTTGAAAAAAATGTCAAAAAATTAGGGGGGTCGGCCTATTCCAGGAGTTCAAGAGAAAAATAATTGGGGGTGTCACGGGGTATGACTATATATGTCTTGTAGAGGAGAAACAGGCGCTTCTTTTGCGCTAGGTATTGAAGGCTGCTATGTTCAAAAATCTTAAACTAGAGCTCAAAACTTGAAAAAAATGTCAAAAAATTAGGGGGGTCGGCCTATTCCAGGAGTTCAAGAGAAAAATAATTGGGGTGTCACGGGGTATGACTATATAGGTCTTGTAGAGGAGAAACAGGCGCTTCTTTTGCGCTAATGTATCGAAGGGCGCTTTGTTAAAAAATCTGAAACTAGAGCTCAAAATTTGAAAAAAAATGTCAAACATTAGGGGGGTCGGCCTATTCCAGGAGTTCAAGAGAAAAATAATTGGGGGTGTCACGGGGTATGACTATATAGGTCTTGTAGAGGAGAAACAGGCACTTCTTATGCGCTAAGGTATCGAAGGGCGCTATGTTCAAAAATCTGAAACTAGAGCTCAAAATTTGAAAAAAAATGTCAAAACATTAGGGGGGTCGGCCTATTCCAGGAGTTCTAGAGAAAAATAATTGGGGGTGTCACGGGGTATGACTATATAGGTCTTGTAGAGGAGAAACAGGCGCTTCTTTTGCGCTAAGGTATCGAAGGGCGCTATGTTCAAAAATCTGAAACTAGAGCTCAAAATTTGAAAAAAAAGGTCAAAACATTAGGGGGGTCGGCCTATTCTAGGACTTCTAGAGAAAAATAATGAGGGGTGTCACGGGGTATGGCTATATAGGTCTTGAAGAGGAGAAACAGGCGCTTGTTTTGCGCTAGGTATCGAAGGCTGCTATGTTCAAAAATCTTAAACTAGAGCTCAAAATTTGAAAAAAATGTCAAAAAATTAGGGGGGTCGGCCTATTCTAGAACTTCTAGAGAAAATTAATGAGGGGTGTCACGGGGTATGACTATATAGGTCTTGTATAGGAGAAACAGGCGCTTCTTTTGCGCTAGGTATCGAAGGGCGCTATGTTCAAAAATCTGAAACTAGAGCTCAAAATTCGAAAAATTTGTCCAAAAAATTGGGGTAGGGTCGGCCTATTCCAGGAGTTCTAGAGAAAAATAATGGGGGGTGTCACGGGATATGACTATATAGGTCTTGAATAAAAGAAACAGGCGCTTCTTTTGCGCTAGGTATCGAAGGGCGCTGAGTTCAAAAATCTGAAACTAGAGCTCAAAATTTGAAAAATTTGTCCAAAAAATTGGGGTAGGGTCGGACTATTCCAGGAGTTCTAGAGAAAAGTAATGGGGGGTGTCACGGGATATGACTATATAGGTCTTGTAGAGGAGAAACAGGCGCTTTTTTGCGCTAGGGATCGAAGGGCGCTATGTTCAAAAATCTGAAACTAGAGCTCAAAATTTGAAAAAAATGTCAAAAAATTAGGGTGGTCGGCCTATTCCAGGGCTTCTAGAGAAAAATAATGAGGGGTGTCACGGAGAATGACTATATAGGTCTTGTAGAAGAAAAACAGGCGCTTCTTTTGTGCTAGGTATCGAAGGGCGCTATGTTCAAGAATCTGAAACTAGAGCTCAAAATTTGAAAAAAATGTCAAAAAATTAGGGGGGTCGGCCTATTCCAGGGCTTCTAGAGAAAAAATAATGAGGGGTGTCACGGGGAATGACTATATAGGTCTTGTAGAGGAGAAACAGGCGCTTCTTTTGCGCTAGGTATCGAAGGGCGCTATGTTCAATAATCTGAAACTAGAGCTCAAAATTCGAAAAATTTGTCCAAAAAATTGGGGTAGGGTCGGCTTATTCCGGGAGTTCTAGAGAAAAATAATGGGGGGTGTCACGGGATATGACTATATATGTCTTGTAGAGGAGAAACAGGCACTTCTTTTACGCAAGGTATCGAAGGGCGCTATGTTCAAAAATCTGAAACTAGAGCTAAAAATTTGAAAAAAATGTCAAAAAATTAGGGGGTCGGCCTATTCCAGGGCTTCTAGAGAAAAAATAATGAGGGGTGTGACGGGGAATGACTATATAGATCTTGTAGAGGAAAAACAGGCGCTTCTTTTGCGCTAGGTATCGAAGGGCGCTATGTTCAAAAATCTGAAACTAGAGCTCAAAATTTGAAAAAAATGTCAAAAAATTAGGGGGGTCGGCCTATTCTAGGACTTGTAGAGAAAAATAATGAGGGGTGTCACGGGGTATGACTATATAGGTCTTGTAGAAGAGAAACAGGCGCTTCTTTTGCGCTAGGTATAGAAGGCCGCTATGTTCAAAAATCTGAAACTAGAGCTCAAAATTCGAAAAATTTGTCCAAAAAATTAGGGTAGGATCGGCCTATTCCAGGAGTTCTAGAAAAAAATAATAGGGGGGTTTCACGGGATATGACTATATAGGTCTTGTAGAGGAGAAACAGGCGCTTCTTTTGCGCTAGGTATAGAAGGGTGCTATGTTCAAAAATCTGAAACTAGAGCTAAAAATTTGAAAAAAATGTCAAAAAATTAGGGGGATCGGCCTATTCCAGGGCTTGTAGATAAAAAATAATGAGGGGTGTCACGGGGAATGACTATATAGGTCTTGTAGAGGAAAAACAGGCGCTTCTTTTGCGCTAGGTATCTAAGGGCGCTATGTTCAAGAATGTGAAACTGAAGCTCACAATTTGAAAAAAATGTCAAAAAATTAGGGGGATCGGCCTATTCTAGCTAGGACTTCTAGAGAAAAATAATGAGGGGTGTCACGGGGTATGACTATATAGGTCTTGTAGATGAGAAACAGGCGCTTCTTTTGCGCTAGGTATCGAAGGCCGCTATGTTCAAAAATCGAAAACTAGAGCTCAAAATTCGAAAAATTTGTCCAAAAAATTGGGGTAGGGTCGGCCTATTCCAGGAGTTCTAGAGAAAAATAATGGGGGGTGTCACGGGATATGACTATATAGGTCTTGTAAAAAAGAAACAGGCGCTTCTTTTGCGCTAGGTATCGAAGGGCGCTATGTTCAAAGATCTGAAACAAGAGCTCAAAATTTGAAAAAAATGTAAAAAATTTAGGGGGGTCGGCCTATTCCAGGGCTTCTAGAGAAAAAAATTGAGGGGTGTCACGGACGGGGAATGACAATATAGGGTTTGTAGAGGAGAAACAGGTGCTTCTTTTGCGCTAGGTATCGAAGGGCGCTATGTTCAAAAATCTGAAACTAAAGCTCAAAATTTGAAAAAAATGTCAAAAAATTAGGGGGGTCGGCCTATTATAGGACTTCTAGAGAAAAATAATGGTGGGTGTCACGGGGTATGACTATATAGGTCTTGTAGAGGAGAAACAGGCGCTTCTTTTACGCTAGTTGTCAAAGGCCGCTATGTTCAAAAATCTGAAACTAGAGCTCAAAATTCGAAAAATTTGTCCAAAAAATTGGGGTAGGGTCGGCCTATTCCAGGAGTTCTAGAGAAAAATAATGGGGAGTGTCACGGGATATGACTATATAGGTCTTGTAGAGGAGAAAAGGGCGCTTCTTTTGCGCTAGGTATCGAAGGGTGCTATGTTCAAAAATCTGATACTAGAGCTCAAAATTTGAAAAAATGTCAAAAAATTAGGGGATCGGCCTACTCCAGGGCTTCTAGAGAAAAATAATGAGGAGTGTCATGGAGAATGACTATATAGGTCTTGTAGAGGAGAAACAGGCGCTTCTTTTGCGCTAGGTATCAAAGGGCGCTATGTTCAAAAATCTGAAACTAGAGCTAAAAATTTGAAAAAAATGACAAAAATTTAGGGGGGTCGGCATATTATAGGACTTCTAGAGAAAAATAATGAGGGGTGTCACGTGGTATGATTATAAAGGTCTTGTAGAGGAGAAACAGGCGCTTCTTTTGCGCTAGGTATCGAAGGGCGCTATGTTCAAAAATCTGAAACTAGAGCTCAAACTTTGAAAAAAATGTCAAAAAATTAGGGGGGTCGGCTTATTCTAGGACTTCTAGAGAGAAATAATGAGGGGTGTCACGGGGTATGACTATACAGGTCTTGTAGAGGAGAAACAGGCGCTTCTTTTGCGCTAGGTATCGAAGGCCGCTATGTTTAAAAATCTGAAACTAGAGCTCAAAATTCGAAAAATTTGTCCAAAAAATTGGGGTAGGGTCGGCCTATTCCAGGAGTTTTAGAGAAAAATAATTGGGGGTGTCACGGGATTTGACTATATAGGTCTTGTAGAAAAGAAACAGGCGCTTCTTTTGCGCTAGGTATCGAAGGGCGCTAGGTTCAAAAATCTGAAACTAGAGCTCAAAATTTGAAAAAAATGTCAAAAAATTAGGGGGGTCGGCCTATTCTAGGACTTCTAGAGAAAAATAATGAGGGGTGTCACGGGGTATGACTATATAGGTCTTGTAGAGGAGGAGAAATATGCGCTTCTTTTGCGCTAGGTATCGAAGGGTGCTTTGTTCAAAAATCTGAAACTAGAGATCAAAATTCGAAAAATTTGTCAAAAAAATGGGGGTAGGTCGGCCTATTCCAGGAGTTCTAGAGAAAAATAATTGGGTGTGTCACGGGGTATGACTATATAGGTCTTGTAGAGGAGAAACAGGCGTTTCTTTTGCGCTAGGTATTGAAGGCCGCTATGTTCAAGAATCTGAAACTAAAGCTCAAAATTTGAAAAAAATGTCAAAAAATTAGGGGGATCGGCCTATTCTAGCTAGGACTTCTAGAGAAAAATAATGAGGGGTGTCACGGGGTATGACTATATAGGTCTTGTAGATGAGAAACAGGCGCTTCTTTTGCGCTAGGTATCGAAGACCGCTATGTTCAAAAATCTGAAACTAGAGCTCAAAATTCGAAAAATTTGTCCAAAAAATTGGGGTAGGGTCGGCCTATTCCAGGAGTTCTAGAGAAAAATAATGGGGGGTGTCACGGGATATGACTATATAGGTCTTGTAAAAAAGAAACAGGCGCTTCTTTTGCGCTAGGTATCGAAGGGCGCTATGTTCAAAGATCTGAAACAAGAGCTCAAAATTTGAAAAAAATGTCAAAAATTTAGGGGGGTCGGCCTATTCCAGGGCTTCTAGAGAAAAATAATGAGGGGTGTCACGGACGGGGAATGACAATATAGGGTTTGTAGAGGAGAAACAGGTGCTTCTTTTGCGCTAGGTATCGAAGGGCGCTATGTTCAAAAATCTGAAACTAGAGCTCAAAATTTGAAAAAAATGTCAAAAAATTAGGGGGGTCGGCCTATTATAGGACTTCTAGAGAAAAATAATGGTGGCTGTCACGGGGTATGACTATATAGGTCTTGTAGAGGAGAAACAGGCGCTTCTTTTACGCTAGTTATCAAAGGCCGCTATGTTCAAAAATCTGAAACTAGAGCTCAAAATTCGAAAAATTTGTCCAAAAAATTGGGGTAGGGTCGGCCTATTCCAGGAGTTCTAGAGAAAAGTAATGGGGAGTGTCACGGGATATGACTATATAGGTCTTGTAGAGGAGAAAAGGGCGCTTCTTTTGCGCTAGGTATCGAAGGGTGCTATGTTCAAAAATCTGATACTAGAGCTCAAAATTTGAAAAAATGTCAAAAAATTAGGGGGGTAGGCCTATTCCAGGGCTTCTAGAGAAAAATAATGAGGAGTGTCATGGAGAATGACTATATAGGTCTTGTAGAGGAGAAACAGGCGTTTCTTTTGCGCTAGGTATTGAAGGGCGCTATGTTAAAAAATCTGAAACTAGAGCTCAAAATTTGAAAAAAATGTCAAAAAATTAGGGGGGTCGGCCTATTCCAGGGCTTCTAGAGAAAAATAATGAGGGGTGTCACGGGGAATTACTATATATGTCTTGAAGAGGAGAATAAGGCGCTTCTTTTGCGCTAGGTATCGAAGGGCGCTATGTTCAAAAATCTGAAACTAGAGCTCAAAATTTGAAAAAAATGTCAAAAAATTAGGGGGGGTCGGCCTATTCTAGGACTTCTAGAGAAAAATAATGAGGGGTGTCACGGGGTATGACTATATAGGTCTTGTAGAAGAGAAACAGGCGTTTCTTTTGCGCTAGGTATTGAAGGCCGCTATGTTCAAGAATCTGAAACTAAAGCTCAAAATTTGAAAAAAATGTCAAAAAATTAGGGGGATCGGCCTATTCTAGGACTTCTAGAGAAAAATAATGAGGGGTGTCACGGGGTATGGCTATATAGGTCTTGAAGAGGAGAAACAGGCGCTTCTTTTGCGCTAGGTATCGAAGGCTGCTATGTTCAAAAATCTTAAACTAGAGCTCAAAATTTGAAAAAATGTCAAAAAATTAGGGGGGTCGGCCTATTCTAGAACTTCTAGAGAAAAATATTGAGGGGTGTCACGGGGTATGACTATATAGGTCTTGTATAGGAGATACAGGCGCTTCTTTTGCGCTAGGTATCGAAGGGCGCTATGTTCAAAAATCTGAAACTAGAGCTCAAAATTCGAAAAATTTGTCCAAAAAATTGGGGTAGGGTCGGCCTATTCCAGGAGTTCTAGAGAAAAATAATGGGGGGTGTCACGGGATATGACTATATAGGTCTTGAATAAAAGAAATAGGCGCTTCTTTTGCGCCAGGTATCGAAGGGCGCTGAGTTCAAAAATCTGAAACTAGAGCTCAAAATTCGAAAAATTTGTCCAAAAAATTGGGGTAGGGTCGGCCTATTCCAGGAGTTCTAGAGAAAAATAATGGGGGGTGTCACGGGATATGACTATATAGGTCTTGTAAAAAAGAAACAGGCGCTTCTTTTGCGCTAGGTATCGAAGGGCGCTATGTTCAAAGATCTGAAACAAGAGCTCAAAATTTGAAAAAAATGTCAAAAATTTAGGGGGGTCGGCCTATTCCAGGGCTTCTAGAGAAAAATAATGAGGGGTGTCACGGACGGGGAATGACAATATAGGGTTTGTAGAGGAGAAACAGGTGCTTCTTTTGCGCTAGGTATCGAAGGGCGCTATGTTCAAAAATCTGAAACTAGAGCTCAAAATTTGAAAAAAATGTCAAAAAATTAGGGGGGTCGGCCTATTCTAGGACTTCTAGAGAAAAATAATGGTGGGTGTCACGGGGTATGACTATATAGGTCTTGTAGAGGAGAAACAGGCGCTTCTTTTACGCTAGTTATCAAAGGCCGCTATGTTCAAAAATCTTAAACTAGAGCTCAAAATTCGAAAAATTTGTCCAAAAAATTGGGGTAGGGTCGGCCTATTTCAGGAGTTCTAGAGAAAAATAATGGGGAGTGTCACGGGATATGACTATATAGGTCTTGTAGAGGAGAAAAAGGCGCTTCTTTTGCGCTAGGTATCGAAGGGTGCTATGTTCAAAAATCTGATACTAGAGCTCAAAATTTGAAAAAATGTCAAAAATTAGGGGGGTCGGCCTATTCCAGGGCTTCTAGAGAAAAATAATGAGGAGTGTCATGGAGAATGACTATATAGGTCTTGTAGAGGAGAAACAGGCGTTTCTTTTGCGCTAGGTATTGAAGGGCGCTATGTTAAAAAATCTGAAACTAGAGCTCAAAATTTGAAAAAAATGTCAAAAAATTAGGGGGGTCGGCCTATTCCAGGGCTTCTAGAGAAAAATAATGATGGGAGTCACGGGGAATTACTATATATGTCTTGAAGAGGAGAATAAGGCGCTTCTTTTGCGCTAGGTATCGAAGGGCGCTATGTTCAAAAATCTGAAACTAGAGCTCAAAATTTGAAAAAAATGTCAAAAAATTAGGGGGGTCGGCCTATTCTAGGACTTCTAGAGAAAAATAATGAGGGGTGTCACGGGGTATGACTATATAGGTCTTGTAGAGGAGAAACAGGCGCTTCTTTTGCGCTAGGTATCGAAGGCCGCTATGTTCAAAAATCTGAAACTAGAGCTCAAAATTTGAAAAAAATGTCAAAAATTAGGGGGGTCAGCCAGCAGCGGCATAACAAAAAAAACTTATAATAAATACCAGACGCGCGTTTCATTTACAAAAGACTCATTGGTGACGCTCGAATCAAATTAATGGTTGAAAGGCCAAAATAAAGGACGAAGTTGAAGAACATTGAGAACATAACATTCCTAGCAGCTTTGCCAAATACAGGTAAGACAGTCTATTCCTGGTGTAGAAAAACCTTATTTTTTTCAAAAATTCAAAGCGGTGTTAATTTATTAGATTATATCAATGATAAGCCAAGTCAACACAAGTGCTGACTACTGGGATGGTGATACCTTAGGGGAAATAAATCTCTAACTGCAGTGGCATCGACTCAGTGGTTGCATTTTAAGTTTTAACTCATCATAGATACCAGTATTTAAATTTTATATTTACGCCAGACGCGCATTTCGTTTACAATATATCAGTTAATGTCCTGTGAAAGGAAAACAGGCGAACGTCAAAGGGTGCTATGTTCAGTTTTGTCGAAAGAAACTTAAAAAAATTAATGAAAAACTCAACTGTCAGACAAGAACGCGAAAACCCAAAAAAAAAAACATATCATAGTCAGCAAAGACTAATTTTCAATTTCTTGTCATAAAAAGTCATAATTTCCCCATCCGAATAACATGATAAAAGAGTTTGTAAAATGTGTTATGTAAATACTGATACACAGAATGCTGATTACTGGCTGATTTTCCTTTTCAAGGTTATGCTGAAAAGAAAACAACGAAGATGAAAGAACTTTAGTGCGAATGCCAGCTGGTATATAACCAAATTGGAATTGAAATTAAAAAAACACTCTTTATTTTTTCTGATATAATTTGTTAAAATTGAACTAGTTAAACACTATTTAAATATCACCTGAGTTTGATCAATAATTATCGACTCGATAAGTTCTTATCTGCACATGCAGCTACTGTACCCGTACACAGCAAAACATGTGTTTCATCCTCATTGTTTTCAACACTTTAAATAACCAAGTTTATAAAGTTATGTGATTGACACCTTGAAATAGGTCCTCCACAACTCGTAACCGCAGCAAGATGGGCAGATTATCAGCATGAGAGAGGCAGGAATGTCGCTGTGACAATTGCACGTATTGTCGGTCATCACTTTTCCACTATAAGTCGTTTAGATAATAAAAATTAGGCAATACACGATATAAAAGACTATTCGAGATCAAAAAGACCCCCTATTCCACCTGTTAGGGAAAATCAAGCATGATGAAGCTTAGTCAGAAAGAATCCCATTGCATAAAATAAAATCCTAAAAAGAGAGGACTGGGCATACAGGAGCCTTTTAACAATAATTGTTCGAGATTGAATCATCCCTTCTGGTTATTGTGCGATAAGACCATATCAGGGACGTTTGCTTACGAACAGACACACAGTTATCCGTATCCAATGTAGTGCAGAGCTCGCCAAAATTGGAAATTAACATCGTGGAGGAAGATCCATTGTTCAAATTGAATTCGGTTCATCTTCCTTGACCAGATCGTAGCCCGGATTTGAACCATATCGAGCATATTTGGGACACTATAGGGCTGAAAGTGCACAAAAAGACACAGCAGTTCAAACACATCACTAAATAAACAATGCCCTTCATCAGAAATGGTTGCTGCTACTTAACAACATATTAGCCGATTTATGGCAGGAATCAGAAGACGGTGAGATGCGGTAATCCGTTTGATTGGAGGCTGCGCACAAAGTACTAATTCTTTGGCGTATAACGACCAACCATGATGCGAACAGTCATCTGAAGATTAATTTTGAAATACCTGACATTGTAAAGTTCGACTACAGTAATAGTTGAAAAATGCATTTTTTGTACAAAAACACTACATTTTGTTATTAAAATTGTTGTTGCCAATGTTATCATAAACTATGTTTCAACAATATCATACACATATATATATGTTATTATATTTCATCCAAAAAAAGAGGCTGATTTTTCAAGTTTTAAAAAATCAAGGTGTTGCAATACTTTTTTCTATGTGTATATATAATACAGCCGTGCGTAAGATGGGTCCATTAGGGTTGTTAACTTAGGGTTGTCTTTTTGAAATAAGTCACTCGCCTATTGCAAATAAGCAGTCGATGCTCAACATAAGAATACAACGACTCGCAACTATTCTTAGGAATTTTGGTTCTGAATGCTCTTCAACTTCGTACTTTATTTGGCATTTTAAACTTTTTTTGGATTCGAGCCTCACTGATGAGTCTTTAGCAGACGAAACGCGCGTGTGGCGTATATACTTAATTTAGTTCTGGTATCTATGATGAGTTTATTTACAGTTCTGTTTCAACAGAATAAAGAATTCACGTTTATTCTTGGCATCATTTATGTTTTACTTGCCAATATGACCAAGTGCCGCCCAAGACCAAGAAGTTGTGATGATCCAGATTGCTTTTCATACCATATTCAAGTCAAGCATTTTCATAAAACTATGGACGGAAAAGATTACCGAATTTAACAACAAAGAGATCAAAGTACTATGTATAAAACACTGCGTTGCTGTCTACTCTATCGATCCCGCAAGATTTGAGGAAACTCGAGTTTTTCTCGACCACTGAGATCATACCATGATGGGGAAGATGAACAAATACTTTAAAGCCAAATATATTCGCACTTGCGTGATTGGTACTTTAGATGATCTCATTAACCAACTAAGACACCACCAAACAGCAATCGACTTAGGACATGTGGCCGCAACTTATAAGAAATATGAAAGATAATAAGTTGACGTGTAACTTGTATGCAGACATACTAACTATACAGCAGGGTCAGTTCCGCGTGATTACCAATTCCAGAATTTTAACAATGAGGAAAAACAGGGTTCCCGAACTTCTGAATACCTCGTATCGCATCTATAATCGTATAATTGGGGTGATGTAAATGATCTCTTGGAGGAATGGAAAGGTATTCTCAGTCATTTATTTATTGGTTCAAACAACAAGACATGGAATCACAACCTCTATTTTCAAACACAAAGGTTCGTGGTTTTATCTCCGTTTCTGGGAGACAATTTAAGGGACCAAATGTTTTTGGCTCTTCCTTCACACCATTTGCGAGTATTGTCCTCTGGAACAACAATAGTCTGTCAGATGGATACGCGACTGATCACGTGTTAAAAGAGAGCCATACCACTTGCACGTAAAAGACAACTTGTTAGCTTCCAAAAAAGAGCAGGCTAATGGCGCACAATAATAGTAGAAAGGGGTATGATTAATTTAACTCATAATAACTTGTTTCCAAATACACTTAAAATAACTATGCTTAAACTAACATCTCTAGAAGGTCTATATTCTTGATGATTCTCCAGGACTGTAAAGGTTATGAGAATGTAAAGGTTACTACTAGTAACCAATGATTCAGCGGTTTTCTCGACGTGCATCAATTTAATTGGCATGCAGGTGCTATTGAGAGGAGTGACTTGCGGGTAGACATTGTCTGTAGGTGAAGTTATGATATGTATTGGTGTATAAGAGGCAGTAACATGGCTACCTCAAAAAACGATAGTATTGACAGGTAAGTTATAACTAGATCATTGTGAGGATTGAATAAAAAAAATCTAATTTAACGGATTTCTTAATCTTAACGAACATTTACTGATTTGTTTGCTAAATCTCTTCCACCACCTTTTTATACGAGCAATCTTCTGCAATTTTATCATGATGACCTATAAATATCACTTTTTTGTGAGTATGAATCTAAAATTCCTCAATTTTTATATCGAAACTATCCAGTTTTATATATGTATCCAAAATTCTTCTAAAGTCTTGTAAGTGCTCGTTCATTTCCGGAACAAATGGCTTTAAGCTTTGTATTACTTTTCCTTTCTTAAAATAGAAATAAAGGACTTCTTAACTATGTGAGAGATGTATTAATCAAAGTGACGTGACATTACATTGAGTGCGGTACATAGTAAACGCCATGTGTGTGGTATTTACGAGAGGTATGAGTATGATGCAACATATTACCCTCAATTTTTAAGGTTTCGATATCTACTCTAGTTTGTCTCAACACATCTCACTCCGTGAATCTATTCAATTTCTCTTTCTTGTTCTTCTTGTTTTGCTTACCAAACATTCATCACCTTGATCTCAGCTGCCGTTTTATTTTCGTGAAGTTAACAAATCAATGGTTCTGCATGTTTGAAATTGTGGTCATACTTGTCCAGCTTGTTCATACGTGCTTTTGAATGAACCAACATTTCTTTACAGCATCCGAAATGGCCCTCAGAGCTTTCAGGATGGTAATATTGTGGTCATTCATGTTCCAGTATCTGAAGAAACTACACTTGATCGTCCCTTTTTATCAATGACCCGTTCTGTTGTTATTTTCCCTGAAAAGTGTTATTCAAGTTGGATGACCGTTTCCGATGGATTTGGGCTTTTTTTGGTGAGTCGTCCAAATTCGTCCCAAAGATGTCCCATTGGCGATAATCTGAAGACATTACTGGCCACGGCAACACTCAAATGCGATTATTCTCCAAAACTCATTAAAATGTGTTTACAACGGGCGTTTTCTGTTAAAAATGTAGTTTAACGATGCCTTCGGAGAAACGGGAGAACTAGTGGAGCCAGAATTTCGTTCCTATACCTTTTTGCATTTAGGTTTCCTTCACTTATTGAAAGATCGGGGCGTTCCTGGTAGGTTATCCATCTCATACCATTAATTCGCCTCCCTAAAGCCAATTTGTTTCCTGTACGCACGCATCAAAAAGCATGCCTTGCACCTGTGGCAGACCATGTCTCTGCCGTCGATAAATGTCAAGTTGAATTTCGATTCAGCGGTAAAAAGGATTTGTCTCCATGTTAGTCTATGTCATCGAATCCGTACCCTCTCCATTTAACTCGCGACATCCTTCGATTCTGCTTAAGGATAGGTTACTTCAACGAACGACGAGCTCTTAGACTGCCTAGATGAAGTCGGTTACAAACTGTTTGCGCATATAGCCTATTTTTGTTTCTTCCATGAGTTTCTCCAAATCGATTATGGAGATGAACAATGCGGATTTGCCAATCTTCACACAACCTCGTTTCACGTGAGTTGCAACCTCGGGGACGTTAACATGTTGTACCAGTATCTATAAGACGAGTCTTTGGCGCCTTTCAAAGTCATTCTAGAGACATTGAATAGTGCTCGATACATTTAATGATCAAAAGGAAAACTCAGTTCCATCTCTATAAAGGTAAATGGTTGAAAAAAATGCGTGTTTGTTTGAAATCGGAAAATGGCGTAAAGTTATCTTCGAATTTTAAAAAAAAACTAAATGATCATGAATAAATTATTCAGGTCATTAGTTTTAATCGTGAAAATATTACAAACTAATATCTTAAATATATTTTACTTAAAAAGCAAAATAATGTTTCTTTTTTTTTATATATACACATGGAAAAAAGTATTGCAAAATATTGATTTTTTTAAACTTGAATAATCAGCCTTTTATTGTGGATGGAATATGATAAAATATTTGTAAAATAATATTGAAACATGGTTTATGAAAACATTGGCATTTTAACGAACAAAAAATGATTGAAAACAAATTTATTTATCTAACCACAACTCTAAAAACAAAATGAGGTGTTTTTTGTACAAAAAACTGCATTTTACCACTTTTACTGTAGTCGAACTTTACAATGTCAGACATTTCAAAATTAATCTTAAGATGATTGTTCACATCATGGTTAATCGTTATACGCCAAAGAAATAGTACTTTGTGAGCAGTCTCCATTTAAACGGTCAACCGCCACTTAACGTCTTATGATTTCTGCCATAAATCGACTAATTTGTTGCTTAGGTAGCAGCAACCATTTCTGATCAAGGGCATTGTTTATTTCATCACGTGTTTGGACTGGGGTGTCCTTTTGTGCACTTTCCGCCCAATAGTGTCCCAAATATGCTCGATATGGTTCAAATCCGGGCTACGATCTGGTCAAGGAAGATAAACAGAATTCCATTTAAACAATGGATCTTCCTCCACGATGCTTATGTCCAATTTTGGCGAGCTCTGCACTACATTGGATACGGATAACTGTGTGTCTGTTCATACGCAAACGTCCCTGAAATGGTCTTATCGCACAATAACCAGAAGGGATGATTCAATCTGGAACAATTATTGTTAAAAGGCTCCTGTATGCCCAGTCCTCTCTTTTTAGGATTGTATTGTATGCAATGGGATTCTTTCTGACTAAGCTTCATCATGCTTGATTTTCCCTAGCAGGTGGCATAGGGGGTCTTTTTGATCTCGGATAGTCTTTTATATCGTGTATTGCCTGATTTTTATTCTCTAAACGACTAATAGTGGAAAAGTGATGACCGACAATACGTACAGTTGTCACAGCGACATTCCTGCCTCTCTCATGCTGATAATCTGCCATCTTGCTGCGGTTAAGAGTTGTGGAGGACCTATTTCAAGGTGTCAATCACATAACTTTATAAACTTGGTTATTTAAAGTGTTGAAAACAATGAGGATAAAAACACATGTTTTGCTGTGTACGGGTACAGTAGCTGCATGTGCAGATAAGAGCTTATCGAGTCGATAATCATGATCATACTCAGGTGATATTTAGATAGTGTTTAACTAGTTCTATTTTAACAAATTATATCCGAAAAAAATAAAGAGTGTTTTTTTAATTTCAATTCGGTTATTTACCGGCTGGCATTCGCACAAAAGTTCTTTCGACATACCCTTGAAAAAGAAAATCAGCCAGTAATCAGCATTTTTTTATCAGTATTTACATAACACATTTTACAAAATACTTTTGTCCATGTGTATACATCTATTTTTATCAGACAACGCCCGCACGTGGACGAGGGTACTTATACCGTCTTTAAGGTTGTGGCGCTTGTATTGTCATTGATAAAGTTAACTGGTCTGTATGTAGTTTTACAATTATTCTTTTTTAACAATGCTGATTTTGGTTATCTGATACAACACCTCTGATATGAAAAAACTGTTGAAAGAATAAAAATTAGACTGTCTATTAAGTCTGTAAGTGTATACAGAACTTTAGGTTATATACCAGCTGGCATTCGCACTAAAGTTCTTTCATCTTCGTCGTTTTCCTTTCGACATACCCTTGAAAAAGAAAATTAGCCAGTAATCAGCATTCTTATTTATCAGTATTTACATAACACATTTTACAAACTCTTTTATCATGTTATTCGGATGGGGAAATTATGACTTTATATGACAAGAGTTTTTACTGACTCTGATATGTTGTTTTTTTTTGGTTTTCGCGTTCTTGTCTGACAGTTGAGTTTTTCATTATTTTTTTTAGTTCCTTTTGACACAAGAGTGCACACACAGAAATGTCTCGCCTTCTTTACTTATCCTTGAAACTATCTTGAAAGACCTAAATATAAAGCTTTATTACAACTGTCACATAAACTCAACATTAACCAAGAAAATGGAACATTGGTCAATAAACCATGAAAATGAGGTCAAGGTCAGATGAACCATGGCAGGCAGACATGTATAGCCAACAATTCTTCAATACAACAAATATAGTTGACTTATTGCTTATAAATAAAGAAAAACAGACCAAAACACAAACACTTAAAACTTAGCAATAGACCGTGAAAATGAGGTCAAGGTCAAATTCAACCTGCGTAACCGACATATATCTCCTAAAATATTTCCATACACCAAATATAGTTGACCTAATGCATATAGTATAAGAAAAACAGACCAAAACACAAAAATTAACTATAACCACTGAACCATGAACATGAGGTCAAGGTCAGATGACACCTGCCAGTTGGACATGTACACCTTACAGTCCTTCCATACACCGAATATACTAGCCCTGTTGCTTATAGTATCTGAGATATGGACTTGACCACGAAAACTTAACCTTGTTCACTGATCCATGAAATGAGGTCGAGGTCAAGTGAAAACTGTCTGACAGGCATGAGGACCTTGCAAGGTACGCACATACCAAATATAGTTATCCAATTACTTATAATAAAAGAGAATTTAACATTACCAAAAATCTTAACTATTTTTTCAAGTAGTCACTGAACCATGAAAATGAGGTCAAGGACATTGGACATGTGACTGACGGAAAGTTCGTAACATGAGGCATCTATATACAAAGTATGAAGCATCCAGGTCTTCTACCTTCTAAAATATAAAGCTTTTAAGAAGTGAGCTAACACCGCCGCCGCCGCCGTAGCCGCCGCCGCCGGATCACTATCCGAGCTTTCTGCAACAAAAGTTGCAGGCTCGACAAAAATTAAACATAGCACCTTTTGAAGTCTTACGCAAACGATGCGCCTGTTTTCCCTTCACAGGACATTCACTGATATATTGTAGACAAAACGCGCGTCTGGCGTAAATATAAAATTAAAATACTGGTATCTATGATGAGTTAAAACTTAAAATGCAACCACTAAGTCGATGCCACTGCTGGTAGAGATTTATTTCCTCGAGGGTATCACCATCCCAATTAATATAATCTTATAAATTAACACCCCTTTGAATTTTTGAAAAAAAACTAAGGTTTTTTTATACCAGGAATAAACTGTCTTACCTGTATTTGACAAAACTGCTAGGAATGTTTGGTCCCAATGATCTTCAATTTCGTCCTTTTTTTGGGCCTTTCAACCATTATTTTGTTTCGAGCGTTTCTAATGAGTCTTTTGTAGACGAAACGCGCGTCTGGTATTTATGATGAGTTTTTTTTTTTTTGTTATGCCGCTGCTGGCTGACCCCCCTAATTTTTGACATTTTTTTCAAATATTGAGGTCTAGTTTCAGATTTTTGAACATAGCACCCTTAAATACCTAGCACAAAAGAAGCGCCAATTTATCCTCTACAAGACCTATATATATAGTCATACCCCGTGACACCCCTCATTATTTTTCTCTAGAAGTCCTAGAATAGGCCGACCCCCCTAATTTTTTGACATTTTTTTCAAATTTTGAGCTCTAGTTTCAGATTTTTGAACATAGCACCCTTCTATACCTAGCGCAAAAGAAGCGCCTGTTTCTCCTCTACAAGACCTATATAGTCATATCCCGTGATACCCCCATTATTTTTCTCTAGAACTCCTGGAATAGGCCGACCCTACCCCCATTTTTTGGACAAATTTTTCGAATTTTGAGCTCTTGTTTCAGATTTTTGAACATAGCGCCCTTCGACACCTAGCGCAAAAGAAGCGCCTGTTTCTCCTCTACAAGACCTATATAGTCATATCCCGTGACACCCCTCATTATTTTTCTCTAGAAGTCCTAGAATAGGCCGACCCCCCCTAATTTTTTGACATTTTTTTCAAATTTTGAGCTCTAGTTTCAGATTTTTGATCATAGCGCCCTTCGATACCTAGCACAAAAGAAGCGCCTGTTTCTCTTCTACAAGACCTATATAGTCATATTCCGTGACACCCCCCATTATTTTTCTCTAGAACTCCTGGAATAGGCCGACCCTACCCCAATTTTCTGGACAAATTTTTCGAATTTTGAGCTCTAGTTTCAGATTTTTTTAACATGGCGCCCTTCGATACCTAGCGCAAAAGAAGCGCCTGTTTCTCTTCTACAAGACCTATATAGTCATACCCCGTGACACCCCTCATTATTTTTCTTTAGAAGTCCTAGAATAGGCCGACCCCCTTATTTTTGGCAATTTTTTTCGAATTTTGAGCTCTAGTTTCATATTTTTGAACATAGCGCTCTTCGATACCTAGCGCAAAAGAAGCGCCTGTTTCTCGTCTACAAGACCTATATAGTCATATCCCGTGATATCCCCCATTATTTTTCTCTAGAACTCCTGGAATAGGCCGACTCTACCCCCATTTTTTGGACAAACTTTTCGAATTTTAAGCTCTACTTTCAGATTTTTGAACATAGCGCCCTTCGATACCTAGCGCCAAAGACGCGCCTGTTTCTCCTCTACAAGATCTATATAGTCAAACTCCGTGACACCCCCCATTATTTTTCTCTAGAACTCCTGGAATAGGCCGACCCTACCCCCATTTTTTTGACAAATTTTTCGAATTTTGAGCTCTAGTTTCAGATGTTTGAACATAGCGCCCTTCAATACCTAGCGCCAAAGTAGCGCCTGTTTCTCCTCTACAAGACCTATATAGTCATTTTCCGTGACACTCCTCATTATTATTCTCTAGAAGTCCTGGAATAGGCCGACCCCCCTATTTTTTTGACATTTTTTTCAAATTTTGAGCTCTAGTTTCAGATTTTTGAACATAGCGCCCTTCGATACCTAGCGCAAAAGAAGCGCCTGTATCTCCTCTACAAGACCTTTATAGTCATATTCCGTGACACCACCCATTATTTGTCTCTAGAACTCCTGGAAAAAGCCGACCCTACCCCCATTTTTTGGAAAAAAAATTCGAATTTTGAGCTCTAGTTTCAGATTTTTGAACATAGCGCCCTTTGATACCTAGCGCAAAAGAAGCGCCTGTTTCTCTTCTACAAGACCTATATAGTCATATCCCGTGACACTCCTCATTATTTTTCTCTAGAAGTCCTAGAATAGGCCAACCCCCCACTTAATTTTTTGACATTTTTTTCAAATTTTGAGCTCTAGTTTCAGATGTTTGATCATAGCGCCCTTCGATACTAGCGCAAAAGAAGCGCCTGTTTCTCCTATACAAGACTTATATAGTCATATCCCGTGACACCTCCCATTATTTTTCTCTAGAACTCCTGGAATTGGCCGATCCTACCCCCATTTTCTGGACAAATATTTCGAATTTTGAGCTCTAGTTTCAGATTTTTGAACATAGCGCCCTTTGATACCTAGCGCAAAAGAAGCGCCTGTGTCTCTTCTATAAGACCTATATAGTCATACCCCGTGACACCCCTCATTATTTTTCTTTAGAAGTCCTAGAATAGGCCGACCCCCTCTAATTTTTTGACATTTTTTTCAAATTTTGAGCTCTAGTTTCAGGTTTTTGAACATAGCACCCTTCGATACCTAGCGCAAAAGAAGCGCCTGTTTGTCCTCTACAAGACCTATATAGTCATATCCCGTGACACTCCTCATTATTTTTCTCTAGAAGTCCTAGAATAGGCCAACCCCCCCTTAATTTTTTGACATTTTTTTCAAATTTTGAGCTCTAGTTTCAGATTTTTGATCATAGCGCCCTTCGATACCTAGCGCAAAAGAAGCGCCTATTTCTCCTCTACAAGACCTATATAGTCATATCCCGTGACACCCCCCATTATTTTTCTCTAGAACTCCTGGAATTGGCCGACCCTACCCCCATTTTCTGGACAAATATTTCGAATTTTGAGCTCTAGTTTCAGATTTTTGAACATAGCGCCCTTTGATACCTAGCGCAAAAGAAGCGCCTTTGTCTCTTCTATAAGACCTATATAGTCATACCCTGTAACACCCCTCATTATTTTTCTTTAGAAGTCCTAGAATAGGCCGACCCCCTCTAATTTTTTGACATTTTTTTCAAATTTTGAGCTCTAGTTTCAGGTTTTTGAACATAGCGCCCTTCGATACCTAGCGCAAAAGAAGCGCCTGTTTCTCCTCTACAAGACCTATATAGTAATACCCCGTGACACCCCCAATTATTTTTCTCTTGAACTCCTGGAATAGGCCGACCCCCCTAATTTTTTGTCATTTTTTTCAAATTTTGAGCTCTAGTTTCAGATTTTTGAACATAGCGCCCTTTGATACCTAGCGCAAAAGAAGCGCCTGTTTCTCCTCTACAAGACCTATATAGTCATTACCCGTGACACCCCCAATTATTTTTCTCTTGAAACCCTGGAATAGGCCGACCCCCCTAATTTTTTGACATTTGTTTAAAATTTTGAGCTCTAAATTAAACAATAACATAAAAGGTGCTATAATTTACAGGGTAGGACTACTTTTACGTTCTGAATTGAAGTGGGTGCATTGGTTGCCCTACATCTACAAATAATCCGTTGATAGATGCAGAGTTATTGTGGTACTGAATATTAGCCTAAAAGGTTATGCGACTTGTTAAATCAATGGATTGGATAAAACCCATTTCAAAATTGAGTTAAAATTTTCTGCCTTTTTGAATACTTTTTTAATTAACGGCCGTTGTTGTCTTATTCTGTTTTTTGGTTTCTCGATATATCGCCTTATTGTTCGCTGGCTTATTGTTCGCTAGCTATTGTTCGCTAGCTTCTGCCTGGTCATTTTTTTTACACAAATTGAACCGTAAATTTTCTCGTTTCAATTGTTTTACATTTGTCATTTCGGAGCCTTTTATAGCTGACTATGCGGTATGGGCTTTGATCATCGTTGAAGGCCGTATGGTGACCTCATTTGGTAATTTCTGTGTCATTTGGTCTATTGTGGAGAGTTGTCCATTGGCAATAATACCATCATGACCCGGAAGGTTATACGGATGGGGTATTGAAAAAACCAGTTTTACATTTATTCTTTATTTACAATTCATGAAAAAGGCTGGTTAGCAAAACTCCGAAAGCTCGTAAACACTCTTTCACATCCTTCTTATATGTCTGTTTTAGTTAGGATTCTGTCATTCAGCGGTTGTCTTCTTCTTTTTTTATTGTTTAAGTTATTTCAAATAATGACATTTCAGTGTTCTTTTAGCAGACTTAAAACTATCGGTTTTGCTCATTGTTGAAGGCCGTACAGTGACATGCAGTTGCTAACATTCACCACCTGTAACAATCTTTGGTACTTCTATGCATTCACTATTGCCGATATTGTCACTTTTATGAATGTGATGTTGCATAGCCAGTCAATCATGTTTCAAGGAGCCATTAGAACAGAAAACAAGCACTCACATGTGCAAGACTCAACTGGCAAGGCTTACATACTAGTAGTATTTATTTTATTTTTTGGCAGAACTGCATGTGTTTGATTGCTAGCTCTATTGTACAATTTGACCCAATCTCCTTAATAAACGTAAAAGTTTGCCATCTGTGAATTTCTTGTGGCAAGTCATCAGAGTATGGGATATCATTATGTTATTAAGTACTCATTGGCAATAGAACCAATAATGTCTTCCGTCAAGTAAATTACAAAAATACCGTGCAAGTTTAATGAAAAGCATTGGCTTAATATCCTCCGGGAATCAGTCACTGCAATGTGTGTTAAGGAGTTGAGTACTGTTTATCAATATTTTTGTCGAATACACCCTGCCATTATGATTAACCACCTGTTGGTTTAACTAACAACCAGTGTTATATAAATAATGCATGATTTTAACAATACTTTGTTTCTTTTATGTTTTTTCTCCTTTTCTTCATTTTTTGTCAGCCCGTCATCGCTAGGAAGGAAATGTTTCCATGTTGTTTACGGCCCTGTATAGATACAATAACTAACATTCTCCTTTTCTTCATTTTTTGTCAGCCCGTCATCGCTAGGAAGGAAATGTTTCCATGTTGTTTACGGCCCTGTATAGATACAATAACTAACATTGTAAATGCCAGACTCGCGTTGGCTACAAAACACTCATCAGGAACGCTCGTGTCAAAACCAAAATTTAGATACATGTATATGAATATTTAATAGCATGTAAAATAAATACTGTACAAAAAAATACAATATACATAAAAAATATCAGGGTTAGAATTGATACCCTTTTAAAACAAGTCATATTCCTTACATAAAATACAAAATTTTAGTTTTAAAACTTTACAACAATCTCATTTCACATATAGCTTATTTTTAAAAAAATCGGAATCCTGTTGTGTACATTTTACCTAACCAATATTTACTTACGGATCAAAATGAAGAAAAAACAAGCACCTTTAGTAAGTAGCAATGTGGTTTTTTTTTTTCTTTTTTTTTTCTTTTTTTCGTAAGACGCCAACTCTGTGAGACAAAAAGTTACAATAATTCAATTGGTGTTAAATGTTCATCTCTTGGACTTTTTATGACCGCCAGTAGAACACTTGATAAAATGGAAATTTTGTTTGGCTGTGCAGGAAGCTTAAATTTAAAGCCAATTTCGGTCAGACAGAGGACTATAAAGAGCAACGTATGTAGAATATGTTACATAACGTTTTTGCATTTAACAAACCCTTTCAAAATATCATTTGGAGTGTCGTAAGGTCACCTGTTGCAATGATAAATATCTGTCCCTATTCAATATACCATAATTTCCCACTCTTCACCGTATTCTTCTTCTTTCGTTACAGAAGACCATCAACGTATTGTACTTTCCAGCGCATGTCTGGTAAATGTTTCCGAAATAAATTGATAAGGATAATCTTTAAATCTTTATCATTTGAATGACAATATGCCACTGTAGTCAATTGACTGATGATGGTTGCTGTTTATTGTATTTTTGTTTGTTTGTTTAATTTTATAAGTATACACTAGGTCGTTGAATGATATTTAGCATTATTTTAGATTTTGCTATTCTAATATCTTTACTGAATACTGAATGTAATGGGGATTCTTCATTAATCTCTATTTGTTGTGCTCTTGTCTAAATTACATGCAGCTTAAAAGGGTTGGAAGACTAGTCAATAACGTTCTCATGATATACTAGTATTTGGATCAAGGCAAGTAGAACCTCGAATCTATATTTACACCGATTATCAATCAGCAATTTAATGACAAGATTACAACATATTTTGTTTCAATTTATTGATATGAACTATAGCTATTTGTAGGAAATTGTAATTAATGTCAGTTACATTCTTTTTACTTCAAATATGTACTGTTTTAGGTAAGAATATTTAAATGTTTCTATACAATCATCTACTTATAAGAACATTTGACAGAAAAAAAGTGAATATCAAACAAGTTGCGAGTAACTGGTTACTTTTCTAATAAAATAAAGGCAACAGTAGTATACCGCTGTTCAAAACTCGTAAATCTATGGACACAAAACAAAATCGGGGTAACAAATCAAAACGGAGGGAAACTATATTCTCTTGCTTAACTCACAGTCGAATCGTACGAGACTTCATAAGACACTTCATGCACGACACGGTGGCAAACATATTATTGAGCGGTGTGCGTAGGATAGAAATCGATGCCAGTGAACGCACACTTGTACGTCTATGCAACTTCGATTGAGTTTGGAGGATTAAAAAACAGATGGCATTTGGTCTATTTTGTAGAGTTTTTATGTGTACACAATTTTCAAACAGTTACAGCTGCGACATTGCAACGACTTTTTTCGACCAGAAATAGGTTAACATATGAACTATTATTCGTTTGCATATGTCATTGGTTTATTTCTATCGGAAGCAGCTCATTTATCTTATATATGATATTCAACATGTTTTACAATATCGTCTATAGTCACTCAATCATATAATTGAAAAATGTGTTTGTTAACTGAGTAAAGGAATGCTTGTATTCTTCTATTCGTTACAATCAGCATGTTTCGTTCTGTATTAAAATGAATCGATTGTGGTTCTAAGAGGCCTTCACTCTTAGATAATAATTGTCGGTATTGTTTTCCATCGGGAGATATCACTATAAGATTAGTTGATCTATATCCTACTACGTATACATTGCCACTATCATCTACGGCGATGCCTCTTGGTGTCTGCAAAACGTTTTTATTTGCAAATGACCATTGGTGTTTACCTTGTTGATCATAACATGTAACGTAGTTATTTTGTTTGTTTGAATGATAAATTTTGTCGGCAAATGTTGCAACATAGCAATTAGTCGAAGTTTCGTATTTTTCTATAACGCTTATGGTTTCGCTAGTTGGATTGATCATTTGAATTCCTTTATCATGTCCACAATAAACTAATGTTGAGCCATTATATGATATCCCATATACATAATCCTTTACAGAAATAGTTTTCTTAACTTGTTGGTTTTGCATGTCAATAATATAAATGCACCTGGAACCCGAACAACCAGATGATACAGCCAAAGTATCATCTTCTTTTATGTAGGCTACATCAAAAGAATTTGGGGGTAATTGTACTTCAAAATTCAGTGATCCGTCTGCGTTCAGCACAGTAACATAACAAAATGAATCTTCATTCGAGCAGGAAAAAACCATCCTTCCATCCGGTAGCAGACACGTTCCCTTACACATGTGGTTTGTTTTTGTGTAAACCGTTTTTTGTAACTTAAGATTGATATGTTCGAACGATATTGAAAGTACTTTTGTCATCATCATTTGAGCATGTTTTTGCTTGTTCGTGGTAATTTCAATACCAGACGGTTTACTTTCAACCATAATTTTTCCGAAATTTGGGAGATCGGAAATAAGATTTTGAACTGAAGGGTTGATACTAAATGACAAGACCATCTGCTTCAAACTCTCATTACTGGATATTGAATTAAGGTATTCATTTTTGCTAGAAACCTCCGTTTCGATTCGCTTTATTGACAAAAATGTCTGAAGGTCTGACGCATGCTGTTTAATATTTGAAATGTTCCCCTGTAACATTTCAATCTCTAGTTGTTTATCTTCTAGAGAATCTATCAATTTGCGGATTTTCTGACTCTCCTTTTCTTCCGATGCATAAAGTTCCGTTATCATATCTTCTTGTATTTTGTCAATATGACTATTAATTGCTATTCGGGTCTCTTGAATTTCTTTCTCGATCTGCTTCCGGGACTCAGGTAAAGTTTTCAAATTCATTTGCCAGTCTAGTCGAATTTTCTCAATATTTTTAGCGACTTCTTCTAATGTCTGTTCGATCTCATAGAATGCATTTGACGATTTGACGTTAAGAGTGACGTCTTCTAATTTTGCAATTTCCTGACATTTGTTATGACTTTCTATAATACAATTTCTACAGCAAGGTATTTCATGATGTTTGCAGTAAATGCTGTATTTTTCATTGTGCGTGTCACAAAAAGGACTAATCTTTACTACATCACTAGGTATTCTATGATATTCAGAAATTGCAATGACAGTATGATTTCGAGATCCTTTAGATAAACTATGGTGTTCCTCACAACCTTCACATAGTCCTTCATCACAGTCAGTACACCAGACAGCAGATAGCTTGGAGATATGGCGATGATCACAAACACCGCAATGTGAAGATGAAGTCGCCATTATAAAATCGAGAATGTACACCCTAAAATTAAAAAAATGTTATAAGAGTTAAACGTCGTCATTTCACTTTGTCATAAAAACTTTATTATTATTTTAATGGTAACAATAGTTTAAAGGATTACTGCTATTAGTTGAATTTCTAGGAAGTACATGAAATACTTAAATACGATAAATCATCATCGTCTGGCGTATATAATAAATTTAGTCCTGGTATATATGATGAGTTTATTTATACCGACGCGTGAAAGTGTGAAAAGTGTTACATTTCATGAAAGTTAGCCTTAAAAGTAATACTTCGTTTTATGCTTAATTATTTTTTTACTGATCATTGTACCACATGCATGCTAATAGTCTTTACTCGACACATTGAATGACCAAATTATGAATGCATCGGACACAGAGGATATAGAGATTGAAGTCGTAGACACAGATGAGTATTCTACAAATGTTTTTACTAAACTGATATATTACACACAGAAAGTGATATTTCGTATTCAACCTTTTCGGTCTTTGCCAAAATACAAAGAAGAAACAATACAAGTTCTAGGAATACAAATCATCATTTAACGCAGCCATGTTTATCGTCATTATACATCACCTACTCTGCATGATGTCTTTATTAATGAATTGCTGCCATTTATACAAAAGCCGTTAGGTATTCATCACTTTCACACGAAACTTTATTCATTATCCCTTTCAAAACGTCATTCTCTATCATTTTTTGGAAACCAATTTTACAAACCCTCATTCCAACCAATACAAACTTACAGCTATTATTTACGGTCTATCATTTCGGATATTGCAAGTCACAGACTTGTCCAGCCAGTCCGCATTGGAAAAGCTGAAAAAGAGAAAAGATCTTTCCTTAATCTTTCCTTTGCCAACAAAGGTTTCGATGGCGTCAACTTATGCAATATTCTTCATCATAAATTAGTTCAATTGAAAATACCTCTTTTTTTCAAAGACCAGTCTGTACCAATCATTTCTTATACCTATAGCAAACCTATTGCAACTAAAATTTTCAATTACAAACACGTTTTGCAGGATCTCAGTATTGACGACTTTAAGTCTTAACCTTGATTGCGCCAAATCCCAAATCACATATAATCTGGCTGGCCACGTTATTACTGGTGACCTCAACATTTTTAATAACACTTCCCTACGAAATGTGTAATCGCAAGGTCCAAAATCCATCAATTGGAAATACAACTTTAATGGATTCAGTCGGGGATTATGCCAGGCAATGGGCTAAGCGTGAGAAGAAAGACGTAGACACTCTTTCCGAATGGATTAAGGCAGTGAGATCGTAGATACAAATCAGAATTAAGAAACTGATTTGGTCTATCAATGTCCATGCTACGTCAATCTTTAAAGATCCTAATGTTGCAAAACACTTATCCTACCTTCATGACAAATATGTTGTTGTCCCCGCAGATAAAGCCCAAAACAACATCGTTTTTGTGTGTAAAACTCAGTACATGCTTGATAAACGATTTAAGTATTGACAATTCACTTGGAAACCCAACATATACCCTCACGACATTTACCAAAGAGGAAATCTTGGATAATCATAGGTCTGTTCTATGTTCGTTTGGAATTTCAACCAAAGATGATGACCTAGATCTTCCATTTCTGTATTGGATACCTAAACTGCACAAGTGCCCTCACAAACAACGGTTTATTGCTGGGTCTTCCGAGTGCTCCACGAAACCTCATTCTAAATTATAAACATCTATTTTATCAGGAATCAAAGATATTGTGAAACTGCCTATTCTAGAGGTGGCGTGAATCAGATGTGGATACTTAAAATATCCAAAGATCGTTTAGAGTGCATACACTCTAACTCTCTTTCATCTTGTAGTAGTATTAAAATATTTTCTATTTTTTACTTTTCTAAACTTTATACAAGTACTCCACATTCCAACCTAAAAGACAAATTGAAAGAGTTGGTATTGCTTTGTTTCATAAAAAAAAAAAGGCCTACGTAGATACAAGTATCTTGTCTTAGGAAGTGATAAATCCTACTTTGTAAAGGATCACTCAGATTCAAACAAAAAATTCTCTGATACTGACATTATCAAGATGCTTGATTTCTTGATTGACAACATATTTGTTACGTTCGGAGGACGTGTTTTTCAACAGACTATCGATGATTTCAGCTTTTCAATTGTGAACTTTCCATTTCTAAGAAGCAACATTCTAGCAGCACCTGGATACGGTTTATATCTCTCCCAATTGATACGATATTCCCGTGTTTGCATTTCCTATAATCATGTTCTTGATAGAAAGTTGTTCCTCACAAGGAACCTATAAAATCAAGAGTTCCAAATGGTGAAGTTAAAATCATCTCTTCGAACGCTATCACGAGTTGGTTGACCGTAATGGAATAACCGTTTCACAAATGATATCGGATATGTTCCTTACATCGTAACTACAATCCCCTTCCCTTCCATAAATTTGACCTACTGAATAAGACTATTTATCGGATTTGTTATATCATAAGCAACACGACGGGTGCCTCATGTGGAGCAGGATCTGCTTAACCTTCAGGGGCAACTGAGATCACCCCTAGTTGTTGGTGGGGTTCGTGTGGTTTATTCTTTAGTTTTCTATGTTGTGTCATGTGTACTATTGTGTGTCTGTTTGTCCTTTTCATTTTGAGCCATGGCGTTGTCAATTTATTTTCGATTGTGAGTTTGACTGTCCCTCTGGTATCTTTCGTCCCTCTTTTAATGCGTGCGTTTTCTGCAAAAAGATTCATTCGCTTGCCAATTGGCCGATAAGACGCGATTTAGATACTAGTAATCGCATCGCTATCGTTAAACGTACCACTTTATGTTTCAACTGTCTCGGTACACATCACATCAAGGAATGCAAACCGAAAAGGTCGTAACTGAAGTGAAGACACCACAGTTTATTTAGTGAAGTTAAACACACCACAAACTCTGACAAAAAAGTAACAACCATTTTACTGACTAAATAATTCTTAAAACAGTTGTTAGAACGAAAGTATATGAATGCCATCTACATCAACAGTAAATCTTGTTAGGGATACTGCAATGCAAGAAGACTTAACAAATTTAAACTCGTCAGTATAGTTTCGCTCAAATGTACTGTTCAAACCGCTGTGGCCCCCTTTTGGGTAGATCGTCATTGCACAGAAGCGAACAGTATGTTTGATGCAGACGCTCAAAGGTCTTTTGTAATGGAGAATATTACGCGTGAATTAAACATGCGGAGAGAAGAAGCCGACAGTATTCAACTATCATCATTCGGAGAAACCACGTTTATCTTAGATGACTGGAAAAAGCCACAATTTATGGTGAATCTGAAATTGAACATAAAATCCCAATACAGGATTTAATCGTTCCTATGATAGCTACGCCATTACAAAACCACATTCGTTTAATTGACAGAAACAGGAACTTTTTGAAAGGATTATAGCTAGCACACAGGACACCTTTGAAATTTCGTAATTAATTGTTATTTGGAAATAGATGAAGATGACCTTTTACGTGGAAACGGACCCACAGCAATCAAATCGAAACTCAGGTTCTTATTTTCTGGACCTTTACATTCAGAAAAATCACAGTTATCAACAGCATAATGTTTTGTCAAAGTATCAATTGCACGTAAATCTGAAAAACACGGTTTATAAGCTTGAGACTATAGGAATTGAATCTCTGGAAGTGCATGAAAAAGAGAATGATTATATTCGAAGTTACCAAGAATCAACAATTGAGTTTCAAGACAGCATCTATTACGCAAAGTAGCCATGGAAAAACGACTATGATGAGTTGCCGTTAAACTATGCTGTGACAAAGAAAACGAAAAGCGTAACAAAAAGACTGCACCAAGAACCACAAATATCTTCAAGAAGTATAGCGATATAATAACGGATAAAACAAAACGTGGATCAATTGAAAGTGTAACTAATATATAAAACTTTACCAATTCCTAATAAATTTCACTACATTCCACATCATCCTGTGAAAAGGTTCTCAAACACGACGCCAATTAAAATAGTTTAAAATTTAAGGTTAGGATTTCACTAAACCATTCTAGCTTGGGTGACTGTCTCGTGAACACCCCTCCGATACTCAATGAGTAACGAAGACTTTTATTCGATTAAGACTTAACCGTTATGCCATAACAACGGATTGACGTCGAAAATTCTTTTGTACATGTTGACCAGCAACGTCTCGAATTACCTATGTAATCAAGGTCGACGTCTCATCCGCGACGTCATATTAGCTTTATTGATAGTAACAAGTAAACGTCAAACCGTAAAGATCGATATTGCGTGTTATTATACCTTACATACATTTTAAACAATGCTATAAGGTGAAACGTTATCACGTGACATGGAATAACTCAATTGTTTTTCATTCAATTGCAAGGAAGGACGAATAATCCTTAAAACTTCCACCAGCGGTGAATATTATTCACCGGCGAAAAAACTTTTTAAGTTATTTGATTTGTTCTTGAGTTACCTCCCTTAAAAAATTACGTCATAGACGTAAATAAACAAACACTAGTAACCCGAATTTAGCTTGAACGGACAAAAACGTGTTAACGCTATTTAAATGAGATTAATTGTTATTTGATAAAGATTGACAAAAATTAAAAAATATTTTTAATTCATTTCAATTCATTTCAATTCATTTTAACGCCAGTCAAATAGATTTCTTTGCGGTGAATCAATTAAAATCAAGTTGCTGGTAATGTACGTCAAACTATTAGGCCACGCCCCCGTTAAACTATTTCAAACTGGCATCAATTCGTTTTAAACATCGTTGAGACCCGAGCTTTGTACAGGTAAATCACTCAAGCAAGACAAACTTCATTTATTTATCTTTTTTTTTCATCAAATTTAATCGAATTTAGTTATATGCGTGTATTTTCAGTTAAGTCGCATGCTTCACAATTTTTAACAAATGAATAAAAGAAATTTAGATAAACACATTAAAATATTGATGCACGGTTTAAGAAATGTGAATCTGTTGAAAATAAAAGTAGTATAACATAATTTGAATTTGCCAAAATGCAGTAGATCTTTATCTCACATATTCGTTTTAAAAATTGCTAATTGCTATGAAAACTCGTGGAATCTAAGTAACGTGTGATACCTTGCAATTGCTTACGAAACTTTAGGTATTCCTGAATATTTATCGTTTCTATTTTTCTGTTTTACTATTTTGTACTCGTAAATTAGATATGTAACGGAAATAAAAGTAACATCACAGAAATTATTGATTGCGTATATAATTTAAATCTTATATTTTCGGTGACAACAAATATTTACTAGCTGTATATTAATATATGAAATTGCTTGTAATGAAAAACAATGTTTTGTTAAATAATAAAATTGATGAAGATAATGTTGACATTTGTTGAATTTTAATAATAAACAGTTAAGTCTTGCTCAAAATTGTAAATAAAGTAACAGATCAATGAGCTTTTAAACTATGTTAAACTGTAATACCGGTCGCTGGAGCAAAACAGGCGTAAATTGTGGAAGAGCATATAGTAGACGAGCATATTGAAGCGTTGTTACGATTCGTATATTATCGTGCTATCATACACCTTGACGTACAAAAATTCTTGTAATAAATGAACATGTATCCTGTATATATGAGATAAATTTTAGTTTGCGATAACAACGGGTAGGTTAGTTAAACGATCTTGACTGGCTATTAGTCGGCATTCTCTTACGCCTTTTGATATGCTCTAGCGTTAAATCCAGTCTGTTAAGACTGTTTTGGACAAACCTAGACAAATCATAAAAAGTAACGTTTAAAATTTTCAGATCGGGTCAAGATCCGTTTAGTGTGTCAGAATGATATTAGGAGTTACGCCCTTTTATGTGGAAGATACATTGTATTATAAATGCTAAAATAAAAAAAGTATATTATTTTTAATTATGAAACATAAAATCATTCGTTGATATTATTAAAAAAAAAAAGGCATTCATTCATTTGATTGTATAGCTCAAATTTTGGGCACCTTGATTGGTTAATAAAATTATCTTATCTTATCTTATAAATTTCATACGTCCAATTCACGTTTCTGGATTTTACTTCATCAGGAACGATCAATAACGCAAAATACAAATATTTTATATGTAAGATCATTTATATAGTTAATTTCGTTATCCTCTTTAGGCCGCATCAAGGAACCGTATCTCCGTTTGAACTAAGCTTCTGAAACTGCTCTTAGGCCGTGAAGTGAGAGTGATAAAACTATAATAAAAACAGAAATGAAGGACCCCGTCAAGATCCTCATAGATTTAAACAATACATATGTATGACCTAAATTTAAGTGTAGCATTGAGTATATGTACATTTGTTTGTAAATGCGCTTATCCTATCTTTCATTTGAATAAAAAAACTTGTTTAATATAAATATAAATATGTATTTATTTATTTGCTTGTTCAGATTGCACTATTATAAATAATTCTTCTTCGTCTTCTACCTCTAAACTGTAAAATTAGCGTATGTATGCGTTGAATATACGGTCTATAAAGATTAAGTTCGATGGCACTAAAGGTAATAAAATGAACGATCCATAAAATAACGTGGCAATTACAATGGCTATTTCACATTTATATCATACGTTCACTCGTAATGGTATCATACATGTACCTCCGTATGTGGTGTATAAGGTTTTAAATCATGTTTTATAGCTTCTTTCAAACACTATTGACGACGTTGTTCAAACTACATGCACATATCACAAAACCGCAAATTTAATATAGTTAAAAAGATTATACGATATTGAAAATGCATTTTTTTCTATCAAAAATGTAGGGTCGTGTATGTGTAACTCTAAGTGTTTACCTAAAATGTATTGAATTGAAAAAGAATAGATTTGTTCTGAAATATTTGACAAATGAAACATTTTCCGAAAAAAAAATCCACATAATAACGTTTTGTCCTTTAATTCTTTTTTGGGGTGTCCGTTAAAATACCGCAAAAGTCCCCCTTAGTGCACTTAGAACAAAAAATTGCACTAAAGGACCTGATGGAATGATACAATTGACACAAAAGGCATTGCATATATAAGTCAACGTTTTAAAAATAAACAATTTTATAATCACATTTAGAAAGTTATTTTATATTTTATCGACACGCGCCACACTCAGTTGACAGTAATATATAGAAATTCATGTTCATTCAACCTTGACCCGTTTTGAATACACTAGTATACTTATAAAGAATGTATATATTATGTTATTTCATGTTGTTCTTAGTTTTTTTATGGTATAGTTATTACTGTCATATCTATTTTGCTTTTCTGACTGTTATAGTTTTTACTTCTATGCAAGAGTGTATTTTCTTCTTATTTTTGTTTCTTTTAAGTTCGTTTGCTTGTTCCGTAAGTTCACTTTTTTAAGTTCTGTTGAAATGTTTTATAAAGATATTTTGAAATAGTAAAAAATGTATAGAGATTTTATTTTAACCAACACATACTGATATAATAGAAGATACACATATTTCGCAAAGTATAATAGTTTATTACATTTTTGTTGAGCCTTCCGACTTTTGTTGCAATAGCTATCTACAAACCACAAAAAATTACTCTGTGGGTAAAGTGTTTGAAACTTAAATTACTTTCTTAACTATCCTGGATTTCTAATAAACTAGGACAGAAGCTTGTTTATGATTAAGATAGCTTAAAAAAAATGTTTATCCGTATTTTTATTTATAACTGATTTTTTTGGTTTTCAAGTTCTGTAAGCTGATAAACATGCACTCTGGTTAGAGTTTAAAAAAAATCACATTTTCCAGTCGGGGCCTTTTAGTGATCGGTCGACTATATGGAAGGGGTTTTCTCGTTTTTGAAGGCCGGATTGTTGCCTATAATTGCTTACATTCACTTCAGTTTAGGAGGTTGAGCGTACACACACACATGCATGCTTATCACGTCATCTTCTTTCTGTGAAAATCCCCCTGTCCTTTAGGGTGAATGGGGTATAGAAATATGGTCACTTGGCCAGTCTTCTCCCGACCGGCAGTAAAACGCTTGCCGAAATGGGGCGTCCATTTGGCTGTGCGGGATGTATCAAGTTCGCAGTCACGTCCGGTCAGAAGGGGGACGTGAAATCTGATGCCTCGTGTAAAGAGACTGCAACGCTCTTTGCTCTTTGCACGTTAAGAATCCTTGCAACAACTCTTTTGAGGGGTCCGTAGGTGGCCTGTTGCAAGACAAAATTTCTGTCCCTATACAAGGTATCCTCATTTTCCAGTGGCAGTCCAAATTTCCCTGACCATCATCCCAGATGGCCTCTATCGTATCAACATACCTAGTGTATATATTGTGAACTTGTTCTCGTCCTGAATATGCATGAAATATTTACCACTGGACGTTAAGCAACAAACAATCAATCAATCATTCAATCAATCCCTGTCCTTAATAATTCAATTTGTCGATCTACATTATTTTGGCGTAAGAAAGACGCACACATTCAGGCTAACGCCCTTAAGGTGTATAGAAAATAGATATAGGAAGATGTGTTGTGAGTGCCAATGAGACAATTCTCCATCCAAATTACAATTAATGAAAGTAAACCATGGTAGGCTTATGTACAGCCTTCAACACGGAGCCTTGGCTAGCAACGAACAACAAGCTATAAAGGGCCCCATGATTACTAGTGTAAAACCATTCAAACGGGGAAAACAACGGTTTAATAGTTTTGTATTTTATATAACTTTCCTGCCCTTACACCCACACTAATATAAGCTGTGATTTCTGTGTGAATAAATTTTTTTAAAGTTTCAAATGAAGTGCATGGATGTAAGTAATGATAGGCAACCGCAATGCCTTCAATAATGAGAAGAAAACATAACGTATAATCGGCTTTAAATTGTCCCGCTTGATCATTATACGTTGTTGTTTCCTATAGAGAAATAAATTATCGATTTAAATTATTTTTTACATCATAAAAAAGGGTACAATATCATAAAATCAATTTTGTGAAAAGCGATGAAATTTAGTGACCCCAATATAAATTTGAACCCCTCTTAATCTTTCCTGTGTTTACGAGCACAAAATTCAAGGATCCCTTATTTTTTTAACTGTCTTTATGAAAGTTAGCACCGACTGTTAGCTTTACACTAGTAAGTTTGTCTTAAAGATAATTGGCTTTGTGTTAAAACTGTCGTTACGTTGCTGACTTGCGGACGAATACCCGAAATCTCTGTGTCATCAGCAATCATACAGAAATGACTTTATATCGGGTTATTTGGTTATTTAATACTCTGTTCTTTGCATAGAAATAATTCTTCGTTAATCTGAGCATTGAAAGAATACTTCATATCACAAGATATAAATATGGATACAAAAAAAAAATCTAAGCGAAATTGATAATACCGCAAAGCATGAATAAATGTGTTGTATTTCAGTAAATAACACTTGTTTTCGTTTGATTGTAAACATGTTGTAGCCCATCATGCATTGTTTCTTGTTTAGTGGATTGGTAAAAAAAGCGCCCAAAAAAAAGAGTTCAAAATAAATTACGTCACACGTTAATACATTATAACAAATGCTCGGACATACGTATGGTAATTCATGCATATCCTAAAAGGTCGTGTTCCCGATCTATTAAAACGGAAATGACACGGCCGGGTATTGTAAAGGTTTGAGGGACTTTTAATGTCAAATTCATATCCCTGGGCAACGAAATTATCGATTTGTTAAAAAAAACCACCGTGTTTACGCTGGTGTCTTCCTCGAATGCCAACATTTTATATGTTACCTATTCCTTGAATGCCAACAAAAATATTTCTGTTTTTATAAGTATTTAACTTTAAAAATTAATTAGTGAACTTGATGAAATTGTAACATTTTATCCCATTTTGATAAGAAAAGTAGCAAAATTTAAGGGTTAAATAATTATGAATATAAAGATAGAAAGAAAATGATTTTTGTTACTATTTATTAAAAAATAAATAAATTTGGGAATGAACAAGTTTTATTAACATAAGACATATATATAAATATAACATTTATATTTAGTTAAATATAATTATTTCAAACTAAAAGAGGATATTAGAGATTTATTTTGTTCCATATTATTATAAATATTTATTTGTTACGTATATATACATGAATTATATGAATATTTTAATTAAACAATTAACCATAAAATAGGGTAACAAGAATTTAGTCTATAGCGGATTGATTTTTTTAGTTGTTTGTGGCTTTGAACTAGCTGCCAGTAACTGCAAGTTTTCTCAGAGGATGTACTTTACAAGTGTTTTTTGTTGGTTTGGATATACAAGAACCTGACCACGTCTATTCTGTGTAGTATTTCTATTTATTTACATCTGATAAGTTAAACCGGTTTCATCTGATGTGTATAGTTAGTTCCACTATGTGGTATGGGCTTTGCTCATAGTTGAAGACTGTACGGTGGCCTATACTTGTGAATTTCTGTGTCATATGGTCTCTTGTGGAAATTTGTCTCAATTCCAATCAAACTACATTACTTTGTTTTATAAGAACACCGATGATTTGCGAACACGATAAACCCCTTACCAGTATCATTTTATGAATCACTTGCAAAAAAGTGTGTAGTATTATTACCAAGAAAAATATCCTGAACAAACTGAACATAATACATCAATAGTATTCTAACACGTGATACAAAGTTTCAAGAAATTTAATCAAGTAATATGGTAGGATGTTACAGCACACACAACTATAGAAATATTGAAAAAAACCTTCAAAGTCCAAAGAGGCTTCACATTTGTGTAAACTGGAATTTCTCACACTATGCACATGTGATGCAACACTTTTCAAAGTTTCATTTTAAGAGAATCCATATTCGTTCAAGTAGTATCATCAGAAAAAAAAATTCAACAACGTAACAAACATGAAATAGATTTTAACTATCTGTTTAATTATGCCTCGTTCACACGGACATTTAATTCGAATAAAAAAGAAGCGTGTATGTACGCGATTAGCGAATTCGATTCGCATTCGATTCGAATTCAATTCGAATTAAATAAAATTGAGAATGGAAATGGGGAATGTGTCAAAGAGACAACAACCCGACCAAATAAAAAAACAGCAAAAGGTCACCAACAGGTCTTCAATGTAGCGAGAAATTCCCGCACCGGAGGCGTCCTTCAGCTGGCTCCTAAACAAAATTAATATATACTAGTTCAGTGATAATGAACGCCATACTAATTTCCAAATTGTACACAAGAAACTAAAATAAAATAATACAAGACTATGAAAGGCCAGAGGCTCCTGACTTGGGACAGGCGCAAAAATGCGGCGGGGTTAAACATGTTTGTGAGATCTCAACCCTCCCCCTATACCTCTAAATGTCCATTTTTGATAAGCATGCTCTCGTGTTGTGATAACTTTTTGCACCTATTCCTCGAAAGCCAACATTATTTAAAGGTAAATTGTCGGTAGATCAAAGGATGTTGGCATTCAAGGAATAAACCTATACGCTGACTTATAAAAGTGTTTTAAAATTAGTCTTTCATGCTGTCTAGTCTGAGCAATGTTTGTAGGACGTTATAAATAAAAAAGGAAAACCGTCAAAACATTATGTGAACGGAAAATACATGGGCGTTGCATACGTGTCTCAAACGATTTAGAAAATCTAGAATATGTGTGAATAATGAATATTTATATTATTTAGACTTTAATATTGTTGTTTTGTGAATATTGTATCTACAAGTTCATGACGATTTAGAGCTTGGCATTTCGTGTAGACACATGTTTCTTGTTGAAGACTAAACATGCGGTCTTGATTTATCTATAGTGTTTTTGTCGTTTGGTTGCCGTCAAATTGAATTATATCCCATATCTCTTATATTATGAGCTTTAACATCAGCTTATAAGAATTCATTATTGAAAGGTTTATTTGTAATTTTATATGAATATGCCGTAATATATTTATCGGTGTGAGCTGTACCACATCATGACTTATATATGAACTTTATTAATTTCGATCTAAAAAAAGTTCCTAGAAATAGATATTTTAAAAAGTCTTAATAAATTCCAATGATCACAAATCTAATCTAAATCCATTTTTTTCCTGATTCTAACATACGTTGTTCCTTTTTTTTGGGTTTAATTTTGTAGTAATTTGCTAGTCAGTCAGATTCGGATTCCGGGTGACATTGCGTACGCTTTGTCCTTTGATTTAAAAAAACATAATTTTAGCATTATTATTTTTTTTATCTTTGCTACGCTCGATGTTTTTGCTTCCGCTGTATCAAAGCTAGTGAATTAGTCAAAATGTCTGTACAATCACGTATAGTAATATTTCTTTTCATGACTTGTTTATTCTTCAATATAAGCGTTGGCTATTTTTATCTGACAATATCAAATTTGTCTAGAAAGTTCGCTGTAGTGTTCCATAAATGTCTTAGGGCTTAGTGCACCAAAGCGGCCTGGGTGGGTTTTAGACGTACCGGCAAGTCCCTGGACCACAATTGCACAACCGTCCTTTTGATGATCAATTTGTTAAATTGCTGGGACTATCATACTAATAACATAGTAGTCCCCGTTAATTTCAGAGCTCTACCGTTAAATAGTAATTATTATTAATATTATTATTTTATTTTTACGCTGTCTTAATTTGTAAATAATTATTAAGTATAATATGTATAGTATAGCGTCGTGTAAGTCATTTTTGGGCTAGACATTGTTTGCTTTATAGTGTATTGAATAATTTTTATTGCAATCAATTTATAATTCATTACAAGGAAAAAGTGGACCGTATGTCATCGCACACAAGACAGCTGATTGGATAAATATGATAGGCTGTTACGCCTACATTGATACTGATGTCCAATCGAATACCAGCAGACACCTGTCAGTAAAAACAAATTTCAAGCGTGGATAAATTAGAGATTTATTTGTGTATTCGATATTTGAAAAGTAAGTTAAACTATTCGTTTAATCTTTTTTAGGTGAATTTCAAAAACTGTTTTTTTCACTTTCTTATAGGAAGGTATTCAAATATGAGCGTACCACATGTAACGGAATTTTACAAGCATTTTATATAGCGAATTGTGTTTTCCGGAACCAGAGACACTGCCGGAACGTACTATTTTCAATATTTCACAAACCTCTGAAAAAATTAGATCATACAGGTTTCATCTACCATGTGCATAAAAAGCACTATCAAATTTTATTTGTAAATTGTAAAAGATTAAGAATATTTTTGTATATGTACTAAATAATCTGAAATAAAACAAAACATATTTCTCTCGGCCTGAATTCAATCGTAATCTGAAATAAAACAAAACATATTTCTCTCGGCCTGAATTCAGTCGTAAGCAAATTTTCATACTTTTTTTTTTTTTTTATCTATTTGCAAATGACGAAGAATTCTCCTTAAACTGTGATTCATTAATATTTAATATTACTTCCATGATTAAACCGACAGACTAACTTTAAAGGACAAAATACAAGCGTGTACTACCAGCCAAGGAAATGAGTTTAATTAAAGTAACTAATCTAAGTGGTCATCGATGTGTAATATTTGACACTGGGCATTATTTGTGGACCAATGCAATAAAAATAATGTATACTATCAATCAAAATTAAATACTTTTGAATGTAACAATATGCTACAAATTCATTTGATTCACTGAATTTTTATATTTTTTTTTATCTAAATGAAAATGTAATAAACTGCTCCCGTTTAATATATATAAGAAGATGTGGTATGTGTGCCAATGAAACAACTCTCCGTCAAGTCACATGGTATAATTTAATTAGAGGTCAAAAGTACGGCCTCAACACGGAGCTTTGGTCCTCATTGAACAGCAAGCTATAACGGTCCCTTAAATGACAATACAATTAAGATGGAAAACAAAAGTATAATCTATAAGTACGGTAATTTCGCTACGTTTATTCGTCAATTCCGAATTACAAGTAAGCGTCTCACTGTTTATCAAAATGAGTAGTAACACTTGTGCCTAAAAAAATCTGATTCGAAACTGAAATATAAACCATTAGATTTTATCCATCGTGTCTTAACTAACGTTGTTTGATATTTTTTCTATGATATGATTAACTCCTGTATTTATTTCGTGCTAAAAATATAACGATAAAAAAGATCAATGGAGTTATCGACATCGGTCTTTATATGTATATAATGGTCAATATAAACTGTCAATTAAATTTTTAAAATATACTTATATTGTTGTTGAATTTATTTTAAAAATAAAATGATGTTTTTTTGTAAATGTAATAATTCAACCCGGTTGAACCTTTTAAATTTTATATAAAAGATAAAACATGGAACTTCATTCATCATACGTCCATTACGTTCACGAATGGGTAACTGATATTAGAGTATAAGGCAGCATATCATTCGTTAATAAACTTCAGAAAAAAAACGCAATTTGTAATCTGTGGTTTGAATTTTCGTCAGATGTGCCACTGACATAATGGCTGTATTATGGGTGAAATATTTGCCACTAGACGTTTAGTAAAACCCATTCAAATCCAAATCAAACCGCTCTATTTGATGCAAAAGAAACGTGACAGGCAGTGCTATCGAGGTATATGATCAGATTTTTTTCAGCCATCAGTGCACATGATAAATAAGTGATGCACGTAAAAAAGGAGATGTAAGATATACGCCAATGAGACAGCAACCGAACTACGGAAATAACCGAAAGCCATCTAAAGGGAGACGTGTCGACTTCAACAAAAGACAAATATTCCAACATTATGTCTTATAAGTGCTATCAATTATTTATTTCGGACAGAACTCGGACATCGTAGAGTCTATACATTTGTAACATATTGGACTTTCATGTTACGAATCGCATTGAAACATGAACGCGGACCTCGATGAGAACAAATGGATTCAAAGTTTGCAAGTTTACTATTTTATTTTCAACAGAATCACATTTTTTAAACCGTGCATCAATATTTTAATGTTTTTATTTAAATTTCTTTTAAAAATGTCACATCTATTGTTCATTCATTTGTTAAAAATTGTGAAGCATGCGACTTTACTAAGAATACACACATTTAACTGAATTCGATAAAATTGGATGAAAAAAAACCCGATAAATAAATAAAGTTTGTCTTGCTTGAGTGATTTACCTGTACAAAGCTCGGGTCTCAACGATGTTTAAAACGAATTGATGCCTGTTTGAAATAGTTTAACGGGGGCGTGGCCTAATAGTTGGACGTACATTACCAGCAACTTGATTTCAATTGATTCACCGCAAAGAAATCTATTTGACTGGCGTTAAAATGAATTGAAATGAATTGAAATGAAGTAAAAATATTTTTTAATTTTTGTCAATCTTTATCAAATAACAATTAATCTCATTTAAATAGCGTTAACACGTTTTTGTCCGTTCAAGCTAAATTCGGGTTACTAGTGAAAATAGCATTGTTCACGTTACACTGGAGGGCCACTTTGAATCGAGGAAAGAGGGCATTGGACATGATTCTAGTCTCAGCAGTCGATGATGTTTCTTATAAACGGTCCCTTTCAGGGCCATCAATATTTAAAAAATAGATTCTACCTTTGTTGTACATTCAAGAAATTCTAGAACACAAATGTTTTTTCAAACGTCAGCTTGCGTTTGTTATTTCGAATTCCCCTATAGTAAAGTCTAAATAATATAGTTAGTGATCGAAAGGCCTTTCCACTGTTAGTTCGGTATAATAAAACAATGCTGGCCCCTTAGAATCGATGAAAATCCAAAATTGTCGACCCTTAAAAGTTATTTCACTTTGGGCTGCGCCCTCAATGAAATAACCTTCTCGTGTTGACAATTTTGAATATTCCCCTTTTCAACGGGCCATAATTGTATATTATTTAGAGTCAGATAATACGAAATCGTTCACACAACACCCATTCCGAAGGACTGAAAATGGCGAAATAAACTTGGTAAATCCCAATACTGTACCATTTGAATGCTCACATGTATTCCTTCTCTTATCTTAAATAATACTAAAAAGGGGGGGACGTTTTGATGTCAACATTTATTAGATGAGATAGTATTCCTGCGCTTCGAAATTTCTGGTAAAGTATATTTAATGGACTGAATATTGATTAAATATAAGGTGCAGGATCTGCTTACCATTACGGAACACCTGAGATGATCTCCGATTTTTAGTGGGGTTCTTGTTAGCAAGTCTTTTCTTTTTCTATATATTGTTTTTTGTACATTGTTATTTTTCTTTAATTTTTTTTGTTCTTTGCGATAACGTTGCCAATTTATTTTTCTTTATGAGTTTTAGTGTCCCTTCGATATCTTCCGCCTCTCTATTAGACAGAATGTCACATCACACTACAAACCAGTACAAGTCTGAAATGATCTACCTCTCTACCCGACTGAACTGATTTTAACTCGACTAGTGTGAATTGGCCTGAATTTTTTCACGACATTACTCGACCCTAGTTTTAAATATATACTACTGTACTGATATGTTATTGACCATTAACTTTGCCATTGAAAAGAGTCTGAACTATAACTCGATCTTAAAAGAAATAACTGTTAAAAATAACTGACATGCTAACAGCCACAAATAAAATAGAGATATGTATTAAAACAGATTTTAACAACCTTTCATGATTTCTAGATTTATCAAACAGCGATAGTTGAATCTAATTATCTTATATAATAATTTTCTCATATTTATATTAAAAATGTTAAAGTTTTCGAGTTTTGTTAAAAAAAAAAAAGATTTTATTTTTCTTAAAAACCAAACTTATACTGACGGTAATTAAACCATATCAAGGTTTCTAATTTGGCATGTGTGTGGGTTCTTTTTAATCTTTTTTTCTAAATTTCTAATTAAAAACTACATAGGTTTCATGGTAACGTACAATATTTCAATCAGTGATGTTGTTTAACTTTGAATTAAAAATATATCTATCAAATGGCACCTTAAAGTTATACACGGCTAAATTTTAAGGTGAAAAGTGTCCAGTAACCATACAATATATCTGAAAAAAATAATAACATTGAAATATTAGTCACAATTCAGTTTAGAGATTATATCATAAGATTGTTTTATTTTAATTTTGAGGAGGCTCGCGGGTATAAGATTCTCAGAAAAAAATTAAAAAATTTTTTTCATTACAGTTTTTATTAATTACCTTTAGTAGTTGTTACTTTATCATATGGTACAATAATCATTCCAAAAACATCTATTCGTGTTGGCCCCAGGTGACTTTAAAAATGTACATATCATTGAAAAAGCTCCAAATTATCTCCCTTTGTTGCAAAAATGCCATTTTTTGGCATTGAAATTAAAATATCTTTTTTAACTCATCGGTGACCTATATTTTTTATTGTTGTTTTCGAATAAACTGTTCATAAACTAAATAATTGTAAAATATATAAGCGATTTCTGTAATTTAGTTCTTTTTTTATTTCGATAAACGCTATTTCTTCTATTAGATCAACAGAAAAAAAGGACATTGACAAAAAATGTATGCTTCTTTCGAAGGCAGATTGTGAGCGTAAATGAACGGTGACCCCATTTTTTTATTTCATTTTGTCTATTGAGGATAAGATAAATTTCATTTATAGAAAAATATAGTGAAATCCTAAAAAAGTGTTAAAGTTATATTATGTTTATTGTAAAGTTTTGGTTTCAATGCTACATTGAATACATTTCTAATTTCAAGTTGTTGTTCAAATTTCTAACAAGTCGTTTTTAAAAACATTTCCTAAGTTGATATAATTCGATATATAAATAAGCATATTTACCTGACGATATCGGGATATAGGTATTTAGTCGGATCTTAACATGTACTTGTGATTTGTTTAAACCGGTTTTGATTAAAATAAACAAACAGATGTCGAAATGTTCAGGACTTGATTAAATCTGTATTTGGGTAAGATTATGCAAGCATACGATTTCTGTTGCGTCTAACACTTTGAAAAGCAAATAATCTTGAACTACTTTATTAAAATATTGTGTAAAACTTAATTATGAGCTATGAAAGTCAGGTGGCTCGAGCATTTTTCTGAGGAAGTTTAAACAAATTTCAAAGAGATACTTTTTACAGTGGGTAAGCTTTCATTAGTCTTCACTATCCTATAGATTAACAACTTTTGGTTATATTTATAATTTAGAATCTTCATTGAAGGTGGCGCACGAATGCACAGTTAATTCATTATATTGATATGCCATTTGTATGCAAGAGTGACAATCCTTTGTATTATGTGGCGATTCGAAAAAAAGTTATTCGAGTATTGTATCACTTTAACAGGTTCATTATTTCATAATTAAGTATAGGTTTCTGATATAATTTTGAATAATTACAAAATGTATCAATTCAATATATTTCAGTTTTTGTTATTGGTGTATCAAAAACATTGATGTACGAATATAATTTCAGAAATTTGAAACGTTCAAAATGATTACATACCAATTTAAAGAACCGTTCATCATTTTAAAAAAAAACCGACTATAAACGGAAGTCGAATTATTTATCTCCCCTTCATGATAGATTGATTGGAAAATTAACCAGAGTTATATAATAATAATCATAGAGGGTCTTACAAGCAATTTTTTATTGTAGCTTATTTAACATTAAACAATTTTCCACTATAAACGAATGTTACTTTATACAAATATAAGGACTTTGTTCCAAATTTTATTAGATATTATGAATTTTTATTACAATAGATTAATATGCTATATAAATACAAAAAGTAGGTCTCGGATGGTTAAGACTTGATCGAGTATGGTTCAGACTAGGTCGAGTAAAGGTCGAGTATAAGTTCAGACTGTTAAGTATAGTTAAGACTAGGTCGAGTAAAGATCAAATAAAAGTTCAGACTGTTAAGTTTGTTTCAGACTAGTTCGAAAAAAGGTTGAGTACAAGTTCAGACTGCAATCTAGTATTATCAAGTAAATTTCAGATCAATTCAGACTTGTTGATTAAAAATCAGTGTTGAGTACAGATATAGACCATTGCAGACATTTACTGGTTTGTAGTATTTTTTTCCCTTTCAAATTCTGAACCTCAAGGGAGTTTGTGTTGTTTTAATCAATAACTATGAAAACATTCCACAATGCTATTGGATTAGATACCTTGACGTACCACTTAAAGCTTTGTGTTGTACTGTTAAAATAACGGTTTAGAATATCGATAAGAATTTGAAATACTACAGCTATATATTTGCATGTAAAGCCCATGGGTTCGAGTTGCTAATTTCTTTAGTTTTCTATGTTGTGATTTGTGTACTTTGTTGGTCTTCCCATTTTTTGCAATGATGTAGTCAGGTTAACAAACAATCGATGTTCCTATGAGAATAGAGGAATTGTCAAGAAAGCAAGAAAAGACGTAGGCAGTATATTTCAACATGACTTTCCGCCACAGAGATAATGTTCACTCACTAAAAAATTCAACATTTGCCAACTAATTTACTATGTTGAATGCATCTATCACATCGAACTTGAGATATAGATATGATACAATAGATAAAGTTCAGTCTGCCTCATATCTTGACTTACATCTCGAAAATGACAATAAAGATCGGTTGAATCAAAACTTTAGGTAAAAAGAGATGATTTTAGCTTCTTGGTTGTAAAGTGATATTCTTAAGTAGCAACATTACAGCAGCGCATGCATGCGGAGAATATATCTCCCATTTGATACGATACATAAGGGCTTGAATTTCCTATCATGCTTTCCTTGTTAGATGGTTGTTTCTCAGAAGTAAGCAATAACACCAAAATTTATTAGTACTTGAGATCACCCAAAGGTTTAAGTTGGGTTTGCGTTGCTCGGTCTTTAGTTTTCTATATTGTGTTTTGTGTACTTTTGTTTGTCTGTTGGTGCTTTTATTCGTTTTTTGATATTACGTTGTCAGTTTATTGTTGACTCATAAGTTTATATGTCCCGTTGGAACATTGTCTCTCTCTTTTTAAAGCCACCCGTGGACCCATGATAGAGATGCTGCATAATTGATATGTTACAATGACATTCGGATATAAGATGCTCATTGTATCCTATTCGGCCTTTATTGCGTGTTTATCAAATTCCACATAGTTAGAACCCCCTCGGTTTACAGAATAAACATAGACACATATGAACATGATGGAAAGCGTTCAAATGAATGTTTACTTTCTAAGTCTCAAGTCTGTAAGAGAAAGAAAAACAAGAGATAAAGTACTTCTATCTGCAGAATAGGGACAACGTAATGTGCTCGTGACAGGTAACCATATAGAGTTGTTGAACCTTGAACGAAGTAAAATAAACAGTAATTGCTTTCACTTTGTCCCTTTTTTCTGAATAGTAAATACTTAACCAACATACCTTATTAATTGAATCAAACATATTGATTGAGTACAAAACAGTAATACAAATAATGTTAGAATCCTGAATTTACCTGATAATTACGAGTGTTTCATTGCTTTTTGGTGAAAAGGCGACCAGGAAAGTAAATACACAATTGATCACGTGACATTATATGATAAACTATAAATATGAAATACAAAACCAGTTTAAAGGCGCGGTTTATTTGAAATATGTTTTTATCGACATTCTGTCAATCGTGAATGTGAAGATTTATCAAATGGTTTCAAGGGTTATTAGATACGATTTAGACATAACCTCGACGTATGATTGGTTTGGATCTAAAACTTAAGAATAAAATAAAAGAGCAATATTGAACAATTCGATATTAGCAAACACTTTGTTTACATTGTGATGAAATCAGATAAAACAAAAACCATTAAAACATCGCTGATATATCATAGTATCTTACAAGCCATGTACATGTGTCAATATTTACAATATTTCAAATGCATTCAAAGTCATCAAAAATTCTCATTGAACAGAAAAACAAACCTGTCATTCTTCTTTAAGTAGGGACAACGAGAGGTAGCTATAAGAATTCTCAATGCATTGTGTGTTCTTCTTTCTTCTTATAACTCGACTATCGAGTTCAAGATGAAATGTCTGACATCAAATACATCATATGTTGTTTTTTTGTAATTTTGGTAAAATGAATTACCCCGAAAAACGAAGAAATATGGCCACTATCGAAATAAACGTACCTCAAGTTTAAAATATAACCCGATTCTTTAAAATAAAAAGATTGACGACGCCAAAATTGAACATGCCAGGCGGAGAACGCTTTTTGTTTTGGGTTTGTAATGCAGACTCTTTGAATGAGTCTTCTGTAGTATTAAATTATAATCCTGATACCTCTGATAACAATTTGACTCCATGTGCTGCACTTTATCTAAGTCTTCTAATTTCAATAAAAGTTAAAAAGGAACCAAAATCATGTAATTTTGTTTTTCAAAGGTCAGAGGCTCCTGACTTGGATTATAATTCTGAAACCCTGGATAACTATTGGGACAGGCGCAAACATGCGACGGGGTTAAACAAGTTTATGAAATCTCAACCCTCCCCCTATACCTCTAGACAATGTAGAAAAGTAAACGCATAACAATACGCACATTAAAATTCAGTTCGAAAGAAGTCTGAGTCTGATATCAGACTACTAGCAGTTAACAGACATGCCAGCTCCAGCTTCAATTAAACTGATTGAAAGATTATGTCTTCATCATATGAACTTTTTAGTCCTGATAAAATTTGCACTTTTCAAAAATTGTGCACTATTAATGTTCGTTAGAATTTTAAAAAATACCTGGCATGAGTAAGGTTTTATCTTGGCCAGTACTATAGACAAAATTGCACATAACATTTCATTGCATATTAGAAAATAACCATCACTGGAAGTTAATCAATTTCCCCTTTATTTAACCTATTTACAAGCTTTAGTAATCATGCATGCTTCCAAAATAGTGTACAAGAACATCAAATAAGAATATAATGGTGCTTTGAAACACCCAAGATATATGTTTATGACTTTTTTTTTTTTATTGCAATGAGATGTAGAATTAATTTCTAACAACTGTCAAACGCGCGAGGGAATATTTTTTTCTCGACCCTTTTTCGTATGCAACTGAATATGTGACGTACTATAATTTGGTGGTGCTACACCTAAATGTAGTCTCAGCTGCAGGCAACACAAATTTAATTTGATATTTCAAATGACTGTATTTCATTTATATATCTGTGTTATTATAGATTCTGTCGGAGGTTGGCACACATCATTAAATGGTTGTTATTTCAAGTAAAGTACCTTGAAGTTTTGAAATACTAAGGCTTATCCACCTCAGAAATAGATTACCCTATCTGTATTTTGCAAAACTTTTCGGTATTTTGGGTCTCAATGCTCTTCAACTTCATGCTTTTTTTGGCCTTTTAAACATTTTTTGATTCGAGTGTCACTGATGAGTCTTTAGTAGACGAAACGCACGTCTGACGTTAATATAAAATGTTAATGCTAGTATCTTTGATGAGTGTATTTGTCTACAAAAGATTACTACGGAGACGTTCGAGTCACAAATAGAACAAAGGTATATTTATATTTAATACCATATGCAATGAATTCTGTACGTACAAAAAAGATAAAATGCACATAAGACATTTACAATATTAGAGTTAAAAACTGTTACTCTCGGTGTTTCTCTTGGTTTCAGTGCAGCAAAGTTCGGTCAAAATGTGAGCTGTTAGTCTATTGCTATGTGCAGAGAGCGTGTCACGTTACGAATCATTGCCTAAACTCTTTAAGATGTCCGAGGGTAGCAAGGATAAATTTCAGTCTATATTCAATTTACCCTAATTGCTAAGAGTCTCTATATTCCCACTCTTCATCGTGGTCGATTCCCTTCTGCAGGAACTACCAATTGCACTAATTGTGTATTTAACGTGTATTTAACACGCATTCCGTATTAGGATTTATTGCATTTAATTGATATTTATGTAAGGTTTGTGACGAAACAATGTGATAATTTAGTAAAGACAATAAAAATAGAAAAAAAATTACACAAGAGCCAAGAAATATTATCAGTGTGTGGCAGTGAACAGTTTTCTCTTTGTTTAAGTTATATGCAATCTATTTGCCATTTATAGTTTATCTAATGGTGACAAAAGGCAAATATTCCAGCAGTAGACAATTTTATCGGAAGTCAAACAGGCGAAATAAGAGGGTACGAATACACGGGTTTTATCTTATTATCAGCAGATTAAGTAATTGCCTCCTACTATTTCTGAAACGGTATAATTAAGTACTGCTTTATTCGTGCCTAGGTAATCTTACGTCTGGTATGCTTGGATTAAATAATGCAGCACAAAAAAGTATCATAGAATCAACGTTAAAATAATAATTACAGTTTGAACGACAATATTCCTCTACCGTCAATTAGTAGTTGGTAGCTAGCCGTCATAACACGTTTGCTTTAAATAAATAAGTTCATATAAGGTCGTAAAATGCAATTTTGCATCTTTTGGATATTGTTATTCAGGGCAATTTAAAGCTTACTAAGTGGTTTGGGTTTCCTTCGTTTTTAAGGGCAGTACGGTGACTTGTTGTTAATTTCATTCTTGCCTTTTGTCAAATTAGCAAGCATGTATTAATTTTCAAATTGTCATTACAGTGTGGATCTTTATGAAGACAAAAAGACCAGAAAAAACATGTCAATATCTTTCTGATGTCTTTTGGGTCCCAAGGACATTCGAACCCTCGACTCTACATCAAGACCAGTACAGAAACGACAACTCAATAACACTATAATCCTTGTTTTCATTTTTAAAAAAAGGCTGGTAGTAGGAAAATAATACATATTTTCTGTTTTAAATATATAAATAACTTATGATCCTCAAAATCCATTATATTCTACGTATATTTGACTGAGAAAGGTGAATATCAAACCTGCTGAAAGCAAATAGTTGCATATTGAATAACTAAATTATCATGCGTATTGTGCACGGTAGCCTTAGTCAAGACATTGTCTTACAAAGTTGCATACTTGCACTAAAGCTGAGTTTAACAAAAAATACTTTATTAAAAGAAAAGCAAAATATACCAAAGGGACATTCAAACTCATATATGATATTTCAAGCTTAACATAAGGGAGACATATTTTCTATAACGTTCGAAAGTTAACATCTTCTTCAGTCATTTAATCATAACTGAAAAATGTGTCATTTTAAAGAATAAAGAAATGACTTTCCTGTTTTATTTGCAACAATAAACATATTTCTTTCCTTACTGTAATGAATCGACCATGGTTCGGAGAGGCCATCATTTTTTAGATAACAGTTCATGGTGTTGGTGTCCGTCGGTAGACATTTTTATTGAATTGTTTGACTAACGTCCTGCTACGTAAACATTACTATAGTTATCTACAGAGATGCCTTCGGGTGTCTTCAAAACGCTTGTATTTTCGAAAGTCCATATTATTTTACCTTGTAGATCATAACATTTGACCACAGGTACTTGCGGACAGGATACCCTTTGGGTGCCCCTGAGTGGGAATATCCAGAATGACCCCCCCCCCCCCCCCATGTAGTTTAATTTTGATTATTTTTTTATTAAACGTTTATTTAAATTGTTTTCGCTGGGAATATATGTCGAAGTTACTGACAAACAGCATTTGAGATTTTTGCCAATCGACTCATATGTATATAGAGAGAAGCTAAGTCACTCTAGTTTTGTTTACTTGAGGAACCAATATGTTATCACCTTAAAAACAATATTAATAAACGATCCTATCTTTCATGTCACTTGTAATAAGAACATATAGTCTTCATTGCATTGTATCATATCCTTAAATAATTTCGCAGATTGCTGACCGAACAACAATCTCAAAAATATTAGGCAAAGACGTTGAATAACAATTATCATGCTGTTCATGTCCACTCGCATTAATTTTTTATTATAGATTTATGCATACGACTTCCTTCATACTATAGGGTGCAATCAACAGTTTATTCTATGACGTCATATTTTGAGGGACCATTTATAATTGACCCTTAGTGGTGTTGATGTTAATAGAGATACTTGTATAAAACTAGATATCATTAGAATCAGAATTTTCTCTAGTTTATAATGAAATAAAAATAAATTGTACTTTTAATAGTACCAAAAAGTTTTATTCAGAGAAAATGGGAAAAAAATTGCCTAATCTATGCATAAAAAACATGAAATCAGGCCATGTGCACACCCATGCAGACATGATACATGCACATTTTTCATAATCAAAACTGTATGAATTTCATAGGTTTTTACCTGGTCTTTCTAAATATTTATGCTTCAGGGTACGTTCGCCTGCTCCGAAAAGAGCTACAGTGGGTGCAAATAAGTTTTGCACTTTTCACTGCCAAAAAAAACAGGATGTTTACAGTTTGTCTCCCCTCAAAACATGTGTATTTAATCTAATTTTTTAAAATTATTTTATTCATTCAACCTGTTTTAATTGAAGGTAATTAACTTATTTTTACAATCAAATACAAAAAACATGATATTTTTTTACCAATTATGTTGATAAAAAGGGACTTCCCTCCATGTCTATTTTAAGTCGGGGAATAACCCCTAGTTTTTTATACGAAACTGTTTATAGCACCCATAGAACAACTATCGCAACATTTAACGTTTGTAAACAAACAAGATGTATTAATTAAGTACAAATCATTTATACATATTATGTGAAACTCATTAATGTTACCTGGTAATTTCAGTGATTATCTCAAAGGGCGTTCAGGAAAGTAAATACACAACTGATCACATGACGTGAGATGATAATCAATGAATGACTTCCATAATGATAGACTAGTATGACATGTATTAATCAAAATCATTTAACGTGGAAGCTTTTGTTTGCAGTCTATGGACGAAGCGTATCGATAAAAACTTTTCTTATATCACATGGCGATATTGTCTAATATCAATTGTAAATATGCAGACATTCAATGCGGAAAATGTTGTTTTCGGCAACGAAAAAGTAAGAAAATACAAGCTTTAAAACTTATTGTTCAAATATAAACAAACAATTGAGTCTAAATATACATTCAGAAGTTAGTAGGAAGCTAAAGTTTAGTTCCGTGTAAAATTTGAAGTGCTGTGTTTTTCTTATATAGTTTTACATAAATAAACATATGCTATTATTCCTTATATCAATGCGATACTTTTAAAATATCATAGCGGTTTTTTTGTTGTACTTATTAAATTTTAAAATATTAGACTGCTGCACCCATATTTTGACAATTGCACCTATTATGTCTGTTTTGTTCAAGCATCGTTGTAAATATGACAGAATTTGAGGAGACTGATATACACGTCAGATGTTAAGCGCTATAAAACCAGGTTCAATCCACCATTTTCAAAATTTGAAAAATGCCAGAACCGAGTCAGAAATATGACAGTTGTTATCCATTCGTTTGGTGTGTTTTATCATTTGATTTTACCATTTGATAACGGACTTTCTGTTTTGAATTTTCCATGGAGTTCAGTATTTTTGTGATTTTACTTCTTTGTAGTATTGTATGTAAATAAACAGTTTTAGTGTTGTGCCGTTTGTTTTCTCTTATTTTTGAGATATTAAGATAAGACTTGGCACGGTACTTGTTTATCCCAATTTCATGTATTTGGTTTAGATGTTATATGTGTTATTCTCGTGGGATTTTGTCTGATGCTTGGTCCGTGTCTGTGTGTGTTTCGTTTCGGTGTTGAGTTGTTGTTCTCCTCTTATATTTAATGCGTTTCCCTCGGTATTGGTTTGTTACCCGGATTTTGTTTTTTGTCCATGGATTTATGAACAGCGGTATACTACTGTTGCCTTTATTTAAGACCATTGCTTCAATTCAAATTGTTTTTGGTAATATCTTACAAATTTCTCAATTGGTTTTAAAAGCACAGCTAATCAAAAAAAGGTTTAATAAATAATGTCGTAATCAAATAGCCAAGTACAAAAATGATTGTTCACATATATAACATTTAACAAATTTTATAATGAATGCACCGAAATAATATATATCCGATATGTGTCACCGGGGAAAACTGGATGACTTTTAGGGTCGTGTAACAAGAGCCTGACTAAATGGCCTCTTGTTACTGAAACTTTATGGTGCACCTGATCATACAAACGAACGATTGCTGTGAATAGCAATGAGAACTCTGACACTGGACCTCTGGTGAAAACTAACTCTTGAGACTCTGGAGCGATGAATAAACCAATAATACAGCGAGGAATACTAATACTTTTTATTACAGATGGACTGTGTTCAGTGCATAGTCCTTAGACCAAATCTTGGTTATAAAAATTATAAACAAGTATTTATACACAATTAAATTGACAAGTATAGACATAACAAATAACAATTAATTTGAGTAATATTGTTAAAAAAAGAGGGAACGAAAGTTAACTGACATAGATTTAACTATTTTTAGAACTTGAAGAATAGATATTAAATGATAATCTGATTATAACAATTAAGAACATACATCATGAATAAGGTGAAATATCACTAATTAGCTAACAGAGGATAACATGTCACTCATGTCCAAACTGAGAATTATATACTGTACATATCAAAGCATGTTGATTTTAAGTCCTTGATACGGAATGTAAATAGACACGAAATTATAAAATATAATGAATTATAAAATACAGAGAATTAAAGTCTAAAATATCAAAATTGAGATTTTTATATTTAAGTCCAAAATAAAAACTGAAGCTGCTTTTTCCTTGGTCACATGTGCTGGAAACGCACGCATGAAAGACTTTCTTTATTGATAACAATGAAACTTACTTGTGACAAGGATGAATCATACTGTCTTCGTTCAGATTGATTCGACAAAATATGACCTGTACTTTTGAGTCTCCCTTTTTTATACAAATTAGACCGTTGGTCTTCCTGTTTGAATGGTTTAACACTAGTGATGTTTTTGTTCCTATATAGCGTGGTGTTCGTTGTGAGCCACGGCTCCGTTTTTCAGGCCCTACTTTGATCTATAATGGTTTACCTATTACTTTAATGGAAAGTTGTCTCATTCGAACTCATGCACCATCTTCTTATATCTGTAAATGTTTCAAATTTCCCCTTCTTAATAACTGATTTCCAGTCCTCCAACTGAACGATCTAAATTTATAAATATAAAAAAGGTATATACACATTTCTAACGTCAAAAGACATTTACATATTATTTATTTGTGTTCTTAACAAAAAAAAATAGTACTCATTGAAGAAATGAATTTATAACAAGCGATACGGATTGTTATTTTGCACTAAAAAATGTTCGCGTACTTAAACGATCGATTACTAGTCAAACACGTAAGTAAAATCTCTGTGGCAACAATACATCGGAATGCCCTCACGGCCATCGCGACGTAAAAGAGCGCCCACGCGGCGAGCTGATTATGTTCATAGAGATATCGATTTACCAACGGGAAAAGTCTATGATATCCAAAAAGAATGTTTTCCTTCTTGATATTTTTTTCTATGTTAATAATAAATACATTTTATGTTTGACAAGATTTTTGGTTTTCGTTGTATCTGAAGTTGTTCAATTTATAGTCTGATGTTACCTCAGTTGGTATCTTCAAAGTTCGAGACATCAGCATTTGTACATTTTAATTTGTTTGGATTATTTATTTTACCATTTGAATATTCATTGTAATTTTGAGCTGTATTGGATTGGATTATTTGAATGCATGTTTCCTTTAACTAATGATATTTTTGTCTATTTCGATATTATTAATTTGAGGTGAATAGGCTATAGCAGTGTGACCATTATAATAAAATATAATAGGTCGGTAGACTATTTGCATCCGCATATAAATTCAGCCATTGCATCATCATGATCATCACTTCAAATAGAATTAGTCGGTTAAACCATGTGATTAAAAACAATAGACTGAACAGGTTGTTAACACTTTCAACTATTAATAGGGTCAAGCAACATTTTCGAAATGATAAGAACATTTAAGCGTTAATTTTGTTACAGTTACGAAATTTTAGTGATATTGAACCAACGCATTAAACCGGTCATGATCTAAGTTTGTGAATTATGTTTGCAGCTTTCTTGACATGCATTGTGACGTTGTTTTATATTAGAAAACTATAGCAGTAATATTTGAAAAGTATCGCATCCCTATTTTTTTATATTAAAAAATCATCACTATGATATATGGCAAATATCGCATTGATATAATAAAATATAGCAGTATCTTTGACTTATAGGTGATTTTGGCTTAGCAAACAATTGAATTCATCTCAATTGCATTCCACTGAATTTGCTACATGATATTTATAGAATGTGTACATCTACAAACGATAAATCTTGCATTTATGTTTCATTTATTCAACAATTCAATTTTCTCGTTTAAATACACTTTGTTTGTTATTACATACAATAGTTCATGGAAATTATACACAAGACGTATGTTGTGTTAAATGTCACCCTGTTTTAAGAACAGAGTCATTACTTTATCCCGAGTAATCTGCCTTTATTTGTACAAATGCTAACATTCGTCTGAAACTTCCCACAATGCAACTCGTTGATATGATACAATATCGCTCGTTGATATAAGAAAATTTTTATCGAATCGTTTCTTCTATAGACTGGTTTACATCTGTATGTTTTATTGTAGATTTATTTATTTTAAATAACTTTTAAGCGTTCATTCATTTAAAAAACAAAATAAGCGTTCATTCATTTAAAAAAAAAACTCAGGCGATTTGGTATCTATGAAGTGGATGTCGGCAATTGTAGGCGATCATCCAGTCTTCAACAATGATAAAATCCATATCGTATAGTCGGTGTTAAACGCCTCCAAAATGAAAAATATGAAATACATGAAATAATTCAACTGAGAAAACTAACGACCTAATCTATTACTAACAACCTAAGAAAAAAAATATAACAGACATGAACAAACGACGACCACTAAACTACAGGCTGGGTACTTGGTAAAGGCACATCAAGAATATGACGTTGTTTAACATATTTGTGAGAGCTCTTCCTTCTCCTATCATAATGGAACAGTGGTGTTACAACACAACATAAGAAAAAAATATACAAATTAGTTGAAAAGGGCTCAACTCGTCCGATAGATTAAAGAAAAAACATGAAACAAAAACATAGAATAGACGTCGAATATTGGTTATATCAATTCAATATTCCTTACAAACAAAACCCAAGAACAGATATCAGAGTACTCACAATTAATAAATATATTTGAAGTTTTGATTTTTTGAATATTGTTGACTCTCATGCGTTCGACATATTTTTAAACATCGGTATACGAAGTAAGGCTTAGTTCGTACAATAATATTCCAATGTCGTCAATTCGGGAATGTACGGCTCTATTCACGCATCGTCATAAAATATAAAGGAATTTGATACGTCTGTTATACAAGTAAGAGGTTTAGCGCTATAAAACCAGGTTCAATCCACCATTTTCTATATTTATAAATGCCTGTACCAAGACTGGAATGTGACAGTTGTTGTCCATTCGTTCAGTGTGTTTTATCATTTGATTTTGACATTTCGTCGCATGAGAATTATACTGTTCTATCTCCTATTTTCAAAAATATGCCAATATTTTGCACACAGAATTTTTAAACTATGTTCTATCTGTATGATGTTTCATATATAGCTTTCCCTTCATTGTTATCCTTATTTTCAGTATTACAATGTTCTAACTCCTTTCTTATTCCTTGTATTCAGCATTATAATGTTCTATCTCCATAGCCAATAGGATATCTCGGTTTGGGTCACATGGACAAAGTTGACGAATAGCCATTTTGGTATAGCATGTCAATTATCTGGTGAGTTAATTTGTTATGTTTTCCTTTTAAATGTCAAAGAATTGTTTTATTTTCTAGGAAAATATGTGTTGAAACTTGCAAATAATGTAATTAGATATTCCGACTGATAGAAAACACTTCAGGAATAGTGCATTTCATTAACAAATGGAGATACTATAATGTTAAATATTGAAATAAAAAATAGAGATACATCACTATTATGTTAAAACAAATACTCTCAGACTTTTTGTCTTTTTTGAAATAACAAATTCAAGTATCACAGTCAACAACAACCTCAGATCTTAAAATATATCTGTCTCAAAATGAAAACATTCCAACTGATGTGAAATAAAAATTGTAATGTTTTTGCTTTTTGTTATTTTGTGAAGAACCTTATTCATACATTTTCTTCCTTTAAATTGCAGTGACTTTGATGCTCCAACAACAATCATAGACCTGCCAGATTTAGCTATCATTCACATATTTTCATATTTTGAACTTGAAGAGCTATTAACTATTGTTAATCGGACTTGCCAACGGTTTTACCAAATAATCAAATTCACATCAAGTCTATGGAGAATCTTTGAATTCTCTCGTTCCCTTCATTTGTATAAGAAAGATTTGGAGTACATTTTATTGCATTCTAGGTGTTTTTCATTGTTTGATATATCATTGTCCTATTACAAGGACAGCACAGCCAGTTTAGACTTTTTGTTGAGCTCTAATATTAGCCAATCAACAAATTTAACATGGTTGGATTTATCACATTCAGACATTTCTACAACTTGCTTTCTACTACAACTACCAAACCTAGAGTATTTGAACCTGTCACAGTACTAGTGTGAGCATTTAGTTGATGTAGACTTCGTTGTAATTTCCAACTGTCATAAGTTGAACAATTTGTATTTATCATTTGATACAGTAGCTCCAATAACTATACTCTACATTGTACACTTCTTAAACTTTATAGACACATTGGATATATGTGGCATTCCTCTTTCAATAGAAGAAATAGATGCAATATTAACAAAATGCTATACAACTCTGTTATCTCTTCACTTAAGCCTACGACCTGATATAAATGAAGATCAATTCCATGAGTTTGTTAATTTTAATAACACAGATTTGACATATTATTTGTGTAATAAATACTAGATCACAGACAGTTATTTAAAAATAATGGATGAAATACAAACAGCAGTTAACCATGTTTCAACGGAAGCAGAACTATTACAAGCTATACAAGACACAGAATAAGATGTAAATACTACTCTTATTGTTATAGAGGAACCATGCCAAACAAATATATGTGTTGCAAAACAAAATGAAAACATAAAAGACACCAATGAAAGTATTAAAGAAAAGTACAAACAACTAATATATACAAGGAACACCGAAATAGATGTTAATAGAGATCAGAACAATAACAATAATGAAAACAATGAAGGTACAAATAATGAAATTGAAGAAAGCAAACAAAGAGGTAGAAAACGGAAGAGACAAACACAAAACTGGAAACAAAACATACGTAAACGTAACCGTCAGTCTGGTAAAGAATATATCAACGCAAAGGGGAAAACAGTTGAAAGTAAAAGAATAAAAACCAAGAAAGATTGCAAAGGCCATTGTAAATACAAGTGTAGTGAAAAGATTTCTGCTTCTGAGCCTGTTTGATTCGTTTTGGTCATTAAATGATTCTGCAAAAAATGTGTTCTATTCTAGGACTGTAATAAGAAACAAAAAGATTAGGCATCGAACTAGCAAACAAAATTCTAGAAAACAATTCTCATTTGAGTACAATTTCATTATTGGTTCGATCAAAGTGCGGGTTTGCAAAGAATTATATTTAAGCACACTTGATATAAGTGCGCGGAGAATACAGTGGTATTTTGATCATAAGAATCCTGTTTTTGGAGACAAAAGAGGACAACATATCAAACACAAAATTCCAGAAGCAGCCCTATGTATTAATCGGGATCATATCAACTCATTTCCGAGAGTTAAATCTCATTACTGTAGAGCTAATTCATCTCGTAAATACTTAGAACCAACATTGTCTCTTTCAAAAATGTATCAGCTGTATAAGGAAAAATGTCAGTCAAAGTCCATTAAAGTTGAGAAAATTCATATCTATCGAAGTATTTTTAACAATGAATTCAATTTAGGATTTCACATTCCTTAAAAAGACAGGTGTGATCAATGTGAAGAATTTAAATCTAGTTTGAAAGGCAATGTTTTAACTGATGAATTTAAGAAAAAATACGAAAATCACATTAAAAACAAAAACAACGCTAAAGTAGAACGAGACCAGGACAGACATAGTATCAAGCCTGTGGTTTGCTTTGATATGCAAAATGTAATCACATGTCCTCGTGCTAATATTTCAAATTTCTTTTATAAAAGAAAACTGAACATGTACAATCTTACTGCTCACTTTTCTCTGAATAAGTGTGCATATAATGCTGTATGGCCAGAAACTTTGGCTGGACGAGGAGGAAATGAAATTGCAAGTGCCCTTACTGTTATTCTGAAAACTATTTTGGCTGAAATTAAAACATTAGATACAATTACCTTGTGGTCAGATTCATGTGTACCACGGACAGAAATTCATTAATGTTATCAGCTTTAAAAAAAATGTTGTTTACTACCCGAACTCTGACAACGATAGAACAAAAGTTTTCAGAGGCCGGGCACTCTACAATCCAGGAGGTCGATAATGTACATAGCCACTTTGAGAAGGCTCTTCACTTGAATGAAATATATAGTCCTGTCAGCTGCATGAGAGTGCTTACTAATGTACGGAAAAGAAGCATGAAAGTAATTCAGATGAAGGAGTCGGACTTTATGAATTTTCAAAAAGCCAGTTTGTCTTATGCTTTTGCTGAAGTACCATTTACTAAAGTTAGTCAGCTGCAAATTGATGCATACATGCCATGCCATGTGAAATACAAAAAAGCTTATGGAGATGAAAATTACACAGAGGTTTCTGTTAGAAAACAAACAAGGAAGGGGAGTGGTGGTATTTCAAGTAGTTTTACTCCACCTAAAATTGTAAAACTCGGCAAGACTCCCGTGTTGTCGAAAGAAAAGATTGCCAAAATCAAGTCAATGTACAAATATATGCCATTAAACGACCGTAACTACTTTGAAAAAGTATTGAAGTAAATTTGAGGAAGCACAGTCCTGCAACTGAAACATGTTTTCTGATTTTGTGACACTTTTTGTTATTACAGAATTTTGTGATTAACATTGACAAGGATAGTTTATAAGATATTTTTCCTATGTCCACGAAGATGGTATTCTTCGTTTTTGCTTTCAAAACCAAAAATAATGATGTTTGATTGTGTTATATTCAGAGGGTTAAATGAGAAAATCCGTTTGAAGTTTAGTTAATTTGAAGTGTGTGGTTTTGAAGTAAGACATTTTTAAAAATGTAGAGAACAACTGAAATTGAACCACGAGTTTTCTCATAATAAGTCAAAAAGGTTGATAATACTAGAATGTGATAATTAATATCAAAAATTTTATTTTTTAAAATTATTTTTATTCTTATTTTATATTCATTATTTTTTTAAATGATGTTCCTATTTCCAAGAATGATGTGTTTTTCTTTTTAGTTGTTGGAAACCAAAGTTGTTGATATTGTTAGTGTTATATTCGAAACTGTTTTTAGTTTATTTGATGTTTTTGTTTTTGAAATAAAACATTAGAAAATGTTCATGTGCTTTTTTAATAATAAAAAAAGAGGTAAATATCAAAGGTATTCATTATGGTGAGCCGTATGCTTAAATAAGTTATTGTTTAGAATAAGAGGACGTTAAATCTGATGCCTCGTATGGAGAGAGTGTCACGCTCTCTGCACGTTAAGAACCTTTACAAACAACTATTTGATGTGTCCGTAAGTGGCCTGTTGTACGGCAAAATTTCTGTCCCTATCCAATTTACATTAGTATTCCCGTGGCAGTCCAAATTTCCCCGACCTTCCTCCCGGACGGCCTCTATTACAGGACCTACCTATTGAATTTATTGTAAATTTGTTCTCGTCCTGAACATGCATGAAAAAATTGCCACTGGACGTTAAGCAGCCAACAATCAATCAATCAATTGTTTAGAATTATACTGTTTTATATCCAATGTCAGTGTAAGATTTAACTTTTTCCTTCTTTTTCGATCATAAAAATGTTCTATCTCCAAAATCTGATTTCAATTTCTTTTTAATGGATAAAATTATGAGGTCATGTAAAGCACTTATAAGACACCTAGGACCTGCATAAGCATAGCATCTTTTTTATTTAAAGCTTGAGTTAAATTTAAAAAAGAAAAAAAAATTATAAACTTCAAGTCTAATTTTTACCAAAGTGACAAAATTGGACATAGACCAGTATAATTCCAAGGTGACGAAATTTTGAGTAGGCACTTTCCGTTTTGAATTTTCCTCGGAGTGCACTTTTTTTGTGATTTAAACATTTTTACTATTTTAAAAATGTATATCAACTGTGATTCTAGTAAATTATAATTGCTGCAAGAAATCGGTTGCATTTCCAATAAAGAATATCGGACCGCCTGCTTAATTTAATCTTCATTAGGGCGCTACAGCTTTAATTTAAAAACATAACATAGCTTAATATAGGTGCTATAAAGAGTAAATATTTATGCTACTGTTTGAGGTTGGTGCCGTTGCAATACATTAAATGTAAGGTACTCAGAACAAACAATATTTACATGATACTTTATACACGACATTAGGAAAACATATCTATTTAAAACATTTTAAATTTTAACTTTTTCGGCATTCACTAAATCATATCTTCAAAATGGTTCAGTCTACTGATTATAAGAATGCCCCTCCTTTTTCTCTATTTGCAACAATTAACATATTTTTTTCTTGGCTAAAATGGATTGACGATGGTTCAGAGAGACCGTCCCTTCCAGATAACAATTGTCGGTGTTGTTTTCCATCATTAGAGATTAGTATAATATTGTTTGATTTACGTCCTACTACGTATATGTCACCACTGCTATCTACGGTGATGCCTCCTGGTTTCTTCAAAACACTTTCATTTTGAAATATCCATTGTAATTTACCTTGTATATTATGACATGTAACGGTGTTTTTAACCGGGTTGGTATGATACAGCTTGTCACCAAATGTTGTAACGTAGCTTTCGGCCCGCATTTCACCTACGACTATATCGCTTATGGTCTCATCATTTGGATTGATCAATTGAATTCCACGATTCCGCCCAGAACAAACCAGTTGGTTTTCATTATATGTTATGCCATATATATAATCCTTTACCGAAATAGTTTTCTTGACTTTTTGATTTTCCATGTCAATAATATATATACACTTAAATAGGGAACTACCACGTGATACAGCCAATGTATTGTCTTCTGTAATGTATGTTACATCAAAGAATGACAACTTTATTTCATCACTCAATGATCCATTTGCGTTCAAAACGGTTAAAGTACCGTTGCCAATTGTACTGCTATAGCTAGAAAATACCACCCTTCCATCAGGGAGCAGACATGTCCCAAACGTGTTATTGTTCTGTTTCGTGTTAATAGTCTGCTGTAACTGTAGATTAATATTGCCAAACGATCTTGACGGTACCTTTGCCACCATCATTTGAGCTTGTTTTTGTTTTCTCGTGGTAAGCTCAATAGTAGACGGTTTACTTTCAACCGTGATTCTTCCAAAATTTTGAATGTCGGAAATGAAATTTTTGACTGCAGTGTTTAAACGAAATGACAGACCGATCTTTTTTAAATTCTCGCTACCGGACATTGACCTGATGTATTCATCTTTGCCAGCGATCTCCTTTTCAATTCGTTTCAAAGACAAAAAAGTCTGAAGGTCTGACGCATGCTGTTTGATATCTGCAATGTTCTTTTGTAATATTGCAACTTCTTGTTGCTTTTCTTCTAAAGAATTTAGCAGTTTACGGATATTTTTACTCTCCTTGTCTTCCGATGCATATAGCTCATTTATTATATCTGCTTGTATTTTGTCGATATGATTATTGATTGCTGTTCGGGTCTCTTGTATTTCATTCTCGATCTTCTTCTGAGTTTCAGATAATGTTTTCAGGTTGTTTTGTCGATCTTTCATGATTTTCTTAATATTTTCGGTTACTTCTGCCAATGTCTGCTCAATTTCGTACAATGTATTTGATGTCTTGGCGTTATGAATGACGTCATCTAGTTTTACGATTTCGTCACATTTGTTGTGATTTTGTACAATGCAGCTGCTACAACAAGGACATTCATGCTTTTGACAGTATATGATGTATTTTTCATTGTGTTTGTCAAATAACTGAGATATTTGAACTATATCCTTGGGTATTTTTTTATATTCAGAAATTGGTATGACAGTATGATTTCGTGATGCTTTCGATAAACTGTGATGCTCCTGGCAGCATTCGCAAAGTCCTTCGTCGCATTCACTACACCAAAGCGCAGAAGGTTTGGTGATATGGCGTAAATCCCAAACACCGCAACTTAAAGATGAAGTCGCCATTACACAATAGAAAATGATTCCCTGAAAAAAAGTAATGATAAGAGGATCAAGAAGCCACTGCATTGTATTATTATAATTAATCATCGTTTAAAATTCATAACGGTTTTCTTATTTATTATCCACATCTGATGCAGTATCGGGGTTACTTCAATACTTCATTGGTAGAGTAGATCTTAGTAGTGTAAACCTTAATCCATGTAGGTTTGGTTTCGTGCGGTGTGTTGGAACGACGGAATATATAAAGCTAAGATTCTGTGTGTAATGTACTTACTTTACTTACTTTTACAAATACTAAAAACCTCTTTTTCGATAAAAGGGTTGCATTATTTTTTATTTATAATATTTATTGACCAAATTGACCAAATTATTATTTGGTATACTACATTTTGTTGCTTTTGTTGCACACAATATTTACCTGAGTGTATTAACAAACTTGTCTTGTCTTGTCATTGAGACTTTCGGCTGTGAAAAAAATACAGGGCTTTTCATATTCAAGTAATTGGAACTTTGTGGACCTTATCTTATATTTCTGATAGTTTTCCCCATCCATTCCCATATTTTCGAGCTGGCAAAAGCGACTTATTTCAGCAGCACGTCCCATCAACTTGTATATAGTAAATCCCCCCGGGCGAGGATGCAGCATGAATCTATTTTCAATAGCTTTATGTTTTGTGATAAGTAGTTTGTCAGATTTTTCAATTAGGTGATATTTTGGGGAATAAAGTATCATACTCGGCTGAGTGGTTTTACATTCCATATTGTCAATCAAACTTATGGACCTATGCAAATATATGGATATGTTTTACAGCCGTTGTGCTCATAATTTTTTCATACATTTTTCAACTATTATCTGCCGACAAAAATGCAATCGACAATTCAACTTGCAAGTAGAAAAGGAACAGTTAAAACCAACAATAAATGTGTTGGTTATTGTAATGTTTGTTTGGCTTCCACGGCAAATATTGCAAGCAAATCTTGGCCGAGAACAGATAAGGAACGCAATTTATATGTACAGTTTGATTGATTGAATGGAATGCAGAGAAAAGGTTTTTTTAGGAAATCCTTAGGAACCCAATCAGACTTATAACATGTATATCATAGGCATAATCACACTTGCACGAGGAGGCTTCAAAATGAAATCTTGGTCAAAAGTCTATAACAGGAGCACACAAACAAAAATTAGCTTTTCGAAAACTGAAAACCGGGCCAACTCAATGAGCATATTGGATGTGTGCAGTAAAATAATCTGGTAATCTTTGCAACTTTCGTTTTTTGTGGTAGAGAAATGGTGAAACAATACTTACTATTCATATCTTATTTATAGATTAATAAATGATTAATAACAAAAACTTTATACAAATCATGTTAAATTCATTCATTTACCTGATATTTACGAGTGTTTCATTGTTGTTAATAAAAGGGTGACCAGGAAAGTCATCACACGACTTATCACGTGACTTTATATGATAAATGGTAAACATGATATACACAAAACTATTTAAAGGCGCGGTATAATTTATAAACAGCATATATCAGACAAACTTAATTGATTATTTCTTATCAGAAGTAATCTACCACTTTATAAACATAATTATATAGATTATGTGATTAAATATTTGTAGGACATTCATAGTAATAGTTAAACCAATCTATTTTTACCAATCTAAAAGAGAAAAGATATTTTCTAAATCTTTCCTTTGCCAACAAAGGTCTCGATGGCGTCAACCTTGGCAATATCCTTCATCATAAATTAGTTCAATCGAAAATACCTCCTTATTTTAAAGACCAGTCTGTACCAATAATTTCTTATACCTATACCAAACCTATTGCAACTAAAATTTTCAATTACAAACGCGTTTTGCAGGATCTCGATATTGACGACTTCAAGTCTAAACCTCCTGATTGCACTTGTGCTAGTTCCCAATTCACATATAATCCCGCTAGCCACGTTATTACCGGTGACCTTAACATTGTTAATAACACTTCTCTACGAAACGTGTTATCGAAAGGTCCGAAATATCGTGAGCCTAAATCCATCAATTGGAAATACAACTTTAAAATTTTGATGGATTCAGTCGAGGATTATGCCAGGCAATGGGCTAAGCGCGAGAAGGAAGACGTAGACACTCTATCCGAATGGATAAAGGCAGTGAGGTCCTTAATACAAATCAGAATTAAGAAACTGAATGGGTCCATCAATGCCCATGCTACGTCAATTTTTAAAGACCCAAATGTTGCTAAACACCTATCCGACCTCCATGATAAATATGTTGTTGTCCCCGCAGACAAAGCCCCAAATAACATCGTTTTTGTCTGTAAAAGTCATTACATTAATTGCTTGATAAACGAATTAGGTATAGACAATTCACTTGGAAACTCAACATATACCCTCACGACACTTACCAAAGAGGAAATCCTGGATAATCATAGGTCTGTTCTTTGTTCCTTTGGTATTTCAACCAAAGATGAAGAACTGGATCTTCCATCACTGTATTGGATACCTAAACTACATAAGTGTCCTTACAAACAGCGGTATATTGCTGGGTCTTCCAAGTGCTCCACAAAACCTCTTTCTAAATTATTAACATCCATTTTATCAGCAATCAAAGACGGGCTTCAAAGTTATTGTGAAACTGCCTATTCTAGAGGTGGCGTGAATCAGATGTGGATACTTAAAAATTCCAAAGATCTTTTAGAGTACATACAATCTAACTCTCTTTCATCTTGTAACAGTATTAAAACATTTGACTTCTCTACACTTTACACAAGTATTCCACATTCCAAACTTAAAGACAAATTAAAAGAGTTGGTATTACTTTGCTTCATAAAAAAGAATGGCCAACGTAGATACAAGTATCTTGTCTTAGGGAAGGATAAATCCTACTTTGTAAAGAATCACTCTGATTCAAACAAAAAATTCTCTGAAACCGATATTATCAAGATGCTTGATTTCTTGATTGACAACATATTTGTTACGTTCGGAGGACGTGTTTTTCAACAGACTGTCGGCATACCAATGGGAACAAACTGTGCCCCTCTACTTGCTGACTTGTTTCTTTATTATTATGAGGCTGACTTCATGCAGGAACTTCTTAGGAAGAAAGATAAAAAGTTAGCAATATCCTTTAACTCTACTTTCCGCTATATAGATGACGTTCTTTCACTAAACAATTCAAAATTTGGTGACTATGTGGAACGCATCTATCCCATCGAATTGGAGATAAAGGATACTACAGATACAGTTAAGTCAGCTTCATATCTTGACTTACATCTAGAAATTGACAATGAGGGTCGGTTGAAGACAAAACTTTACGACAAAAGAGATGATTTCAGCTTTCCAATTGTGAACTTTCCATTTCTAAGTAGCAACATTCCAGCAGCACCTGCATACGGGGTATATATCTCTCAATTGATACGATATTCCCGTGCTTGCATTTCCTATCATGATTTTCTTGATAGAGGGTTACTGCTCACAAGGAAGCTATTAAATCAAGAGTTCCAAATGGTGAAGTTGAAATCATCCCTTCGTAAATTTTACGGACGCCATCACGAGTTGGTTGACCGTTATGGAATAACCATTTCACAAATGATATCGGATATGTTCCTCACGTCGTAACTACAATCCCCTTCCCTTTCATGAATTTGACCTACCGAATTAGACTATTTACCGGATTTGTAATCACATAAGCAACACGACGGGTGCCGCATGTGGAGCAGGATCTGCTTACCCTTCCGGAGCACCTGAGATCACCCCTAGTTTTTGGTGGGGTTCGTGTTGTTTATTCTTTAGTTTTCTATGTTGTGGCATGTGTACTATTGTTTTTCTGTTTGTCTTTTTCATTTTTAGCCATGGCGTTGTCAGTTTGTTTTAGATTTATGAGTTTGACTGTCCCTTTGGTATCTTTCGTCCCTCTTTTAATATGGTTCCGTACATGAACCTTGCATTTTTCTATGAAAACAATGATAGTAACTGTGCGAAGATTAAAAGGCTAGGAAGAATAATTGTAGTGAAGTCTCTTATACTCCAAAATATAACATATATAGAACGCAATGTGATGTTACAAAGAGATTTTATACAAAACATTAGAACTATGATATATAACTATATCTGGAATGGAGAAAGTTAAATGATTAAAGAGATACTTTATCATAAAATTATACTGAAGGGGGACTAAACATTATTGGTATTGATACTTATATATGAACAATTCAACTCAAATGGATAAAACAGTTGTTGTTTGAAGAAAATGATGAACAAAATATTTTCTGGATAAGATAGGAGATATTTTTTTTATATTCAAGATGAATATAGAAAATAAGTCACAATTTCATTGTTTTAAAGAAATCGTTATGAATTCCTAACATTATTCTTATATTTATTTTAATATATAATGTAGTGTTTATTGGTTCATTTATAGATTTATATTATAGTGAATAAAGTTGAGAATGTAAATGGGAAATGTGTCAAAGAGACAACAACCCAACCATAGAGCAGTCAACAGCAAAAAAGCTGGTTTGAAAGATGCCACTAGTTGATTTTTTGCGATTTAATTGTTTTGTTGTACAAACATACTCGTAACAGATATGAAAATTGGCACATTTGATCAAATTTTGCCTCTTGGTTATTATATTTTGCTATGTATAACTTTTATTTTATATCAGTTCTACATAGTGCACATGATATATTGGGCTTTCAACTATTGTTTTGTAATATTTGAATCAATAGGTATGACGAAATCCTACACCCGGAATGAATCGAAAATCTGATTTTAACATAACGACGAATCCTAAGGGCCAAAACAGTGTGTCAAAAAGATGATAAACCCCATGCGGAAACATTATAATTCCTTGCACGCGATCTCGTTTTTTAAACAGTATTGACATTTTGAACATTGGTTTAGTATTCAACCAATATCATTTAATTGTGTTATTGTCGGATTGCATCGATTTTCTATCGTAACTATTCTGAAAGACCGATTAATTGTATAATGAACTTGTAAAATCATTATTCTGAATCATTCAGATACCAAAATGTGTTCCTCCTCCTAATACCGAAAGGGTTGGAATGGTTTCCAATAACTGTAAGTTGGGTGTGCATTAGAATAATTAGGATTTTTTGGTAAAATTATTTCTAAGACGGAAAATCTGGTTTGATAATAATAAACTGGTATTCGCAAAAGCCAGCATGTTTCTTTCCTTACTAAAATGAACAGACAAAGGTTCGGAGAGACCGTCACTTCTAGGTGTCGTCTTCCATCAGGGGAAATCATGTAGGATTGTATGATGTGCGTCCTACTACGTATAGATTACCATCATTATCTACAGAGATGCCTGCGGGTTTCTGCAAAACGCTTGTAGTTTCGAATGTCCATTCTCTATTACCTTTTATATCATAACATGCTTATTCAGATTTGTATGATAAAGTTTGTAAAATCATCATTCTGTATCATTTGAAAACCAAAATGAGTTCCTCCTCTTAATAATGAAAGAGTTGGCATGGTTTTCAATAGCTGTAAGTTGGTTTTGCATTAGAATTATTCAGAATTCTTCGTAAAGTTATTTCTTTAGACAGAAAATCTGGTTCCATTTTTCATTTAATTGACTAGTGCACGGGTGTCGAAGGCTCAATTTTCCCCACGGAGTTTCTGAGGTTGGGAGCCCAAATATCACAACCAATTTTTGGTTGGGTTCTACCTGCCCAGTAATAGTTTTTAATGATGTGATTTATGTAGTTTTGTTTTTGTCATGCAATTGTCAGTTTGTTCACTTACTATTGATGAGTTAAAATTTCCTTTTTGTTATATTGTACATCTCTTTTATCTCAAAATTGAGAAAAGAAATAGGGAATGTGTTAAAGCGACAACAACCCGACCATAGAGCAGACAACATCTGAAGGTCACCAATGGGTCTTCAATATATCAAGAAACTCCAGAACCCACAGGTGTCCTTCAGCTTGACCCTTAAAGATATTTATACAATAACATTCATAATGGACGTCATACTAAACACCGAATTTTACACAAGAAACTAAAATTAAAAACCATACAAGACTAACAAAGGCCAGAGGCTTCTGACTTACGACAAGCGCAAACTTGCAGCGGGGTTAAACATGTTTATGAGATATCAACCCTCGCCAATCCCTCTAGCCAATGTAGAAAAGTAAATGCATAACAACACGCACATTAAATTCAGTTCAAGACAAGCCCGAGTCCGATGTCAGAAGATGTAACAAAAGAAAATAAATAGAATGACAATAATACATAAATAACAACAGTCTACTAGCAGTTAACTGACATACCAGCTCCAGACCTCAATTAAACTGATTAAAAGATTATGTCTTAATCATATGAATATCACGCACAATCCTTCTCGTTAGGGGCTAAGTATCATATCATCATAAAATATATGAGAAGAACAGTATTCAGGAGGTGTTAATTAATTATTTTGTAAATTATTTCTTCTACTGTTTGGACAGTATTTGGCACTCGAGTCTCGGTAGTTATGTTTCCCGTCACTCTGCTTTATAATTTTTCGTATTTTTGTTTTTCGTCTTAGCTTAAGTGCTTTTTTCTATATGTCTTTTTGTTTTCCTTTGCTGACTATTGTACTCTTATTTTTGACATTTTTACATGTTATAGATGTTTGTTTTGTGTACACTTTGTTGTCAATACAACGGAATATAATGTCACTGTCATATGAATGAGAGGTATAGCTAGCTATAAAACCCAGTTTAAGCCGTAATTTTCTACATTTGCAAAAACCTGTACCAAGTCAGCAAGTAAGACAGTTTATATCAATTTGACGTTTGGTGTGTTATCTGTTGAGCTTTTGAGCATAATCTTGGTTTCGAAATAGTACCGATATAGTTTCTTACTTATTTCAGTAATGGATTTACATAAAGATATAATGTTTAATTACAAAAATGGATACAAAGCATGCTAAAATCAATAATTTTACCTGATAATTGCAGTATTTCAGTGATCGTAAAAAGGGGCGTCCAGGAAAGTAAATACACAACTGATCACATAGCTTTTTTCGATAAACATTTCATGATAACCATGATAAACATACAGTCTTAGTTTAATGTTCACGGTTAAAATGTTAAAATTATATCTATATGTTTTGTTGACCATTTATCACAAGGTTAAACTTTATTTATTTTTTAACATTTATTTACTTAAAATCTACTACAGAATTTATGTATTTAAAATTTGGTTGAACGTGTATCCATTTCAAATATCTGTAAAATTTGTGTATTTTATACATGTGTGAACATTACCGTATTTTGGATATAGCTGAACATCGACAAACTGTGTGTAGTTTAATTTATTTAAACCTATTCAATTATCGCCTAGACACATTCGTTTTTCGGTACTTATTTTACAACTACATATATATTTAATTGAAGAGATTTTGTTTGATGATGTATTTGGCAGTAAATGTCTTGTATGTATTTGATTAATTTACATCAAATGTATCGATTGACGGTGGTCTGGCAATTATCATATACTGAAAGATAACCCCAATAAAATTGATCATTACAGCTTGGAGCACCGTGATTAAGTTTCATTTTTTTCTAATTGAAAATGGTATCCCATTCGTAGAGATCTTTGTTGATGTCAAAGCAAAGACATTTTGAATTCAAACTAAAATCTTATTTTTTGTAAACTTGTCCAAACTATGGTTTTAAGAAAGCTCATTGTTGATACTAAGTCTAAAATATTGTCGGTATTCTGATTTTTTATATCTTATTGAAAGCTCTCCAACCCTGCCTCCAAGGTGAAACAAAACACACACAATAACATTATGTTTATAGACGAAATGCATTAACTGTGAAAATTTCATTTCCGATACAGCAGTTCACTACATTTTGCAAATGACTTTACGGAATATTTTTTGATTGAGAACTGCGCTTTTTTTTATTAGGTATTGACATCAAGGAATTATGCTGACATATTACATGTATTATTCCGTGTCAATTCACATCAGTTAATGCTCTTCAACTTTGTACTTTTTTGGCTTTATAACTAGTTTGATCTCAACATTACTGATAAGTCTTATGTAGACAAAATGCGCGTCTGGAATGTTAGATCGTTTAGATTATAATCCTAGTACCTTTTTGATAACTATTGCCAATAATATGCACAGGACTGCATGCATTCAAATGAACAATAATGGCTGCATAAAGTACGCGTACAAATACACTTATTCTATGTAATTAAGTACTCAATACAAAGAAACAAATTAACTGCCATAAGCGCGATTGTATCATAGTCTTGTATCTCCCTCATGTATTTCCCTCATGCAAAGCTCTGATTTCTTTCACGGATTTTGCTATACTTTTTGGACCTTTGGGATTATAGCTCTTCATCTTTTATATAAGCTTTGGATTTTAAATATTTTGGCCACGAGCATCACTGAAAAGACATGTAATGTCGAAATGCGCATCTGGTGCAAGAAAATTAAATTAGTACCGTTAATTGTATTGCTAAAGTATTTTATAATCCTTTATTGTTTTAATTTATATTTCTTCTTTGTTAACAGTATTATTGTCTCTGTGTTATTTTTACATCTTCAATTGTGTGGGTTTTTTTTTAATTTTTCAGGGGGCGCTGTATACTCGTGGTCTCAGTAGTTGATCGAGTACAGCCTGCCGACACTATAATTTAAAAAGGGAACCTCCTTTAAACTTCGGTTTCCTCCAACAATAATAATTAGCTATATTGATATAGCCAAGAGTACTGAAAAGGGTTTTTTACAGTGACCTATAGATGTTAACCTCTTTATAATCTGGTATCTTCTGGCGAGTTTATTAACAATAACACAAAATAGTCATGTCTTTATTTTTTACACCAAGAATAAATCTGTCAATCAAATAAACAAATTTACTATAAACGTGTGTAATATTTGGCACAACTTTTTGTGAATGAAAATGGGATTAAACTAAGATTTTGTCGTTGATGACGTCATGTATTTTGTTATCCCGGTTTTGTTTTTTGTCCATGGATTTATGAGTTTTGAACAGCGGTATACTACTGTTGCCTTTATTGATGATTTATTGCACTAGAGCAATATTAGAATTTATTGCACGCTAACATTTGGTTGCTTTCTGTGGGAAATATTATATTGCTATGCAATAAAGACACTTACTAACATTTTATGAATAAGTTGTATCTTACCAAGTAGTGTTTCCCTTAACAAAGCCATTCCTAACATGAGGATCCTGAGTTATAAGCTGTCAACTAAGTAAGTTGTTACAGCATGTATGCATTAAAATTATTGTTTTGTTAAAATAAAAAGGTTTGCGAGAACTACAAAACAAAAATTGATAAATTTCTGAGAAAATGTGTAAGTTGTTTGCATTCATTTGCTGGTTAAAGGTGTAACAGAAACGAACTATAATGTAACAATAGCCATTTTCCTGACTTGGTATAGGGCATTTTATGAAAAAAATGGTGGGTTTAACCTGGTTGTGTGGCTTGCCAAACCTTCCGCTCTAATGGCAGTGTTAATTATAACATTAAAAAGAAACCATTACACGACAGGGTTACAATAAATAAACAGATAAATGGGAGAAAATATAGGACAGAGAAATAAAACGAATAATAGCCATCCAAAGGTAACAGGTTCAAAAATATTTGTATACACCAGACGCGCGCTACGTCCACACAAAACTATGCTCAGATGTAAAAAGTTTGAAAGCCATAACAACTACCAAGTTGAAGATCGCCGAGGACCAACAGTTCCAAAAAGTTGTTAGGCCAGGGTTATCTGCTTGTAACAAAAACAGTCAATTTTATAAAATGACTATATAATAGATATACATGATTAAACTGAAGTCAAAGCGATAAACGCATTATCTAAAATTCAAATTGAAAAATTAAAGTTTACAACAATCTCATTGCAAAGGTAAGTCACAATTAGCTTTATTTTTTTTAAATTGAACACCTATTTACTTGTGGATCAAAATGAAAACAAATCACCTTGGTAGCAATATGTGTACATGTATTCGTTTCGTAAGACGAAACCTCTCTAAGGATAAAAGTTAAAACCATTCAAAAGTTCGTTGTGAGTGTCGTTATGAGACCTGTTGAAAGGATATATTTATGTCCATATCCATGACACCATAATCTCCTGCTCTTTATTTTAGTACATGTTCGATCTCCTTTTACAGTACCGACATATTGTATAGATTGTGTATTCGGAGTGGCTATTTGTCCGGCTAGCCGGACGAATAGTGCCAGGGCTATTTGTCCGGCCATTGTAATGCGCATGTCATATTATGTGCGTTTGGAAGTGCGTGTAATATTATCTTCAGAAGCACCAAGGGGGCGCGTGTAATCTGATCACTGATTTTCAATTTTAAGATCATGGCTGAAAACGGTGATATTATCAATATTTGTGATAAACTTTGCAGTTTTCGGAATTTGACAATTGAACATGATATAATGAACTTCTAAGAATGATATAATCTTATAAAAGGGACTCTAAAAAATTGAAATCACAAGGAAAATGGGAAATAAAAGATAATTGATCGGTTTTACCAAATTACTCGACTCGCTACAGCCGTGTGTAAATGGTGGAAAATATGTTCAAAGCAAGAGTAGTTGAGAAAGGCCTTTACAATTGCATGTCTAACTGAATGAAATTTAACTCAGTAATATTCCCAAAATGAATCTTGTAAGTAGCCCTCGAAGGGTTATATCAGGGAGGGGAATGGAGGCTACAAACTGGCTCGAAGTGGGGATGTTGGAAATAGGACTATATATATGAAGTGGGGTAATGAAATACATGGGACAGCAGAGATGAGATCAGGAGAAAAAAAAAGAAAGGAGAAATTTGGTAAAAGAAGAACACCGTGTCAGCCCGACCCCCTCACGTAAATAGAATTAAAAACAAACGGGGGGGGGGGGGGGGGTTATAGAAAAAATGTCTCACCTTTCAATCAAAACATTGATGACGTTGTCAAGGGGTCTATTTCTCTTTGACAGCTGCAGACATAATGATTTTGTACCTTTTTAGCTATACAAAACCCTTTACTTAAACTTAAAATGCACGAGTGAAACACAACCCAAGTTTGTTTTACAAGTCATTTTTTCTCTTGTCTTATATAAAAAATATGGAAAGTAATATGATTTTTTTTCTAATTATTCGTTATCCACATTGGACTATATACTAGTATGAAGAAAACAACTATTTCAATTACTAGTAACAAGATAAGGCCCTAACACTAAAGATTACAAACATGTGCTACCCCCTGGTGCTACTGAAGATAATATTACACACACACACAAATATGATAGTGACATGCACATTGTATTGGCCGGACAAATAGTCCTGGTACTAATCGTCCGGTTAGCCGGACAAATAGCAACTGCCTTGTTTATTTGTTCTTAAAATTCATCGCGTATTTGCAATTTGTAATGTTCGCGAATTCACGTTGTGATAACTTAACGAAAACCTACATTTGATATTGAGTCATTGGACAGAAAAAAATCGTAGAATCAACGTCTTTTTTTTTATCTTCATTAATAGTATGACAATATGCCACTGTACATTTTGACAAATGAAACTCTTTTGATTTATGGAAATGCAACTTAGTCTACGGTGCTTCAAAAAATAGTAAGCAATCTTATTTTGTTTTTCATTTCAGTATAAATAGTTGCCAAACAACAATCAATCGATATATTTAATGCTAATTAATATCAAATACCTACGTGACATTTACTGCCAAATTCATCACCAAACGAAATCGCTTCAATTTGATTATTTGATAAGAAAAAAAAAAATTGTAAGGGTTCCGCGGCACCCAGTGTCTCGCCTACTTTTGCTGTAAATCGCAGGCTCATCAGAAATGAGGAAAAAATCAATAAAAATATTCCTCTTAATACTATCTTTTGATTGTAATAAGCTTCTCTCCAAGTTTGGTAAAAATCTAGGATAGTTAATAAATCTAATAAATGTTTTGAAACTTTAACTGCAGACTTTATTTATGTAATGTAAACTGGAAGAAAATCTAAGTTCATTTAAAAGTAAAATACAGGAAAAATGGAGTAATCTTTTTCCAAAATTTACTTCTGGATACTATCTGTAATAATGATCATAAATAAGCTTCTGTCCAAGTTTGGCACAAACCCAGGATAGTTTAAGAAAGTTATTAAAATTCAAAAACTTTAACCACAGAGTGAATGTAATGTTTCCCCGCAGAAAAACTAAGTCCATTTAAAAGTAAAATAGGGAAAAAATGGATTTATTTTTTTACTAAATTTACTTCTGGATACTATCTTATAATCATAAACAAGCTTTTGTCCAAGTTTGGTACAAACCAAGGATAGTTAAAGAAAGTTATTAAAATTCTAAAACTAAAACCACAGAGTGAATGTAATGTTTCCCGGCAGAAAAAACTAAGTCCATTTATAAGTAAAATACGAAAAAAATGAAATTTTAATTTTACAAAATTTACTTCTTGATACTATCTTTTGATCATAAACAAGCTTCTGTCCAAGTTTGGTAGAAATCCAGTGTAGTTTAAGAAAGTTATTAAAATTTCAAAAACTTTAACCACAGAGTGAATATTAATGGACGCCGCCGACGACACCGACGACGACGACGGAAAGTAGGATCGCTTAAACTCGCTTTTTCGACTAAAGTCGAAGGCTCGACAAAAAGCGGATTTATTGTTTAGAGTTACACAGGTTCCATAGGAATCATTTCAGACATTTTTCTAACGTATCTGAGTTTTGAATGACTTGTTGGTATTAGCACCATCGTATTTGCCATCGAAACGACTTTAGATGTTCTTGTGACCGAATACTAACTGAGTTATAAAAACAGACAGACAGACATACAGGTGCAACATAAAATGATTCAAGGTTTGTTTGGCAAATAAATGGACCCAGAAATGAAAATCATCGTTGTTATTATATAACAATGATTTTTGCAGACCAAATTAGGCAACACTTTCCCTCCTTGTAGCACCCTTATTTTTTTGGAGAAAAAAAGACTTATAGAATGTATTGAATGTCCCATAAAATATTTTATTACTTTCTGCCCAAATGATACTACTAGTAATATTATTAAACAGTTGCAGTTCTTTACTTTTCTACCTCAGGCATAGATTACTTTAGCTGTATTTGGCAACACTTTAAGGAATTTTAGATCTCAATGTTCTTCAACTTCGTTCTTTATTTGGCCTTTATTTTTTTACTTTTTTGGATTCGAGCGTCACTGATGAGTCTTTTGTAGACGAAACGCGCGTCTGGCGTATATATAAAATTTAGTCCTTGTATCTAAGATGAGTTTATTTACCAAAATCATTATGCTCAGCTGAAACATCTTATACCAACCATTGATCTTATTCTAGACTAAGATCGAATCTTAATAATTCCTACATTTATTTAAAATCTCTTTGATCTTTTATTTTTTATCAGAACAATAATTTTACAATCGTCTTTTAAAATTATGCAGTAATTATTTATAATCTAAACTTGCGAGATATATTTAATATAGTGCAATTTCTACCGAAAAATGAATCAATAGAGATGGAATATAAATTCAAATCCATCGTCAATGTGTTTTTTTCTATAGAATTAAATAAATGATGTCTCACACAAATCCATCAATCTATCAAATGATGTAGTGTTACAGAATTTGCCGAGGTTTGCAAATTGCTGTTTCCTAATGAATTTCGATCTCCTCGTTATTTCCGTAATCGGAAAAGCAACCGAGAATTACAATATTGTATGGCGCCACACGTTGTCGTGTAAATAACGTACCATGTTTCAAGTTACTAAACCTGTGATTAAATTGCGCGTGGCATCAAAGATTAAACGTTTGAAATCGGTTCGTGGTAGTTCCTGTCGAAACAATACTTACATGTTCTGAATGACGTATACTTGTATACCACTTTTATTGATTTTGGGATCATTAATATTCGAAAATAACAATTGAATTTTGGTATTATGCGTACTTTCCGAAGAAGCTCATGTATTTATGAGATATAACATGTTAAGAACGTCTACAGTCACTAAATCATAACTTATCAATGTGTTAGTTTATAAAATACAGGAATGCGTTTTTTCTTCTATTAGCAACAAGCAACAAATTTCTGTCCTTACTTAAATGAATAGACCAGGGTTCGGAGAGCCCTTCATTTGCAGATAACAGTTGTCGGTGACGTTTTCCATCTGTAGATATCATTATAAGATTGTTTGATCCACGTCCTAATACGTATACATCACCATTATCGTCTACGGAGATGCCTGCGGGTGTCTGCAAAATTCTTTCATTTCGAAAAGTCCAGTGTGTTTTACCTTGTTGATCATAACATGTAACGGTGTTTGCTTTCGGGTTTGTATGATAAAGTTTGTTGTCCAATGTTGTAATGTAGCAGTAACCTGGTATTGTACCTCCGACTACATCGCTTGTTGTCTCGTCATTCGGATTGATAATTCTGATTCCTTTGTTAAGTCCTGAAAAAACTAAATTTGAGCCAGTATATGTTATCCCATATATATAATCCTTTACAGAAATAGTTTTCCTGACACTCTGGTTTTGCATGTCAACAATATGAATACACGTGGAACCAGAATTACCAGATGATACAGCCAACGTATTGTCTTCTGAAATGTATGTTACATCAAATGATGGTGATGGTAATTCTACTTCAAAACTCAGTGATCCATTTGCATTCAGAACGATGATAGAACAGTTGCCAAACTTATTGCTGGAAAATACCATCCTTCCATCAGGTAGCAGACATGTTCCAAAAATGTGTTTGGTCTGTTTTGTGTTAATGGTCTGCTGTAACTGTAAATTGATATTTTCGAAGGATTTTGACGGTTCTTTTGTAACCATTATTTGAGCTTGCTTTTGCTTTCTCGTGGTAAGCTCAGTACCAGATGGTTTACTTTTAACCGTGATCTCTCCGAAATTTTGGATGTCAGAAATTCCATTTTTAATTGCAGTGTTGATATGAAATGACAGAAAGATATTTTTTAAATTCTCGTTACCGGATAATGACCTGATGTATTCATCTTTGCCAGAGACCTCTTTTTCAATTCGTTTCATTGACAAAAATGTCTGAAGATCTGACGCATGCTGTTTGATATCTGAAATGTTCATCTGTAATGTCGCAACTTCTTGTTGCTTTTCTTCTAAAGAAATTAGCAGTTGATTGATATTCTTACTCTCCTTGTTTTCCGATGCATATATCTCCTTTATTATATCTGCTTGTATTTTGTCGATATGATTATTGATTGCAGTTCGGGTCTCTTGTATTTCCTTCTCAATCTGCTTCCGAGTCACAGATAAATTCATCAGGTTCTTTTGTCGGTCTTGTCGGATTTTCTCAATATTTTCGGCTACTTCTACCAATGTCTGCTCGATTTCGTAGAATGCATTTGATGTCTTTGCGTTATGGATGATGTCATCTAGTTTTACGATTTCAACGCATTTGTTGTGACTTTGTACAACGCAGTTGCTACAGCAAGGGCATTCGTGCTTCTTGCAGTAAATTATGTATTTTTCATTGTGCTTGTCACAAAATTGGGAAATTGTAACTATATCACTTGGTATTTTATGATATTCAGAAATTAGTATGACACTATGATTTTTAGTTGCTTTAGATAAACTGTGGTGTTCCTCGCAGACTTCACAAAGTCCTTCATCACATTCAGTACACCAGATCGCCGAAAGTTTGGTAATATTACGGAGATCACAAACACCACAATTCAAAGATGAAGTCGCCATATTACAATGGAGAATTCTCACCCTAAAAATAAATAATTCATAGATTAAAAGGTCGACATTCCATTGTTTCATGAGAAATCAACGCTATGTATTTCTAATGTTGTTCTTATATTTATATTTCACATCTAATGTAGCATTTATTGAATCTTCTGTGGCTTAGTATTGCATTGATGTCTAGATTTACAGAATGTTGCCATTAGTTAAATATATATGAAAATAGTTATCAAAGGTACCAGGATTATAATTTAGTACGCCAGACGCGCGTTTCGTCTACATAAGACTCATCAGTGACGCTCAAATCAAAATATTTATAAAGCCAAACAAGTAAAAAGTTGAAGAGCATTGAAGAACCAAAATTCCAAAAAAAAACCAGGATATGACCCAAATTCAGTACTTACACAGCACAAAACACAAAGTTTTTATTAACGCATTACATCGTGATATGTATAACTTTTTTACATCGGCTGATCATGACGTGCCTATTGTATTGGCTTTCACTACAATATCCTAACAATTTGTGTTGCTGTGCACCAATAGTTTTACGAAAATCCTACTTTCGGAATGTATCAAAAATCCGACTTCAACATTCCTTTAAGCGAAAACATTGTCGAAACATGCGGTTGTCATGCTGATTTATTTATTTCGCAACTCCCTTCCAAGGACTCTGTAAGTTTGAGATTTCTGATTTAAAATTCCCTTTATTATCGGCCTTGGTTATGTATTTATAAGATTTCACACAGTCAAAGAAAATAAAGGAACCCCAAGAGATTGTTGATGCAAATCAGCGTGTTTAAATCCCTATTTGGTTAACTGTAACATACAATGTGCACATAATTTGGACCCCTGTTAGCTTTTTTCTCTCTCTTTAAGCTTTTAACCTCTTATAGACAATTGGGCAAGACTGTGCTTTGATTTCCCACTTAACGCATGACGATTTTAGCTAATGAGTAAAATTTTACTTAACTTAGATATCTTATAAATCGATTTAAAATCGAATGAGTACAACTTCATATACAAAGCAGGATAGATTTAATGATTTTTATTTACTTATTATTATTACGAGAATTTCATTGTTTTTGGTAAATTTCTTGTTTTTACTGATGAAATTTCCTATCCAAATCAAAAATTAAATTATATTCGTTTCATGTCTGAACTAGCTGTCAGATAACTGCAAGTACTCTCAGATCTGTTAATTGTGTCTTTTTGTGTCGGGATGTATAAGTACCCGGCCACGTCAACATGTATTTTTTGTCTATCTGATGAGTTAAGCCTTTTTCAACTGATTTTTATAGTTCGTTCTTATGTTGTACTGTTATACCACTGTCCCAGGTTAGGGGAGGGTTGGGATCCCGCTAACATGTTTAACGCCGCCACATTATTTATGTATGTGCCTGTCCCAAGTCAGGAGCCTGTCATTCAGTGGTTGTCGTTTGTTTATATGTTACATATTTGTTTTTCGTTCATTTTTTTACATAAATAAGGCCGTTAGTTTTCTCGTTTGAATTGTTTTACATTGTCTTATCGGGGCCTTTTATAGCTGACTATGCTGTATGGGCTTTGCTCATTGTTGAAGGCCGTACGGTGACCTATAGTTGTTAATGTTTGTGCCATGTTGGTCTTTTGTGGATAGTTGTCTCATTGGCAATCATACCACATCGTCTTTTTTATAATTTCACCATTTGATAAGGAACTTTCCGTTTGAATTTTCCTTACAGTTAGTTTTTTTTCTCCACTTGAGGTTTCGAGTTTAATGTACCGAATTCAACTTGCCTTTTGCAGTTTAAGGAACGCTACTTTCTAGACATACATGCTTAGTTCAGGGATTATCATATTGTTTATATCCGGGTCAACCCATTGTGAAAATATATGCTAAAAATTTAATAACTCTTATATGTGCTTTTACTTTAAATACAAGTTTACTATTTGATGACCTGCTCTTATCACTTTTAAATTGTATAAAAGCTTCACATGTGATTTTTATTCTATTTCGCATGTTATTTTTTTTTAGCGTTTATCATGTTTATACCATTGAATTACTGTGCTCTTAGTTTTTATCCAGTTTACTTGAAGGTATCTGACGACAAAGATACTTAAAGGCAATATAAAATTACAAGTCGACGATCGCGAGGAACAGACATACCAAACAACAGATATATTCCCTTTGTTATTGTTTGTGTGGTGTCTGGTGACGAACGTTTCACACAAATCATGACCCAGAAGAGAGTAGGAAAGCCATTCATATGTACATTTTCATTGATGGATTAATCTTAATTAACAGAGAAGGTTTTATTTACGTCAACAAAGAAATGCCTCGGTGAATTATAGAAACATATTTAACTACTTCGCTTGACGAAATAAACATAGTCAAACATTGAGGAAGGGGGATTCAACAAGAAATCTTGTCCAATATTCAATAATAGAGAACAAAAAAAATACAAAGTTAACATGTGGACCCTTTGGCTAAAATGGCCGTATTTTTACCTCAAAATTGCCTCTAAGTACAGGAATACTGCGCATCTTAAAATTGTTTAAGGAAAAGCATGCCCAAGATATATAGAATTGAAATAAAATTGAGAATGGAAATGGGGAATGTGTCAAAGAGACAACAACCCGACCAAATAAAAAAACAACAGCAGAAGGTCACCAACAGGTCTTCAATGTAGCGAGAAATTCCCGCACCCGGAGGTGTCCTTCAGCTGGTCCCTAAACAAATATATACTAGTTCAGTGATAATGAACGCCATACTAATTTCCAAATTGTACACAAGAAACTAAAATTTAAATAATACAAGACTAACAAAGGCCAGAGGCTCCTGACTTGGGACAGGCGCAAAAATGCGGCGGGGTTAAACATGTTTGTGAGATCTCAACCCTCCCCCTAATACATTGTTTGATTTAGAAAATTCATAACTTACTTCGATTTTGCTGTGCACTTTTTTTTTGTTGCTGCAGAAGATGATAAAATTAACAAACAGTTGAGTTTCCCTTGATATGGTCCACTCATGTACACAGTTTAAATCATTATTTTTTGTCAGGTATCTATTGTCTATCTATTGTCCATGTCAATCAAAATACAGCTCACTTCAATTATTACCTCAGGGGAAGTTCTCAAACCGGTTTCCAAACTTTGTTTATTTTGGCACCTTCTGGAGGACTGAACAAAGTGCACTGCAAAGTCCTGGTAAGTTTTTTTTTCTAAAAAAAAATCATATTTGAAATGTATTTATTTAGGGCATGCTATGCCTTAATTTTTGTTACAGATGCGCATCTTTGTCTTTTCTCAGAGTAAAGTTTGAGGTAAAAATACGTCAAATTTAGCCAAAGGGTCCACATGAACCTTAAGGATTACAACACTGAAAACAATAATTATATTTAAGTGCTTATGATATGTATGCAGTATAAAATCAAGCCGGCGATGTTCTCCTTGTGTGTTTTAGCCGACCGTACAAAAGCTGTATAGCCAGTCAAGGTCATTAAAAACTTCCATTTGTTTGTACTTTGTCACTTTCGTTTTTTTGTGAAAGAACTATAATAATATAGTTATACTTGAATTAAAGGTCTAAACAATCGATTTATACTTGAACATGTTGAATGAGTTCAAAACATGTATAGATACCAAGTTAGAAACATTAATTTTACCTGATTGTTACCAGTATGTCATTTTCGTAGCTGGGCGACCAGGAAAGTAAAATACACAACTTATCACATGACTTTGATATGTTTATCATACTGGTATACAAAACCAGTTTAAGAGCGCGAATTATTCAAATATGTTTTATAGAATAGTTATTTATTAAGAAAAAAAAGTTTAAACATTTATAAATAAAAATAGGTTTTAACTTGTGCTGTTATTTTAAATATGTATGAAAATCGGTACTAAATACTGTTGATTTCAAAATTGAATAAACTTATGATTTATTGAAATGAAAAGCAACAGTGTCGACTGCAAATTAAAAACAAATGTTAATATATTAATTATAACTTGTACATGTAATATTGAGCACTATTTAACATATATTGATAACAATGTTTTCAGATTTCCAGTTGGTTTTATGTTTAACAAACGGATGACGGAAATGATTTTTAGAGTTGTCATTCAAATTCTCCTTTCAATGTTTTAGTACATAGTATCATATATAAATATTACATATTACTTTTGGTTCGCTTGTGTTTTTGATATAACTTATAGTTCATTTTCATTTGTTTTGGAATTCTACTCTCACAATTGCACGAACAATATTGCATTAGTTTATGGTATCTTCATTTTTAACACAGCGAGTGTGTTAAAACTGTCATTCAAGTATGATGTTTAGCTTGCTTTCAACCAGCTTTAATCCACCTTTTTCCACCTGTAAAATGGCTGTACTATGTCAATGATACGATGTTCTTGAACTTTTGAATTTTGCCATTTGATTAGGAACTTTCTGTTTTGAATTTGACTCGAAGTCGATTTTACTATATGATTGCGGAGTACAGAGATAAAGTAATCCGTAAGTCTTTTTTTCTATCGGCGGTGAATCATTACCTTCGTGAAATGTCTGTTTACCGAACAGGATGAATCAATTCCAAGTCACATGATGATTCTTGTAGGGCATGAGAGTCTTGTTCCCTACACGTAATGAACAGATGAATCATTTGAGGTATTGTTGTAGAAGGGTGACATTTCAATGGTTTATATGTATATAGTTTTGACTTTCATGATTGTACTTTGATCTATATGATATTATGATTTTTATAATAAAATATCCATTGGAACATATTTATAGGATTTGTTTACTTATTTACAGAAAGAATATCAATAATAAAAGAATAAAGCATGCTGTTTTGCTTATCTTTATATGCTAATGAAGGTGATAACCTAAGTTCTGGTATGGGATCCCGTTAAATGCCTATTCATTGTATTGATGGTCAGTGTTGGTCACTTTGTTTATTATCATTGGTCAGTTACATCACATGTATATGTGTGGAGGGAAATTTCTTTGTTCTTTGAAAGTAATCTTTTGGTTGTACTCAGCATGAAGGCAGACATTTTTACGCTCAACCACTGTGTTACTTTGTCACCATATTCCTCATTTAGGTATTCATGATTACTAACATATATTTAATTGTCATTTAATTAATAATTCTAGTATATTTACAATGAGTGATTGTTAACTAATTGGTCAAAAATTATAAAAAGTATTAAAAACGTATATGAGTTAATATTTAAAACCACAACATATTAATATACTATCTGAGTAGTGTTTTTCATTAATCTATAAAGTAAATATAAACTAAAAGTAAAGTGTCATGTAAAATATGTGTATAAGTGTAATTGTGCGTTTTTGTGGCTCAACAATTATATTCCTTGTTCTATATTGAGGAGTTACAATGTACTGTTGATTCCATCCCATTAGGGGATATTGTATTTTACCTTCGCATCTAAATGTGAGGTAAGCATTTAGTTGGTTCGTATATATTTTGCTATCAATGCTTATTATTTTGTTTGCTTATGCTTATTTTTAATTGCCTTGCTTTTACTTAACATTAGCTATTTAGTTTGCTCCGTGTAGAATCTAGTTTTGCGTGTAATTGTATTTTCAAGACATTATCATATAATTGAATAGTTTGTAAAATCAATAAGCGTGTTAATTCAATTAGATTACATTATAATATTTTGTTAGAATAACAAAATATGAGAAAGATTAAAAACTTGTATAATTTATTCTAATTTAAGTTCATTGAGTTATCCTTGTACTCATGCTATTATTCTTGAACCTTGTATTATAATTTTATATTTAATTACAGGGTCTTTTGTTAGAACTTTTCCATATGGTAATAAATAACTAATCCAAAACCTGAGAAGTGTTTTATTTGTGTTTACACAAGCCAGGAAAACAACTCGACTACATTGTTGATGTTCAGTTTTAAGACTTTAATATGTACCTTACTGTTAGTTTGTTTATGTCCTGAACATACACGACATATTCCAGGAGTTGAGGTCATAAAACTTTACTTAGTGCTCGGAGCACAAAATGCATGCTCGAAACATGAAATCAAGCATTTTGATTGGTTGATTTTGAAGTTTGAGTACACAAATCGTGCTCGAAAGTTTTATGACTGCAAGGCCTGATATCTAAACCTTGATCTTCGTGACGACATAATCCACATTACGGAAAATTTACTGTGCATTTAACACTCAAATTGATTTAATGTATACACAAGTGATAGTAGAAGAGCCACAAATACTTTCAGTATGCGGTTGGGTATCGTTTGCATGCATAAATAAAGCACTTATCTGCAAATTGACCATTGATAATTCATATAACGGTGACCTTATGCAGATATTCCTGCAGTACAAAATATATGCACAGCAGACGATGTGACAGTGTAAGAATAGATGCATTCTATCTTTTCGCAACATACAAGTATATATGATCAGTAGTTATCTTCAATCATAGTCTGATGTTGTATAACTCAATATTGCTTTATTTGGCCTTTTTAACTATTTTGGATTAGAGCCTCACTGATGAGTCTTTTGTAAACGAAACGCGCGTCTGGTGTATATACTAAATTTAGTCCTGGTATCTAGGATGAGTTTATTTCTTATGTTTATGTGACGTAATTGGCTCCAGCCATTGTTTGATTCAGTATAAACTTAGTCTTGTAAAGTATCAAATAGTATCAATACCCTGGAAACGAATCTTTTTTATGTGAATGGCAATATGACACTGTATTCGTTTCATCGTTGGTAGCTGTCTATCAACGCATTTTTTGTATAATTTTATTAGTTTAAATGTGGCCCTTGAATGCAGTTTAAATTGATTTGATTTTGTTCTCCAGTGCCATTTATAGTTTACTGAACGGTACGGATTTCCTTAAGATTAGGGGTCATACGCGGTGACTCGGTGTTGGTTATTCGTGAATCATCAAACTATCAGTCTAATGGATTGGTATGCAGATTAAACAGCTGCCAAGACCAGGTCAATATATTTACTATGGCATTCGAATCTACATCAAAACCTTTGAAAAAAAACTGCTAATAATGAAAATATAAACACAAATGCTAGTTTCAATTTTATGATAAAATATAGCTTAGTTAACATTTATATTCTTAGAAACGTTCTTGCATCAAGACATTTATTACAAGTTGCATAATTGCATCATACGTGTCATTTGCATGCTATGTTACCAGATCATAATTGAATGATATATGTCATTTTACAGAATACAGAAATGCGCTTCTAATTTGGTTTGCTACAACCAACATGTTTCTTTCTTTACTAAAATGAATCGCCCATGGTTCGGAGAGAACGTCATTTCCATAGAATAGTTCTCTGAGTCGTTGTCCATCAGTAGATATAAGTACTACATTGTTTGATTTACGTCCTACTACTTATATGTTACCATCATTATCTACAGAGATGCCTTCGAAACGCTTTTATTTTTAAATGTCCATTGTTTTATACCTTGTTGATTATAACATATAACGGTGTTATCCTGCGGATTTGTATGATAAAGTTTGTTGCGTAATGTTGTAACGTAGCACTCACTCAGCATTTCCCCTCCGACTACATCGCTAAAGGTCTTTTCATATAGATTAATCATATGAATGCCTCTGTTACGCCAAAAATATATTAGTTTGGACCCATTAAATATTATCCCATATATATGTTCCGTTACATAAATAGTTTCCTTTTCTTTTTGATTCTGCATGTCAATATGGCAAATACATGGGTGAAACAACAACCAGATGACACAGCCAAAGTGTTGTTTTCTATAATGTAAGCTACATCAAACATGTCAAAGCCCAATGATGGCAACATTACTTCAAAATTCAGTGATCCATTTGCGTTCAACACGATTACACTACTTACAGCTTAAACATAACTGCTAATAAATACCATCCTTCCATCTGGTAGCAGATATGCACCAAAATGTATTTGTCCTGTTTCGTCTTTATGGTCTGCTGTAACTTTAGATTGATATCTTCAAATGATCTTGATGGAACATTTGAAACCATCGTTTGTGCTTGCTTTTACTTTCTTGTGGTAAGCTCAAGACCAGATTGTTTACTTTGAACATTGATATTTCCGAAATTGGGGATATCGGAAATGAGATTTTGAATTGCAGTGTTTTTACTTAATGACAGAACGATCTTTTTCAAATTATTGTTACCGCATATTCAATTGACCGAATGAACTCTTCTTTGCCAGAAACCTCCATTTATATTCTGTTCATTGAAAAAATTGTCTGAGGATCTGACGCATTCTGTTTATCTGAAATGTTCCTCTGTTATATTAAAATCTCCTGTTGTTTTTCCTCTAAAGAATTTAGCAGTTGACGGATATTCTTACTCTCCTTGTCTTCCGATCCATAAAGCTCCTTTATTTAATCTGCTTGTATTTTGTCGATATGATTATTGATTGCTGTTCGGGTCTCTTGCATTTCCTTCTCAATCTGCTTCCGAGTCTCAGATAATGTCTTCAGGTTGTTTTGTCGATCTTTTATGATTTTCTCAATATTTTCGGTTACTTCTGCCAATGTCTGCTCGATTTCGAAGAATGCGTTTGATGTCTTAGCGTTATGAATGACGTCATCTAGTTTTACGATTTCATCACATTTGTTGTGACTTTGAACAATGCAGCTGATACAACAAGGGCATTCATGAGTCTTGCAGTAAATGGTGTATTTTTCATTGTGTTTGTCACAGCAATGAGATATTTTAATAACATCACTTGGTAATTTATGATAATCAGAAATTGGTATGACGGTGTGTTGTTTTGTTCCTTTAGATAAACTGTGGTGTTCCTTGCAGCTTTCACAAAGTCCTTCATCACATTCAGTACACCATATTGCCGAAAGTTTGGTAATATTGCGGAGATCACAAACACCACAATTTAAAGATGAAGTCGCCATATTACATTTGAGAATTCTTACTCTAAAAATAAAACATCATTAAAAGATCAAAAGGTCGACATTTCTTTGTTTCATAAGAAATCAACGCTCTGTATTTCTTATGTTGTTCTTATATTAATCTTTTCACATCTTTTCTAATGTAGTATTTACTTATTCTTCTGTAGCTGAATATTGCATTGATGGCTATATTTAAAGAATGTTGCCATTAGTTTAATATAATATGAATCAAATATTTAATCTGATAAACAACCCGTGAATTAATTATGTAAAAATTGTCACGTTTGATAAAATGAAATATAGGAATAAACAAGGATATGCGGTATCTATCTATGACCAAAATCCAGTACTTACACAGCACAAAACACAAAGTTTATATTAAACGCATTAAGTTGTGATATGTATAACTTTTATGTCACATCGGCTGATAATGACATGCCTATTGTATTAGCTATCACTCCAATTTATGTTGCTGTGTTTGCACCAAAAGCTTTACGGAAATACAACTTTCGGAATGTATCAATAATCTGACTTCAACATTTCATTAGGCCAAAATATTGTTAAAACATGTGAGTGTCATGCTGGTTAATTTATTTCGCAACTCCCCTCCAAGGAGTCCATAAGTTTGAGATTTCTGATTTAAAATACTCTTTCTGATCGGCGTTGGTTGTGTATTCATACGATTCCACACTGTCAAACAAAATTGAAAACCCCTCAGAGATTATTGTTGCAAATCAACGTGTCTAGAACCCTATTGTTTTCTATCTATAACCTTTTTATTCTCTTATAGACATTTTGTTGTTTATTCTTTAGTTTTCTATGTTATGTCATGTGTACTATTGTTTGTCTGTTTGTCTTTTTTTCTTTTTAAGCCATGGCGTTGTCAGTTTATGGGCTTGATTGTCCCTCTGTTGTCTTTCGTTCCTCTTTTGCAGATATTTATGATATAATCAAGCAAGTGATTATATCAACCTAATGATATATTCAATCTGAATTTATCACCCTTTTCACATTACATGGAGCATGAACATGATGAAATAGTGACCTATTTCAGCGGCTCATCCCTACCATTCATTACATAGTAAGTGCCCCCCCCCCCCTTCCCCCGAGCTAAAATAACATAGTCAAATATTGATGAAGGGGGATTCAAAAGGAAACTTTGTCCAATAATCCATAACAGAAACAGAAAACAAAGATAAAGGGATCACAACACTGAAAACACTTATATGAGATGTACGCAGTAAAATAAGCGGTAGTTGTCTATCTTTATCATGTTTATTTGTCACTACTTTCGTTTTCAATTAACGAACATGAATAAAGTTATACTTGAATTAAAGGTCTTATTGATCGACTTAGAATTGATTGAGTTCAAAACATTTGTACAAATAATTTTAGAAATAATAATTTTACCTGATTGTTACCTGTTTGTCATTGTTTGTTGTAACTAGGCTACCAGGAAGTAAACACACAACAGATCACATGACTTGTATATGTTAAACATGTCACGAGTAATATGATACAGGTATACGAACATAGTTGAAATGCGCACTTTATCAAAATATGTTTTATTGTGCATTTAAGCATGATATATACAAAATCAGTTCAAGTTAGCGTGTTTTTTTCAAATATGTTCTACTGAATGTATTTATTTCAAATAACATTTTAATCATTTATAATTAAAAATATATTTGAAGATCGGTATAGAATAATGAGGGGTCGGACAGGGTAAAAGAAGACTGAGAGGGGCGGGAGAAAGAAGAGAAGGGGCGGGAGAAAGGAGAGAGGGGACGGGAGCAAGGAGAGAAGAAGGGGTTGGAGAAAGGAGAAAAGGTGTTGAAAAGGAGACAAAAATGTTTATTTAAATTATTAAAATTTAGTTTTTACAGTGATTAAGATTTTAACACAATGTTGCCTGCTGTACCCCTATTTTTGACTGATTCACCTATTATGTATGTTTGTTTTGATCACATATCGCTGTCAATTAAATGAAATTTGATGCAATTGTCAGACAAGTAAGAGATTTACCTATCTTCAAAACCAGGTACTATTTTCTACATAGGAAAACTCCGGTACCTAGTCAGTAATATGGCTGTTGATATCCATTCTTTTGATGTGTTCGAGCTTTTGATTTTGCCATTTGATTAGGGACTTTCCTGTTTGAATTTTCTCGGAGTTTATTATTTTTGTAATTTTACTTTTTCTATGCAAAAATAAAATTTAAAAAAATGGTAGAAATTTTTGTAAACAGTGAGAACTGGAAAACATGGTCAACCGCGTCACATCCTTTGTATGACTCTGCCTGTTGTTTGAGGTTGTCCTTCTTTGTTGTTCATTATATTCGTTACAGTGTAAGCAAAGAACAAAATCCTTGCCGTTTAAATTGGTCTCAGTTTTGTCATTTTTGAAGCAATATACGGTATCGGGTTTGCTCATCGTTGAACATATATTATTGTCATGCGATGATATATATAGTCGCTTATACTCACGTCCTTAAATTCGTCCTTGTTTATATATGTCTTTTTTTTTGCCATATACCACATGTCTTTGGTTTCATATTCTATTTCAAGCGGTGGGGAACAAATAAGTTCAACTTTTGTTCTATTTAAATGTCCTGGTTAGAAGACAAAAATTACAAAGCAAGCAACCAGTGTTTTGTAGCACTGTTTAAAGCTAAAAAAATATCGTTAAAGAACTATTTTATTGAAGTGAATGAAAAACCGCTCTATAAATCATAAAGTATTGGGTTTTTTTTTGTAAATTCTAATTAACAATGATAAATAAAAACAAAATATATCTGAAGCTCTATTAAAAAAAATACACCTCCTTATAACTGACTCGTCATAGATACCACGATTTAAATTGTGTTCGACAGACGCGCGATTTGTCTACAAAAGACTCACCAGAGACGCTCGAATAAAAAAAACCAAGGTATATTTATATTTAATACCATTTGCAATGAATACGTAAAAAGAAATACACATAAGACATGTACAATATCAGAGTGAAAAGTGTGACCGTTTTCTTAAGACGGCTAGCTGTTGAGTAAGGCAAACATTTATCCTAATCTTAATGTTCATCCCCATCACTTTAATATAATGACCGTCAGTAGAATCCTTGACCAGATGGGTGTCTATTTTGCTGTGCGGCATGTATCAATGTGCAGCCAAGTTTGGTCAGAATGTCTGCTGTAAGTCTATTGTTACGTGTAAAGTGCGTGTTATGTTATTTGCACGATACGAACCCTTACATAAACTCTTTGAAATGGCCGTAGGTAGCCTGATGCAAGGATAAATTTCGGTCTCTATTCAATTTAGCCTAATTTCCAAGAGTCTCCAAATTTCCCACTCCTCGTCGTGGTCGATTTCCTTCTACAGGACCTACCTAATGCATTAATTGTTTTTTTGTCTGATGATAAACAATGTACGATTAACATAATTATAGACTAGTATAACATGTATAAATCAAAATCATTTAACTTGGGAGCTTTTTTTTTAAATCTGATTGTTTTATTGTACATTTATTTATCTTAAATAACTGTTTAGCGTTCATTCATGTAAAAAAACAACCTCATGCGATATGGTATGAATTCAGGGTGAACCGAATTCAGTGAGATAACTATCTACCAAACTTCAAATGAAGTTGATGTAGGCAATTATAGGCGATCATCCAGTCTTCAACTTTGAGAAAATCCATACTTTTTAGTCGGTTTTTAAAGCCCCCACAATGACAAATATGAAATACATAGAACACGGAGGCCCCACTCACACTATCATTTTATATGTTTAGTGGACCGTGAACTTGGGATAAAAACTCTAATTTGGCATTTAAATTACATAGATCATAACATAGGGAACATGTATGCTAAGTTTCAAGTTGATTGGACTTCAACTTCATCAAAAACCAGCTTGACTAAAAACTTTAACCTGAAATGTGCACTATCATTTTCTATGTTCAGTCAATCGTGAAATTGGGGTCAAAACTCTTAAAATAAGAAAGATAATATCATAGGGGACTTCAACTTCATCAAAAGCTACCTTGACCAAAAACTTTAACCTGAAGTGGGACGAACGAACGAATGGAAGGACAAACGAACGGACGCACAGACCAGAAAACATTATGCCCCTTTACTATCGTAGGTTGGGCATAAAAATTCAATTGAGAAAAACTAACCGCCTAATATATTATAAAACAAACTAGGTGAGAAAAATATATAACAGACATGAACAAACGACGACCACTTAATTAAGGTGACTTCCGATACTAAGGGAGATAACAACATTTTACTGATGTAAAACTGGTTCCCGTTTAAAAATTTAGGATATATCGCCTGTATATCTAGGTCACGGTAACAGTTCCGATGTCGTCTGTTGTCAACGTGTGTAAACAACTTCCAAGTTACAGCTCATCGCTCAGAAGAAAGGAAGGTTTATCATAAAGGATAAATGCATGCGTTCTTTAAAAATAAAGAATATGAATAGCTTCAGCCTGAAAGTTAACACAGTCTTAAATGATTCTCAACTTATAATATCATATGATATAAGTTTTTGAGAGTTGGAGAAATTCGGCGTCCGATCACAGACAGTGATGTTTCGTTTGACGGAACCTGGAAAGAAGGTCGACGGCTAGCTCTGATGATCACCTAGCGCAGAATATGTTCGTTAAGATGCAAAACTGTCCCCTGCGGATACTGTCTGTGAACGGAAATACGACCTTCAAGGCTTGGACCAGGAGGTGGAGGCCGTTGAGCATTTTGTCCATACCATATCGTTGTAGCTGCAGTGCATGTAACCTGCATATCATGTGTGACAGTGTAGAAACGAGGGGGAAAATGGGACTTGTGGATTTGTTATCAATTCAAAAGCTGCACATGGTAAGAGAGTTCAATTTTCTCTTTATTATATATTCTCTTTAGACTTTACACATTTTACTGGTTGGAGAAGGTGTATGGTTTCATGTCTTGAATAAATGAACCTGCCCCACACCTCTCTTTTTCTTTCTTTAATTCCCCTCTATTATGGTCTGGGGTTTATGTGGTTTGAGGGTAAAAAGCTTTATTTTGAGGGGAAGTGCTGCCCAAATTTTTTATGAAGCTGGACTTAGTAATTTTTCTGGAATTTTGCCCCTGGAAGTTATTTATCATTTTTGCAATGTACACAAAGACATCTATACATAAGGGGCTTTTTAGTTTTGCATCCAAAAGGAGAGGATTATTTTGTAAATACTTATTTGGTAGCAATTATATAACCATAAATAAAATTAGAATTGAAAAAGTAAACAATTGCAGTCACAATGATTCATTCACAAAAATAATGTTTTACAAACTCAAAATATTAGTTTTCTTTATTTTATAATCAGAATTTTCATATTA